>NC_090725.1:278612821-278827821 GCF_036898095.1 Palaemon carinicauda
TATAAGTAAATCTTTCATATATAATCTACAAAAACTAAAAAGGAAACTGAGGAAGAGAAATAAGATAGAATAGTGTGACCTAGTGTACACTCAAGCAAGAGAACTCTACCCCATAACAGTGAAAGACCATGGTACAGAGGCTATGGCACTATCCAAGACCAGAGAAAGACAGTTTGAATTTGGAGTGTCCTTCTAGAAGTGCTGCTTACTATGCATAGCTAAAGAGGCTCTTCTACCCTTACCAAGAGGAAAGTACTCGCTGAACAATTACATTGCAGTAGTTATCCCTTGAGTAATGAAGAATTGTTTGGTAATCTCAGTGCTGTCAGATGTACGAGGACAGGAGAGTATGTAGAGATAGATTTGGTGTATATATAGGCAAAAGGAAAAAGAGCCATAACCAGAGAGAAGGATCCAGTGTAGTACTGTTTGGCCAATCAAAGACCCAATACCACTTTAGCGGTAATATCTCAACTGGTGGCTGGTGCCCTGGCCAACCTACTACCTATAGAGATAGAGTAACAACAGTTTATGAATAAAAATCAGTTTGTATACAAATGCACTTTAGGAAGCAAGATCATTTTAAGTAATTCTAGCTCTTTAACCAGTTTAGGGGGTCACTGTCCTCGGGGATAATTATCCTTGGGGGAAAATGTCCACTGGGTTACCCAACATGTAATCACTACCTTCACTTTGACTTCACTGGAGAGACTATCACTGAGACTGTAATCTGTCACAAGGCCACCACCATTTTCAGTGACCTTGTGCATGCTCAGGCCGAAGATGACGTAGGAGAAGGGATATTGTAGCCGGTACCCCCAGAGTTCAAGGTTTTGCGCAGTAAGGCTACTTTCCCCAGCAAGTCTTCAACTGTGACGAAACTGGGCTCTTGCGAAAAAAAACTGCCTCATTGGGCTTATATCACAGCATAAGCGAAGAAGCTGCACTGTCATAAGCCTAACAAGGACAGGCTTACCCTTGTACTCAGTACCAATGCCAGTGAGGATTGTAAGATTAAACCCCTACTGGTGTATCATTTGGAGAATTCTCGAGCCTTCAAGTCTCACAAAGTGCTAAAGGAGAATCTTCCAGTGATGTGGAGGGCTAATGCAAAATCCTGGGTAACGAGTCAGTTTTTTTTGAGTGGGTAAACCTCTTTTGGTTCGAGGTCTGGAAGAGAATCATATCCCTCTGAAATATCTGCTGGTGTAGGACAACGGCCCTGCTCACCTTCCTGGCCTCAGATGATATCCTCCTAAAATATTCCTTTATCAAAGTTCTCTACTTTCTACCTAACATCACCCCTCTCCTTCAACCCATGGACCAGTAAGTGATTTCAAATTTCTAGATGATCTATACGAAACATCTCGCTGACAGCACAAACCTCACCCTTCGTGAATTTTGGAAGGAGCATTTCAATATTGTGATATGCCTCGGAATCATTGATCAAGGTTGGTAGGAGTTTTCAAGGTCCAACTTTTCATGGAAGAAGCGGTGGCCTGATGCCATCTCTGTTGGAGACTTCAAGGTATTCGACGTAGACCTAGTTGAAGGCAAAGCCAAAACCGTTGATCCTGAACCTGTTTCGTAACCTGAGGTTGGGGAACTTGTTTCACTCGTGAGGTCCGTGGGGCTGGTCGTTGAAGAGTAGAACATTAATGATCATCTTGAGGAGCTTACGACAAATGACCTGAATGAGTTGGAGGCCATGCAACTGAATGTCATTCAGGAACATTTCTCTGGTGACGAGGATGACGACAGAGATACGACAATGGCAGAAATAAAGGAGATGGTATTTTTGTATCTTAAATTGGCCGATATCATAGACAAGAAACGCCCCGAAACTTTGTGCAGGTCACTTTCTTGCACATTTTAATGACATTTGCTAGAGTCAATTTCGGGAACATTTTAAAAAGTAGGCAGACAACAAGCTTCCTTGGATCCTTATTTTTCAAAGAAGTCATTAATAAGCCAAGGTCAATGTGATAAAAAAAAAAAAAAAAAGAGCACGTGGAAGTGAAGATGAAATTAAAGGGATTTGGACGAAGGAAAAATCTATTTCTGGGGAGAGACCTGTGACGCCCGGTGAAAAAGTCCTTCTTTGTACTTTTTCTGATATAAATCTTCCAAATATACCAGAGAAAATTAAAAGCATGGAATGCAGAGGTTACAACCCTCGCGCGAGCACTTCGTGAGTGTCGTGTATACATGGGCGTGTGAAAACCACTATTCACAGGCTGTCTTCCATTTAGATAACTCCTCCATCAAAGGGAAGGGCCGTAACAAAGACCCCAGAAACCACACTTGGGCCACGCCACGTCACCCACACGAACGCCTTCTAGGTCATCCTTCTGTTTTGGACTTGCCCGCATAGTTGATAAGTTTTTGTATAGTGATTTTCGGAAGTAATTGTCGTTAATTCAACATGACTGACGTTGCTACTTCACCTTTACCAATGTTAAGTACCATAGTTTGTTTTGACAGTTTATTTCAGTACCGGGCATTTGTTCCTTTTCCAGTATTGCGGATATTAGTTCTGGAAGCGGTTGGCCGGCCTCGGTGCCAGCAGCCATTTTGGGTTTTGTTCGCTCGAGTCGATTTCAGGAACATTTTAAAAAGTAGGCAGATAACAAGCTTCCTTGGATCCTTATTTTTCAAAGAAGTCATTAATAAGCCAAGGTTACTGTGATAAAAAAAAAAAAAAAGTGGAAGTGAAGATGAAATTAATGAAGTTTAGAATGTGCAAAATGTTGTAAAAAGAAAAAAAATTATGTTAAGGGTTTTGTCAAGTCAAATGTTAATGTTTTTTGCCATTTGTTAATGTGTTTTGTAAAGCTAAGTGTAGATTTTCTGCCAGTTGCCCTCCTCTCCCACCACTTTCGCTTTTGAACATCGCTTCACTTGAATCTAAGGTTCCACATTTTTATATAATTTTTGTATTTTAATTTATTTTTGCATTATGTTATATCTACTTTATTTATAGGTATTAACAGTTAAGTTAGGTATATTGAGTGATTCAAATGTATTTAGCTCTTTCATTCTGGTTTAACCTTTATTGTAAAATTTAATGTGGTGTTTACATGGGCTTGGAACGAATTAGGAGATTTACATGTAAAATGGGACTTGATATATGAAATAATAATGTTACGAAAGGCACTCTAGAACAAATTAATTTCGTATCCTGAGATAGTACAGTATTTTTGCCTGTTGGGCAGCATATCTGTTGTCCTATAGTTCATGTGTGCATGTAGCTGACAACCTCAGTAACAACGGGAAGATGAGGGAGCTGATTTTTCTTGGATATTGCAGGTGCTTTGTCAGATTTCCTTCGTCGGTAATTGTAAAGAGGGGGGTCGCTGCTCCTTTTCTTTTCTTCAACATCTGCTGATACCAGAAGGCAAAAAGGGTGGTCACCTAGCTGTGCTGTTGTGGCTTGGCTTCCTTCCCGTGAGAGTGGTCATTGGCCTGTAAGACTGGGCAAAACAAACTTCAAACATCCAATTTTCTGTGCCTCGTCTTTGCCGAGTCTTCCCTAGTGGAAAAGAATAATTGACATGAAAGTCGAGGAAGTGCGATCAATAATTTATTTTCAGTAAATTCCTACCATTATTCTCCCCCTGAGAAAGATGGTGCTAGTTCCAGAAGCATCTCGATGTGAGTGCTGAGAATTGTCCCATGATGGGAATTATCATTTGTAAACGTAACCCTATTGAATCTAGTTCACAATGGACGTGTTTTTACACTCTAACCTGTTTGTGAACTGTTTGCCGGGAGGAGTGAGGGCTAGAGTAATCCCGATACAGAAAATACATCTGTTCTTGCAACTGTCATACCGTCTCTTGAGGGCACACACTGGCAGTCGGGTTCTTTCTCTTTTTCTGGAGAGAAGTGATACATATTGAAAGTTTTCTGTATGCACTGCTACTGCTGCTTCCCCTTCACTAATTACAGAGTTCCAGAGATTACAATCAAATCCTCTGATCTGATGCCTAGTGAGGAGGAAGTCACCGATGCACAAGACGGCTGATCGGTCTGACTCTCCGAAGTCTGTCTAGTTCCCCTGCAGTTTCATGGGATGAACAGTTCTGTACCAAAATCCTTTTCCTCGGAAAGTGTTGAGCTACCTAGTACAAGGGTTCACACCCCTGCTACAAGTGCCAAATCTAGTAAGAAGCATGTGCTATTGGTCTGGATGCAGAGCCTTGCTTTCCTCCTCTGGCTGTCAGGGACTTTCCCCAGACACTTTGGTAACCACTTCTTCACACACCCAAACTTTTAGACAACTACGAGCTGCCCTAATGAGTTCTCTGGAGGTGGTTGACTTCTCAGACCAGTTGGGTGTGTTCGTTCTTGTTTTATGCAACAATCATACACTCCTCTCACAAGGGGACTAGAGGACCATCCTGGTTTCAATCCCACAAAGCCAGAACATTAGATTTATGCTAGCTTTTCAGAAGAGCTTGTCTGTAGGTCAAGTGTTGAAAGTAGGTGTTTGGAGGTGTCATACCACCTTCATGGCCAACTAATTATAAGGATGTACCCACAAATCGCTAAACACCTTTACCATAGGACTTGTGGTTGCTGCTTAACAGGTAGTTTAGGAAACCCAACTCCCTCACAGGACAAGAAGCATCACAGTTAAGATAGTGGTTGTTGCACCACCAGTCTAGGTCCTCTAGGATGAGTGAAAATATTTTGCTTTTTCTCTTCTTTATTCCCTTTCCTTGGGGTACAGTAGTCACACTGTTTTGTTGCTGGAACAGATGTTTTTTTTTAGGTAGGCCTCAGAGCAGGATAACTTTTCTATTGTTATTTGGAAGGGTTTATTCCCTCATCTTTCTAACAAGGGGAAGGATGGATAGTTATGTATAGTTATGTAAATTCAGCAATTTACTATTGCCTTACATTAGACACAGCATCCTACATTGATAAGAGTTCCTCCATGGTCATCTCTCACTAGACAGTACTTTGCCTTTATCCTGGAAAGGGCCATAGGAAGGGGATTGGAGTCATCACTGCTCCCAAGAAGTGGTTTCAGTGAATAGACATCCCAGGGTTTAGCTAGCCATTTTGGTTGTAGGGATTTATTCTCACATGTGGTGAAGTTTTCCATGAAGTAAAGTTTCATATTGAAGGTTTGTTAAGTTGGAACAAATCACAAATTTTTAAAGTGATTTGTATTTTTCCTAACTTTACAAACATTAGCCTTTAAGTTTTACTTCTTACCTCATCAGCCCCGTAACCCCTCAATGAAGGTCAAAGTGGCTGTTCCGTGTGCTAAGGGAATAGTGGGGCATCTTCCTTGTCACCCACCAATAATTACCGGCTCCTCGTTACCAATTTAAAGGTCGCTCGTGAATGGCAGAGGCAATGGACAGTGACATTGCCCTAGCAACCAGGTCAATGCCCTTGAGACTGACCATATATTATATGATCAGCGCCCAAGCCTTCTCTCCACCCAAGCTAGGACCAGGGAGGCCCAGGCAGTGGCTGCTGATGACTTAGCAGATAGACCTATAGGTTCCCCCAAACCCCCCAACCTTAGCTCACAAGGATGGTAAGGTTGCAGACACTAATAGCACTAACGAGTCTGAGCGGGACTCGAACCCCCGACTGGCAAACACCAGGCAGATACGTTACCAATCTTGGCAGTTGAGTTCCATCTACGTGAAATCATAGTCTAGTAAGGGACTCTGCTTTGTTTAGTTAGGAAAAAGACAAATTACTTTTAAATGGATGATTTTTTTTAATATTTTCGTAAGCAATTTGTTAACTTGAAATACAATGCATTCCATTAGTGTTTTGGATTGATTGTTTGCTTCAGAAACGGAATGTCTTAAGTCTTGTAATTAGGAAATTTAATTTTTAAAAGGATGCCACAGACACTCTTGTAGTCAAGTAATCTGGTAAAGTTAAGGGGTTTTTGTTGCATTTAGTATTTATAATTGCTGGATTTGCCCAAATCATTTTTAAAGTTTATAAGTTCATATAATGTTATTCAATGTTTCTTTGTTTTCAGGAAGCTATGCTTAAGAAGAATCCCCCAACATTTTCCTGATAATGTAGGCCGACTTAATATGATGAATAATTCTTACAGAGGTTTAACCCAATTACTAGAATTTTACAGTACTGTACTGACTTTTTACTTGGCTAGAACATGAAAGTCACTGGCATGGGCCTATAACATTGTAATTTAAAAAAAAATATGCAAGTACTTTTATTTTTTCAATATTAATCTTACCCTATGATCATGTAGCTGTCAACTCTGTTGCCCGACAGAAATCTACGGTCGGGATACGCCAGCGATCGCTATACAGGTGGGGGTGTACACAACAGCGCCATCTGTGAGTAGGTACTCAAGTACTTCTTGTCAACAAGAACTCAATTTTTCCTCTGTCGTGCCACCGGCAAGACCTACTAATACGCCGTCCCTGACTGGATTTGTTTTCACAACTTTTTGGTGAAGTACACTATTCCAGTTTTGAGCTTTCGCTATGCAGGGGTTTTATCTTCATTTCAAAACTTGAACTCGTTTTGGATAGATTTAATTATGGTGACAGAGAGTATGGACTCTCTTTCACTTTTAAATGGCCGACCCTTCCCTTAGACGGAAGTGTTGGTGTTGAAGAGAGTATAGACTCTCTTTCACTTTTAATGACCCACCCTTCCCTTAGACGGAAGTGTGTTTAGGTTTTTGGTAATTTTGCTTAACAAAGTTATAGATTTATTTTATATCTCTCCGCCATTTATAGGCCTCTTCGATTAACTTTCCATTTATTATAAACTTATAAAAATTAATTTTTATGTTTGTTTATATGCGACCTTTCCTAATAGTAGGCGGTCCTTTCTTGGAACCGAAGTTAATTAACATTGAGCCCGTCATATCGTTTTTCCTGTTAAGAATTTATGCTATTTTAATTTTAATGTTTTTGAAAGAATTTCTTTGATAGTCTCGTACTGTTTTCAAAGTTGAACTAACGTTTAGTTTAGTCTCCGCAGTTGTTGACGTTCAGAACGTTCAACTTGCGCTCTATCGTTACGATAGAGAGAGAGTATTTCACGGTTTCACGTTGCAGTAGAGTAAACCGATTCTAGCGTTTCGTTCATTCTTTCTTAGCTTAAATGGTTTTAATTCTAATAAAGGAACTTTTTATTTGGGAAACCTTTCAGTTTTTTTCCTTTAACAAATATGTTTTAACGATATATAATTGGGCTCTTCTCTCAGGTTCTAAGTCGAGAGAGAGAGAGAGAGAGACAGAGACGGAGGGAGAGAGAGGAGGATAAACGTTTCGTTCAAGCGGGTAACGTTGTTCTCGTTTTTTACTCTTCTCCCTAGTCGCTATAGGGGAAGAAGGTAAAACGTTTCTAGAGTTTTATTCTTGTTCCCAGGCTTTATGCGGTGAGAGATTTTAAACGTAGTTTATTTGATCTAGTGTTTAGTCTCTTTTCCAGCCACTGAATTCTTTATCTTTCATTATGTTTTTCTGTTACATTGTAAAACTTTTCGCAATTACTACCTTTTAATGAAGGATAGGATTGCGTGTTTCAGGTACAAACCACTTAAAGTTTCGAGTTCAGTGAAATAAGTGCAAACAGAAAATCAAAAGTGATAAAGTGATATGCGCAAAGTGTCAGTGTTGCGTTCGAGGGTTCGTTTGTTCGTGCCAGTTGTTCACCTTGTCCGATACCTCTTACAAGCTCCCAAGCCCAGGGGAGAAGTAATGTCGAAGGACTTATGGGTTCCACAGGTCTTGATCGACGAACAAACTTTTCCCTCCGTGGTTTCGGGTGTATCTACACACGTTGCCGACGTGATCACCCCACCCACACAAAGACGAGAGAGCCCATTTATTCCTCGTCTGCGGAAGAGGTTTCTCGCAGAAACCATGGACCAAATCTTGCAGCTTTTAAGTGCAAGTCGGTCCCTTCCGCGCAAGTCCAACGGCCTAGGTGTAGCCACTGGGTCAGTTCGGACTCGCTGCAGTACGACAACTGCACACCTCCCAAGAGAGGCAAGGTGGTACCGCAACAGGCAGTAACTCCGTCTGTTGCCGCACCAGCTGTTTTAGACCCTCAGTCACAACGGACAGTAGCTCCGTTTGTTGTTGTCTTTCATAGACCCTAGTGGTCCATGCTGCAGACTATACAGTCTCAGCTTGCTCCTTCATGCAGGAGTATCGTGCTGGAAGGTTGACAATGCACCTGTTAACCTACAACCCGCCGAGGTTGTGCGCTCAGCAGATACTGCGGCTGCCTGCTCCCACACTCCACCTGTGAGAGCTCCACCTCCGATGCGCAGTCCACCCTGCCAGACGCATGTTCTTGCTGCACCATCTGCTAACATGCGTGAGCTACCGCATCAGCAGTGGGAAGGTTCTGTAGAGCTGCCGGATTCCAGCACTATGCGGCATTCTCCGCAGCCCATGCAGCATGCTCTGCATACCTTACAGCATGCTCCGCATACCATGCAGCATGAGCCGCATACCTTACAGCATGCTCTGCATACCATACCGCATGCTCCTCAACCCACCGCAGCCCCTCCCACACACCAGCACTCTGCTTTTGTTGTTGCCAGCGCCCACACTCAGACTGCGGAGAAGGTTGACGATGCACCCGTGGGCCTACACCTCCCACGGTTGTGCGCCCGGCATGGCTTCCTGCTCTCACACTCTTGTTGTGAGAGCTCCTCCACCCATGCACAGTCAGCCCTGCCAGATGTATGATGACTCCCACACACAGAGCACTCCGTTGCCGTGCGTGAGCTACCACAAGCTGCCGTGTTTGACACGGTGTGTCAGTCTCCGCAACACACTGTGGTTACCGCCACTCGCCCGCAGCAAACTAGTCAGTCAGGAGTTGAGGCTTCCCCACACAACTTTGGTTGTTGCCAACTCACAGACTGTCAAACAGTTATCATGACGTTGCCTTCTGGTCTGCTACTTATACACCAGTGCTGTATGTCCTCACGCTCCTGTTGTGGTTGACAGTTCAGTTTTTGACAGTTCACAGACTGTCAAGCAGTTTCATAACGTTGCCTTCTGGTCTGCGGCTTTTGCACCAGTGAAACCCTCACTGAGAGAACCTAGCTTTTCTCGGATATGGTTCCTGTAGATGAGAAAGTGCTGTTCTCCCTCCTTCTGATATTCCCTTGAAGACTCTGTCATTTGGAGAGGAGCCTTAAGCTGCTTAGCCTCCTATGGACTTTAATTTAAGCATAACATGCTTCCAGGGAGGGTAAATGGTTCCGCTTCAGTCGCTAACCCCGTCTGTTGCCACACCTGCTCCCATAGACCTTGGGCTTTGTTGCAAGACATGCAGTCCAAGCTTAGTCCTTGATAGAGGATTTTTTTACGGAGAAGAACCTTCTTGCCAACGACCTTCCTACCGGTTGGTTGTACGCCCTGTTGACGCTGAGGTATCCTACTCACGTCCGCCAGTTGAGATGGTTCCTCCGCCGGTGCGACCCAGTGTGGGTTGCCAGTCGCACGTTGATGTTAAGCTACTCTCGGAGGTGGTTGTGGACGTTCAGTGTGTCACTGGGAAGACGTTCAACCCCAGCAGAGGTGACTTGTTGTGACGCAGTGCGGCAACCTCAGCAACCCGATAAGGGGTTGTCTGTACTACCCAGACAGTCTAGACAGTTTCGGGTTGTCGCTGTACTTCCTCGCATCCCCATGGTTGACAGTTCACAGACTGTGCAGCAGTACCATGATCTTGTGTTCGGCTCCGTCACGCATCCAAGTGCGACCGGATTCAGCGAGTCAGACGTTGCCCACTCCGTTGCCGTTTCCTCATCAGTTTCGGATGAGGAACCCTCTGATGAGGACATGGATGAACAAGAAGATCAATCCCCAGCCCTGCTATCCATCCAGAAGATGCTGAAGAAGGAATACGGCCCTGTCAGGCTGTGGATGAGTCTGGTTAGGACACTGTCATCCGTGGTGCAATTGGTGTCACTTGGAAGACTACACCTCCGTCCTCTTCGGTTTCATCTAGCTCTTCACTGGAAAAGGACAAGACGCTAGAAGCGGTCTCGATCCCGGTTTCCGGAAGATAAGTCTGGTCTAACCTGAGGAAAGAACTTTATCAACCTTTTATAGGGTCTTCCCCTGACTGTTCAGACTCCCAACCACGTTCTCTTCTCAGACGCATCGGACGTAGGCTGGGGTGCGACCTTAGGCGGTAGGGAATGCTCGGGATTATGGAACTCGAGTCAAAGGACAATGCATTTTAACTGCAAGAAGCTTCTGGCAGTACGTCTGACCTGGAAAAGCTTCAGGTCTCTCCTTCAAGACAAAGTAATGGAGGTCAACACGGACAACTCCCTGCTTTGATGTTCATCTCCTAGCAAGGAGGGACCTACTCTCTGACATGGTGCGAGTTCGCTAGTGACCTCCTCTCCTGTTCAACAGGTCTAGACTTTTCACTAGTAACAAATTTCTTCCAAGGCAACTTGAATGTCTTAGCAGTTTGTCTCAGTAGGAAGGGACAATAATTCCAACATATTGGACCCTCCACAGAGATGTATGCAAGAGACTTTGGGTCACCTGGGGCCAGCCAACCATAGATCTCTTCGCAACCTCGATGTCCAAGAGGCTCTCAATACTTTGCTCACCTATCCCGGACCCAGCAGTGGTTCTTTTAGATGCCTTTCTACTAGATTAGTCTCATCTAGATCTATATGCATTCCCTCCGTTCTAGATTGTCAACAAGGTACTGCAGAAGTTCGCCTCTCACGATGGGACAAAGTTGACACTAGTTGCTTCCCTCTGGCCCGCGAGAGGATAACTTACCGAGGTACTTCGATGGCTAGTAGACGTTCCCAGAACTCTTCCCCTAAGGGTGGACCTGCTACGTCTGCCACGCGTAAGAAGGTACTCCAAGGCCTCCACGCTCTTCGTCTCACTGCCTTCAGAGTATCGAAAGACTCTCGAGAACTAGAGGTTTTTCGAAGGAGGCAACCAGAGCGATTGTTAGAGCAAGGAGAACATCCACCCTTAGAGTCTACCAATCGAAGTGGGAAATCTTCCTAAACTGGTGCAAGTCAGTATCCGTATCCTCGACCAGTACCTCTGTAACTCAAATAGCTGACTTCCTCTTATATCTGAGAAAAGAGCGATCTCTTTCAGCTCCCACTTTCAAGGGTTACAGAAGCATGTTGGCATCAGTCTTCCGTCACAGAGGCTTAGATCTTTCCAACAATAAAGATCTACAGGACCTCCTTAAGTCTTTTGAGACCACGAGGGAGCGTCGTTTGGTTACACCTGGTTGGAATTTAGACGTGGTTCTAAGATTCCTTATGTTAGACAGGTTCGAACCACTTCAATCAGCCTCCCTGAAAGATCTCACCTTTAAGACTCTTTTCCTGATATGCTTAACCACAGCTAAAAAGAGTCAGTGAGATTCATGCCTTCAGCAAGAACATCGGATTTTCATCCGAAACGGCTACATGTTCTACATCTTGGTTTTCTAGCCAAACACGAGCTGCCTTCTCGGCCTTGACCAATATCGTTCGTTATTCCAAACTTATCGTATGGTTGGAAATGAACTAGAAAGAGTATTATGTCCTGTAGAGCTCTTAAGTTCTATTTTAAAAACCTTTACGAGGCCCGTCTGAAGCTTTATGGTGTTCAGTTAAGAATTCATCTTTGCCTATGTCAGAGAATTCTTTATCCTATTATTTTCAGACTGTTAATACGAGAAGCTCATTCCCTTCTGAATGAGGAAGACCAAGCTTGGCTGAAGGTAAGGACACACGAAGTTAGAGCTATCACAACTTCCGTGACCTTTTAATAAAATAGATCTCTGCAAAATATTTTCGACGCAACCTTTTGGAAAAGCTAATCAGTGTTCGCGTCTTTTATCTTAAGGATGTCCAGTCTCTTTACGAGAACTGCTACACTCTGGGACCATTCGTAGCAACGAGTGCAGTAGTGGTGGGGGCTCCACCACTACAATTCCCTAATTCCAGAACCTTTTTAATCTTTCTCTTGAAATATTTCTGGGTTGTCCGGAAGGCTAAGAAGCCTTCCGCATCCTGGTTGATTTGGCGGGTGGTCAAATTCTTTCTTGAGAAGCGCCTAGATTAGAGGTTGTGATGAGGTCCTTTAGTATGGGTTGCAGCCCTTCATACTTCAGCACCTAGGAGTCGCTCAGCATCCTAAGAGGATCGCTAGGCTCAGTAAGGAAGACGTACTTAAAAAGGCAGAGTAATGGTTCAAGTCGACTTCCTTACCAGGTACTTATTTATTTTATGTTTGTTATTTTGAATAACGGCTAAAATAAGATACGGGATACTTAGCTTCTTTGTTAACATGTATGCTGGTCTCCACCCACCACCCTGGGTGTGAATCAGCTACATGATCATCGGGTAAGATTAATATTGAAAGATGTTATTTTCATTAGTAAAATAAATTTTTGAATATACTTACCCGATGATCATGAATTTAAGGACCCGCCCTTCCTCCCCATAGAGTACCAGTGGACCGAGGAGAAAATTAAGTTCTTGTTGACAAGAAGTACTTGAGTACCTACTCACAGATGGCGCTGTTGTGTACACCCCCACCTGTATAGCGATCGCTGGCGTATCCCGACCGTAGATTTCTGTCGGGCAACAGAGTTGACAGCTACATGATCATCGGGTAAGTATATTCAAAAATTTATTTTACTAATGAAAATAACATATTTCACTACTGAATGCAGTAAAATGCATTTCAATTATTTTTTTAAAAAATATAATCCATCCTAACTTCAGGGAGGTGTCACTTGTCTGTTGACGAATATAGTTTGTATAAATTAGTTCTTTTACTTTATTATGAAAACTGCATTTTCAATATTAATCTTACCCGATGATCATGTAGCTGTCAACTCCGTTGCCAGACAGAAATCTAAGGTCGGGATACGCCAGCGATCGCTATACAGGTGGGGGTGTACACAACAGCGCCATCTGTGAGCAGGTACTCAAGTACTTCTTGTCAACAAGAACTCAATTTTTCCTCTGTCGTGCCACCGGCAAGACCTACTTGGATACGCTGTTGATTCTGGAGTTGTTTTTCACGATTTTGGTGATGTATTCGCTCTAGATTTTAGCCTTCGCTATTCAGGAAGCTTTATCATTAGCTTAGCAAGCTTTTTGATTTAATTTGGATTAATTGTTAACGAACTTTGCTAGATTTTGGAATCCCCCCTTGACTTTTTCTACAATTCAAGATGTCTGACCAGTCTCAAGTCCCTAAGTACAGGCAGTGTAGTGTTAGGGCTTGTACTAGGCGTCTTCCGAAGGCCTCCATAGATCCTCACACCGTTTGTTCCAATTGTAGGGGTAAATCCTGTCAATTGGAAGATCGATGTGAGGAATGCGCTGGGCTTTCGGAATTCGATTTTAACGAATTCCTTAAAAATGCACGTAGGCTAGAGAAGGATAGGATCAGGAGGAGTTCTTCTCGCTCTGTTGATTTTTCCTCTCCCCATGCCCCTCAACCTTTTCCTTCCCCTGTAGTGGTGACTCCCGACCCTGCTACTAGTGCTCAGCCATCCATGGCGGATATGATGCGTGCCATTCAGGCTCTTGGTGACAGAGTGGAGTCATTGGCTAATGACCGTAATCAGCTTTTGGCAGATGTCAAAGAGCTGAAAGCGAAAAGTGCAGTGGGAAGTGTTGTTAGTGCAAGTGAAGTGAAAAGTGTCAGTGTCAGTGTTGCGCATGAGGGTACATCCGTTCGTGCCAGTCGTCCTCCCAGTCCGGGACCTCTTGCAAGCTCCCAAGCCCAGGGGAGAAGCAATGTCGAAGGACCAAAGGGTTCGGCAGGCCTTGATCAGCGTACGGATGTACCCTCAGTGGTTGCGGACGTATCTGTCAGAGATCGTCCCATCCACAAACAGACGAATGAGCCCTATCATTCCTCGTCTGTGGAAGAAGTTTCAAGGAGGAAACGATGGACCAAGGTCTCACGACCTCTCAAGCGTAAGGTCCCTTCCGAGCGAGTCTAACGGCCCAGGTGTAGCCACTGGGTCAGTTCGGACTCGCCGCAGTCTTCCGATGACTGCACACCTCCCAAGAGAGGTAGAGTGGTTCCACAACAGGCTACTGCTCCGTCTGTTGCTGCTCCAACCACGGTAGACCCTAAGTGGTCCATGCTGCAGACTATGCAGTCTCAGCTTGCTGCGTTCATGCAAGAGTATCATGCTGAGAAGGTTGACACTGCACCTGTTAACCTACAACCTGCCGCGGTTGTGCGCTCAGCAGATACTGCGGCTGCCTGCTCCCACACTCCACCTGTGAGAGCTCCACCACCGATGCGCAGTCCACCCTGCCAGACGCATGTTCTTGCTGCACCTTCCGTTGACATGCGTGAGCTACCGCATCAGCAGTGGGAAGGTGCTGTAGAGCTGCCGGGTTCTGACACTATGCGGCATGCTCCGCATCCCATACGGCATGCTCCGCAACCCACGGCAACCCCTCCCACACACCAGCACTCTGCTTTTGTTGTTGCCAGCTCGCAGACTGACCAGCAGCGGCATGATGTTGGATCCGCAGCAGCTACGCATGCACCCGTGCTGCCGGATTCAGCCGTTCAGCTTTCTGCTCCGCCTTTGCCACTTCCTACTCAGCTTTCGGATGATGGAGTATCGGATGACGAAGCTGCACATTTGGATGAACCGCACTCCGACTTAAAAGGGCCCAAGTCTACGCCTCCCTCCTTAGACTTTCGTAAAGTCCTTGCCTTGTTCAGGGACTTGTATCCAGAACAGTTTGTGTCTGCAACCCCTCGCTCTCCTCCCTCCGAGTTTGCTCTGGGCATGCAGTCTGCTGCTCCTGCCTTCACCAAGCTTGTCCTCGCACGCTCATCCAAGAGAGCTTTGAGGGTTATGGGAGAGTGGTTGCAGTCCAAGAAGCAACTGGGAAAGACTGCTTTCATCTTTCCGCCTACCAAGCTTGCTTCCAAATCTAGCGTCTGGTATGCCACGGGAGAGGAACCCGGCTTGGGAGTTCCTGCCTCTGCCCAGGGCGACTTCTCAAGTCTGGTTGACTCTCCCCGCAGGCTGGCTATGAGACGATTGAAGATTTGCTGGTCCTTTTCTGACATGGATCATCTGTTGAAGGGAGTCTTTCGTGCTTTTGAGATCAACTTCCTCGATTGGTGTTTGGGAGCGTTAAGCAGAAAGACTTCCCCTTCGGATAAGGACTCTGCCATGCTGATCATGTCTAGCATGGACAAAGCCATTCGGGATGGGTCTGGTGAACTTGCGGCTTCGTACGTGTCGGGAGTGCTTAAGAAGAGAGAACATCTTTGCTCCTTCTTGTCGTCTGGTATCACTCCTTGCCAGAAGTCGGAGTTGTTGTTTGCTCCTCTCTCCAAGTGTCTGTTTCCGGAGGAGCTGATCAAGGGGATGGCTGCCTCGCTGATCTAGAAGGATACCCATGATCTGATGGCATCTTCCGACGTAAGGCTAAAGCTTTACCTTCCGTGCCTAGACCTTTCCGTCCTGCAGCAGTACACACACCAGCTACTAGGTTCATCCCGCCCTTTCGTGGCAGAACCTCCAGCAGAGGAGGTACCCGTGCCGACAGTCACCGTGGCAAATCCAAGAAGGGTTCAAAGTCCGCAAAAGGCAGGATCTGACTGCCTTCCTCTCCAGACAGCAGTGGGAGCCAGGCTCAAGAACTTCTGGCAAGCTTGGGAGAGCAGAGGTGCAGACGCTCAGTCTGTGAAGTGGCTAAAGGAGGGGTACAGAATTCCGTTCTGCCGCAGTCCCCCTCTAGCTACATCTCCCATCAACCTCTCTCCCAACTACAAGGAGAAGGACAAGAGGCTAGCGTTGCAACAAGAGGTGTCGCTCTTGCTACAAAAGGGAGCGGTAGTCATAGTCCGGGACCATCAATCCCCGGGCTTCTACAACAGTCTCTTCCTGGTAGCGAAGAAGACAGGAGGTTGGAGACCGGTGCTGGACGTCAGTGCTCTCAATGCTTTTGTCACCAAGCAGACGTTCACGATGGAGACGACGAAGTCGGTTCTAGCAGCGGTCAGGAAGGAGGACTGGATGGTCTCGTTAGACCTGAAAGACGCGTACTTTCACGTCCCCATCCATCCAGATTCCCAACCTTTCCTAAGGTTCGTCTTTGGAAAGGTTGTGTACCAGTTCCAAGCCCTGTGCTTTGGCCTAAGCACGGCACCTCTTGTGTTTACCAAACTGATGAGGAATATTGCCAAATTCCTTCACTTGGCAGACATCAGAGCCTCCCTCTATTTGGACGACTGGCTTTTAAGAGCTCCGCCAAGTCGTCGCTGTCTGGAGAATCTCAGATGGACTATGGATCTGACCAAGGAATTGGGCCTCCTGGTCAATATAGAGAAGTCCCAACTCGTCCCATACCAGACCATTGTCTATCTAGGTATGGAGATTCAGAGTCGAGCTTTTCGGGCTTTTCCGTCGGCCCCAAGGATCAATCAAGCCCTAGAATGCATCCAGAGCATGCTGAGAAGGAACCGATGTTCAGTCAGGCAGTGGATGAGTCTAACAGGGACACTTTCATCGCTGGCCCAGTTCATCGAGTTAGGGAGACTCCACCTCCGCCCCCTTCAGTATCATCTAGCTGCTCACTGGAGAAAGGACATGACGCTAGAGGCGGTCTCAGTGCCTGTTTCCGAAGAGATGAGGTCTACACTGACGTGGTGGAAGAACAGCATTCTTCTCAAGGAAGGTCTACCATTGGCTGTTCAGACCCCCGACCACCGTCTCTTCTCGGACGCAGCGGACACGGGCTGGGGTGCGACACTGGACGGACAGGAATGCTCGGGCACGTGGAATCAGGAGCAAAGGACACTTCACATCAACTGCAAGGAGCTTTTGGCAGTTCATCTGGCCTTGATAAACTTCAAGTCCCTCCAGCTAAGCAAGGTGGTGGAGGTGAACTCCGACAACACCACAGCCTTGGCTTACATCTCCAAGCAAGGAGGGACTCATTCGAGGAAGTTGTTCGAGATCGCAAGGGACCTCCTCATTTGGTCAAAAGATCGAAAGCTTTCGCTGGTAACGAGGTTCATTCAGGGCGACATGAATGTCATGGCAGATCGCCTCAGCCGGAAGGGTCAGGTCATCCCCACAGAGTGGACCCTTCACAAGAATGTTTGCAGCAGACTATGGGCCCTGTGGGGTCAGCCCACCATAGATCTATTCGCTACCTCGATGACCAAGAGGCTCCCGATGTGTTGTTCTCCGATTCCAGACCCAGCAGCAGTTCACGTGGATGCCTTTCTGCTGGATTGGTCCCATCTAGACCTGTATGCGTTCCCTCCGTTCAAGATTGTCAACAGGGTGCTTCAGAAGTTCGCTTCTCACGAAGGGACACGGTTGACGTTGGTTGCTCCCCTCTGGCCTGCGAGAGAATGGTTCACCGAGGTACTGCAATGGCTAGTGGACGTTCCCAGGACTCTTCCTCTAAGAGTGGACCTTCTGCGTCAGCCTCACGTAAAGAAGGTACACCCAAGCCTCCACGCTCTTCGTCTGACTGCCTTCAGACTATCGAAAGACTCTCAAGAGCTAGAGGCTTTTCGAAGGAGGCAGCCAGAGAGATTGCCAGAGCAAGGAGGACATCCACTCTCAGAGTCTATCAGTCAAAATGGGAAGTCTTCCGAAGCTGGTGCAAGGCGAATGCAGTTTCCTCAACCAGTACCTCTGTAACACAGATAGCTGACTTTCTGTTACATCTCAGGAATGTAAGATCCCTATCAGCTCCTACGATCAAGGGTTACAGGAGTATGTTGGCAGCGGTCTTCCGCCACAGAGGCTTGGATCTTTCCACCAACAAAGATCTACAGGACCTCCTTAGGTCTTTTGAGACCTCAAAGGAACGACGGTTGTCCACACCAGGCTTGGAACCTAGACGTGGTTTTAAGGTTCCTGATGTCATCAAGATTCGAACCGCTTCAATCAGCCTCTTTTAAGGATCTCACATTAAAGACACTTTTCCTCGTTTGCTTAGCAACAGCTAAAAGAGTCAGTGAGATCCACGCCTTCAGCAGGAACATAGGTTTTACATCTGAAACGGCTACATGTTCCTTGCAGCTCGGTTTTTTGGCTAAAAACGAGCTTCCTTCCCGTCCTTGGCCCAAGTCGTTCGAGATCCCAAGCCTGTCCAACTTGGTGGGGAACGAACTAGAGAGAGTACTTTGCCCAGTAAGAGCTCTTAAGTACTATTTAAGACGGACAAAGCCATTACGAGGACAATCAGAAGCTTTATGGTGTTCTATCAAGAAGCCTGCTCTACCGATGTCTAAGAGCGCAGTTTCTTACTACATCAGGCTTCTGATTAGAGAGGCACATTCTCATCTGAAGGAAGAAGACCTTGCTTTGCTGAAGGTAAGGACACATGAAGTTAGGGCTGTCGCTACTTCAGTGGCCTTCAAACAGAACCGTTCTCTGCAGAGTGTTATGGATGCAACCTATTGGAGAAGCAAGTCAGTGTTCGCATCATTCTATCTCAAAGATGTCCAGTCTCTTTACGAGAACTGCTACACCCTGGGACCATTCGTAGCAGCGAGTGCAGTAGTAGGTGAGGGCTCAGCCACTACATTCCCATAATCCCATAACCTTTTTTAATCTTTCTCTTGAAATACTTTTTATTGTTGTTTTTTGGGTTGTACGGAAGGCTAAGAAGCCTTCCGCATCCTGGTTGATTTGGCGGGTGGTCAAATTCTTTCTTGAGAAGCGCCTAGATTAGAGGCTGTGATGAGGTCCTTTAGTATGGGTTGCAGCCCTTCATACTTCAGCACCTAGGAGTCGTTCAGCATCCTAAGAGGACCGCTAGGCTCAGTAAGGAAGACGTACTTAAAAAAGGCAGAGTAATGGTTCAAGTCGACTTCCTTACCAGGTACTTATTTATTTTATGTTTGTTATTTTGAATAACTGCTAAAATGAAATACGGGATACTTAGCTTCTAATGTTAACATGTATGCTGGTCTCCACCCACCACCCTGGGTGTGAATCAGCTACATGATCATCGGGTAAGATTAATATTGAAAAATGTTATTTTCATTAGTAAAATAAATTTTTGAATATACTTACCCGATGATCATGAATTTAAGGACCCTCCCTTCCTCCCCATAGAGAACCAGTGGACCGAGGAGAAAATTGAGTTCTTGTTGACAAGAAGTACTTGAGTACCTGCTCACAGATGGCGCTGTTGTGTACACCCCCACCTGTATAGCGATCGCTGGCGTATCCCGACCTTAGATTTCTGTCGGGCAACGGAGTTGACAGCTACATGATCATCGGGTAAGTATATTCAAAAATTTATTTTACTAATGAAAATAACATATTTAGTATACTGAATATTAGATAATCAATAGTTTATTTAATGTGGACATTAAGATCTTTATTGGCCATTGGTTGGTTGAATGTAGAGAGAGTAGATATGGGATTTAGTGTATAATTATCATAAACAAGTGTTAAAACTCCCAGTGATTTATGTGTTGATCTAAAGAAAGGAGTGGATTAGTAAATTGCTAAGAAAATATATTATATACTAAGTCTGTTTTGTTCCCAAGTGTCAAAGGATCTGCTGTAAGGGGTGAATGTGATAGATTGTTTATACTTTTTGGCTTTTTGCATTGCTTTTATTTTGGATAGTGTTAACATTTTCTTATTCACAGGAATTATGATGTTATACTGATCTTCATAGTTTATTAAAGCTAAATTTTTGTTGGGTCTGTAAGGTCAATGAGGTTTTGTCTACCAAAGTAGATCTTTGTATGAAATGCATTCTGTCATGGTCTCACTTACACCATGTCAGATAGTTATCCCAATTGTGGGCGCTTGTTTGATGAACAGGTGACTGATTATTTGCTTTAAGATGCAAAACTTAAAAGATATTGGTGTTCGTATTGCGTTTAGGTCATTTCCTGGGTGTCTTTAAGTTACATCTATATTAGATAAGTTAGTATTATGCAGATAAAAGGAATTTAATCTTTGAGGTTGCATGATTCTGGAGTGGAATTAAAACTTATATAAATAGTTGACACTAGGTATGAGAAGTTTGGGGATGGTTTTCATATCACAGAATCAACATGGGTATGTAATACTGTATATAAGTATTATTTTCAAAGTTAATGAACATTCAGAGGAAATTACACACTACTTCTTTTGGTGTACAGTATAAACGGAGCTGGCTAGGCCAACCTCTCATAAAACTTAATTGATTTGTCTGGCAATCTTAACAAGTGTCGTGATGAAAGCAAAGGAGTTTCTGTTCCTGAATGCTTCTACTGGTAGTTTTACCAGCTTTGAAATCCTGTTATTTACTAGCTATGTGCAGTTTGACTTGGCAGCAGTTATAGCACAACTTTGTCTCAGTCCTGTCAAGATTATTTTAAAGGCTCTATAACATCCCTTTTCAATCGCCTGCTAGGGTGTGTCTATAATGTCTCGGAACTTAAAATCTTTGTTCCTGTTACCCTGGGTGATGTATAGGGCCGTAGGATCACAATCCCGGTGTCTGACCTGTGGTTTTTCTAGTTATGCTTAAATATTTGCCTCGTAACAGTCTTCCTGGGGAGATGCTATCTATTTTCTCTTGAAAGATTACTGTTCATTAACAGTTAAGATGATCAAGAATTTGGTCATTTCCTTTAGGAAGTGGCTACTTTAATATTTTCCCCTGGTTTGCTGCACTTTGTCACAATTATTGTGGTTATTCAATTTGGCAGTCATTTTTTAATTGTAGTCTTCGAACTTTAAATTTTTTTTTAAACCATTTTGAAGTCCATTAGTAGAAAGAGACTAAACACATCAATACTTTGTTTTTTATGGTTAGAAATTGCTCAAAATATTTTGGTATGGTTTTTTTTTATGGTTAGTTTAAGTACTCAGAATATTTTACTGGAAAGCTGCACAATTGTTATTACTATTTTAGGCTATTGTGAAAATCTCTTAAAAATTTCTTTTTGTCATAAGTTGAAGGGAAAAATTTACTATCCCTTGATTATAGTTTATTCATAAAGGCTTTGTTTAAAAGAAATAATGTAAAATTGTCTAGATAAAAATGAAGAGATGAGAAAGTACAATATCATGTAGGCATAATTTCCAGATTCAAGAAATGTAAACCATTTGTTTCCATATACTGCCTAGTCCATAATTGAAAATTGTTCTGTGGAATAACCTTCAGAAGGTCATCTAAACTTGATTAGGCATTGCGATGGGAAGTGTTGAAATAATTGGCTTTAGTATCTTTATTTTAGGTCTGTTATTAATTTAGTTTTGTACCAACCGTGTGTCACAAGATCGTACATAGTAATGACATTTCATTTTTTGTATATATTATGCTTGTATCGTCGCTGCCCTCTTGCACTGATAGAACCTGAAATAACATCTGTTTTTCTCACCGGTGAGAGACTTTATTTCAGGTTCTATCAGTGCGAGAGGGGAGCGAAGATACAAGCATAATATATACAAAAAATGAAATGTCGTTACTACGTACGATCGTGTGCCACACGGTTGGTATAGTTTCATAATTTCCTTTGGAAGTTTACATTTGCAGCTAACTTTGGGAGGAAAGATAAGATTACCAATGAAATATGTTTACTATTTCTTCATGACACATTCCTCTAGCTATTTTATTTTTAATTGGTGAAGCTAAACAAGAAAATGGTTATGTTCAGGATTCAATTATATTTTAGTAATATGGTGGAGGATAAGAAAAACTGTGATCATTTATATATTAGACCAATTTGTAAATCTAGCATGTAAAAACCTAGGGGAATAATTGTCTTATTTTATAATGGTGAAACAATGCTTGTTACTTAAAAACTTAAAATTAGCTATATCTGAACGAAAAAACTTTTAGCTATTTCTTATCCAAACATTGTCCGTAAAATTAGTCTGTGAGGGATGTGTATCAGGCAGTATAGATGAATTATATGACAAAGGTACTCTTGATACCTCGAAATGGATAGTGAAATACTGTATGCTATATGTAACCCAACTTTTGGTTTTAACATCTTTAAAGTTTCAACATTGCTGGCTTGTTAAAATCTTGAGAACATTATATGAAAACTGTAGGAATATGGATTGTGAAATACTGTATGCTATATGTAACCCAACTTTTGGTTTTAACATCTTTAAAGTTTCAACATTGCTGGCTTGTTAAAATCTTGAGAACATTATATGAAAACTGTAGGAATATTTATTCAAATGTGAAATATATGTACATGTACAAAAGTTTAGTTGTATATATAGAAAAATTAACATGTAAAGAGGAAAACAAATATACAGTACAAAACACTAATCCAATCCTTTTATTCATAAATACCATTTTTTTTAAACTATTATTTTTCATAATACATTGGTGTCCCCCCAAAAAGGGGCTAACCTCATGGAACTGTTTTTGCTGGTTTTTAAGAGCTCTGCCTGTTACCCAGCCTAGCAGAGAACCTCTTTGGTAGTCCTAATCAGTTCCAAAATCACTCCCGTGAAGATTGTGGTGGCAATGTCTTTCTTCTGATTAAGTACGGTAATGACAATTGTTGGCTCGCTGGAAGCAGTCTGTCACTGGGACAACTCCCAACTAGTTAATATTCATCCAAATAGGTATCTTCACAACAGTATGACTAGTCTTAAAAAAATCTTGAAGCTCTGCTGCTAATATCGTTAAACGTGTTGATAAGAGTTATGTAACTTGAGATACTTAAAGGTCTTCATAATAATCACAGTACCAGAGATAGCTTTGGTTACAAGAGTACATAAGTTTCCTAAGCCTCACTTGTAAATTTACTAATTGGGATTTTGTAAAGTTCCATTTCACCAAAAGCACTTAGTAAAATCATAATAGAGCATCAAATTGAATTCAAATTTTAAACTTGAAATGATACAGTTTACCTTTGACACTAGTCTTATTTACCATTAGTAGAGTTATGACGGTCATGTTGGCTTAAAATTATAACTGATAAGAATGAAAGTATCTTGAAAATTTATCCACAAATCTGTAATTGGACAATGTCACTATAGAGTTAAGGTGTTGGCCTCATCAGATATTTAAAGAAGCAATTCAGTTTTGTTACATATCCTAACTTCATGATATGCTGCATAGTTTAGAATTTTAGTTCATTTTTTAAATGCAGAATCTTCAAGAGGATGAAGGAATTAGCCGTAACACTTCCACACTTCTTGTAGAGCAACATTTCTATAAGCAGAATATTTTCAGAGGATGAAGGAATTAGCCGTAACACTTCCACACTTCTTGTAGAGCAACATTTCTATAAGCAGAATATTTTCAACAGCTTGATGCAAAATTTATCAGAGTATGAATGTATCTTAAATAAAACCTGTAATATACAGTACAGTAAATGCTTCCCTGAATTCATAATTTTTATTAAAAGGAAAGCATTTCCATATTATTGAAGCAGCTACATCGGCTTAATTTGAATTGAACAGGAACAGTTTCAAATGTCTGCTCAATCATACATTTGAGGTTGATAATGCAGTATTGAATTTTATGATTAATACAGTAGCTAACCTGAAGTATCTTTATATCATTGCACCAGTAAGAACATTATAAAGCCACTAGTAACCCCAGAAAGTTTTACAGGACTATATTTCAAAAATTTTATAATTACACCACACAATTTTTACTAGTATCTCATTTACGTTATAACTGACTTAAAAGTAGAAACTTATCAATGCAGTCAGTTATCCCATGCAAATTCCAGACATGATAAGTATTTAAATTATCAAAAATGACCTTAAAATTTCCCTGAACATGAGCACGTTATCATTAATGTTCAGACATTTATAGTTTACTTAAGCGTTGCATGTCACCACTACTGACAGGAGTCCTTATTACAAGTACAATTCATTATACCAAAATGATAAGAGGCTCTCTAGAAAGCAGTAAAACCGAATACATGACTAAGATATGATTTATGCCATGCTTCTCAAATGCACAAAAGACTTTGGAATAGGGGATGACATCAAATGCAGAGTACTACCCTGACACCCCAGCTAGTTATGTGCCAGATCGGACTGTTGTCACATTCCCCTACACAGACAAGTTAGCACAGGGAGCACACCTTCCAAGGTTAGACTGAAAGACACGGCATTGGTAGTAAGGTAATCTTGAATACCAAAACAAATCAATCAGTACCTCCCTTGAAGGGTAACTACCTGACCTATAAATTAACTTGAAATGTCCATACATAGTAAAGTTATTTCCTGCATATTCTGTAAACCAAAATAGTTCAAACATACCCATGGCCAATTTATATATATATTTGTATCTAATTTTCAATATTATTCTTTTGGAAATATTACTGCTTCCATCTTAAAAACGCTTCCACTTAGATCCTATTTCAACTGACCTTAATGCACCAACAGATTCTTGAAAAGAACAGCTGCTTCAACAAACATAAATCTGGTGATGAAACCATTTCTCCATAAGCATCACACTCCAAAGCCTTCTAGATAAAACATCTTTAACACACAAACAACAGCTAAAGATTAATCAATGTGAAATAAGTCATGGTATTCAACCTGAACATCAAGAAGTATTCTAAGCTATTTCCCATTTAACAAACTTCTATAATAAATAACATAGCTTTAGAATTACTAGGAATCCAATAGAATACCAAAGAGAAAAAAAGTAGAGCCCTTACAAACACGGATCAAACACATTTCAATGCTTAACAAACAAGACAAAGTATTTTTGTGTACAGCACCCAAAAAGGAAAGAAGGTTCTCTGCAATAACCAAACAAGAATCAAATCATTCAAAACCAATACTGTGCAAGTTCTTTAGCAGATAATATCATAAACAAGAAAGATTACACTAAAATGTACTAGTTGCACCTTTTAAGCCTCGATGATCACATAACCGCTTCCTATCAACTATACTTTATATCCTGGAAATAAGATGCACGTCTCCTTGGGAGATGTAGAAACACAAGGTGTTATCTATGAAAATAAACAGCAACCAACACCTAAAGCATTCCTGAAGCATACCTCCTTTATTCTTTTCCTCCTTACACACAGCTGAATTCTATCAGTTCAAAATGAAAATAGAACGCATACCAACTGCTAGGATAATGGAAGAATCATTAGCCTCCAACTATGATGATGAAACAATTAACACTTGATTCAAATGGAAACTGAACTTAAGGCAGCATACAATATGAATTCAAGGTTTGGACAATTAACACCAAAATAGAAATAGAGAAGATCAAGTAAGCTGTGTTTCTCAGAAATACAACTGTACGTATCCTGGGATGAGGAAGCGGACTTCAAATGTGTAGATTAAATAAGAACTCTAATCCAATATTTGTAACAAAAGGTCTGCAAAGATACCAAAACACCTCATCAGATTACGGGCTGCCAACGCATGAAGCCGTGTCTTATGTAAGGTAGGGCAATCTAAAACAAATGAACAAACCTCATCAGAAAGAAAAATTTAAAAGTAAACTGGACTTATAAACACAGATGGAACTCTGGGATTGGGAAAGCTAATTTGAAGAAAATAGCAATACTGTATTAAAGTTAACCCTTCCTAATACAAATTAAATGGTGGAAATGTCTAACAATTACAAGTGGGCAAACTTTCAAACTAGAATAAAGTGGACAAATTCTTCAAGGACATCCCATGACAATTGAGGTAAAGGACATGTCAGAGT
The DNA here is from genome assembly GCF_036898095.1 of Palaemon carinicauda. Lineage (NCBI taxonomy): Eukaryota > Metazoa > Arthropoda > Malacostraca > Decapoda > Palaemonidae > Palaemon > Palaemon carinicauda. The sequence continues at coordinate 278,638,476 of NC_090725.1, forward strand.
TGGCAAATTAAAAAAAGATTCATTCCTGCATTACTTTCTCCACTGCTCTACGACTTTCCATTTTAAGACAGCTATGACTCAACACAAGCCAAACTGCACCAAAGACAATGTCCAACACTATCCTACACCTATAAATCTTCCCACCACCAAAAATTACTAAAATAGACTCCACTACACAGAACAAAAATATTCTATGAACAAATCATTGTGGTTAATTTCTAACCAAACAATTACCTTGATATTAGTTCCACATCCTGCCTTCCAACCATTAAACAGTAATTATTGATTCTGTACCTCGGAAAGGGCTTTCTATCATATACCTGCATGGTTAGCGAGACAAAAGACAAATGCACTTGAGTGTTGCTTTCCGGATCTCTGAACTTTATCCAGAACCTACCATCACAAAACTTCTCCAAGATTGGCTGTTTGTACAAGGAAGTTGGTGCATTCACTCAATACCTTTCTCTCTAATCCATTAGGAAGATTATCTCCCACTAAAATTTCACAATAGCCATCACATAAGGACTACTATACCTGAGTAGCAATATCCTTTCCTGATAAAATACCAGCTATCAAAACCAAACGATTATCTACCACATAAAATACAGCAACCAAAATAAACATACTTATGAAACAAATATAGAATTCAACATAATGTCATTTGCAAATCAAGCAGGGAAGCAATAACAAACCTCGTCAGTACAAAAATGACAGTAGGAATCCCAAGGTAAATTCCTTAAACAAATGCATTAGTGATAAAAAACATTTGTAATGAATTTTGGACTTGCTTAGGAGTACTGACAAGAAGAAAAGTTAACAGTGCTGCAGAGATTTGATTCAACGAAAGGAAGACAAATACTATAACGAAAAATACAGTAAGCATCATAAAAGTACTGCTAGATAAAACACTGAAGAACAAAATTAACAATCAACATATTCACTAAAGATAGCAAAGACTATGGCTATTGAGGAACATATATAATGCATCATATTTTGTTGCAAATATTGCAATTTTTGTAGAGGACAAACAATCATAAAAGGAGCATTTGCCATAATGAAACCAAACTGCGAAAGAAGGATGGGTGGTCAGTCAATAATTATGACTTCCTACTTGAAAGCTGAAGATCAAAGTCCACATGCCTTTGGTAAAGCTGATGAAACCACAACACAAATAAATAGGAAGAATGATGGAAAATTAGTTTGCACTTGCAACTTAGCATAAAAAAGCTCGAGGTACAGTAACTAAACAGCTTTGAGCAATTACAGTACATCTTAAGTTGCACTGAAAACATTATGAGATAAAAAAACTTTCTTTATATGACAAAACTGTCATCTAAATACAGGCAGAGAAAAATACCTAGAATTAGGGCAGATGACCAAAACAACAGGACATAATGATGTCCTGATCCCATCGATATCCTTAAAATGATTTTCCATGAGCCTCTCAAACTGTAAGGCCTGATACGGTACATCCTACCATGTAAGTTACAAAGCTTATAGGTAAGTAACTAGTGACCACAATACAGAAAGAATGAGAAGCATTTGACTAGTAGCTTTCAAAATTAAGGCATAGAAAAGAATTTACAGAGACGAGGACATCAACATTAACACAAAAGAGAGCTACGTCTAAGCATATTTGCAGAGGCAGATGAACTCAGAAAGAACAAAAAAGATGAAAAATTAACATTTCTTTGCAGATGATAGAATGAAATCTATGGTAGCTTTATGAAAAGTAAGCAAATGTGCAATACAGATCCTTCACATAATAGAGGATAAATCAAGACTAAATTTGGACCAATACCACATATCTATTTATAGGATAAAGAGAAATAAAGAATTCTAGAACATGAAAAAAAATCCCAAAGCAGGATAAAATAAATGCTGGGCAATTAATATGAGAATCCTTCAAACCAAAGGAAAATAAATCATAAATGGCCCTACAATTACAGGTTGGAAAAATTTCTATCAAAACAAAGAATTCAACAACTGGAGTACCACAATAAATGAGGATTAAGATCCCAAATGTGCAACAGCTCTATCTCTATAAAGAAATATAGTTGCAGGTGATTTTAGAATTTAAGTACAAGTAAATCCTTGAAATTATTGTGGCGGTAATCTCTACAAGAGGGAAAGTGAAGCATGTGAAGAGAGTCTATCATGACAAAAATACTTTTTTCCCCCATTGAAATCTACATTACTAAATGAAGCCCTGGTTTTCAATAACAAAACACAAAAGTAGTTTTAAGATGCATATGCTGAAACTAGAAACTGCACAAAATTTTCTTCAGTGTGTTTGTAATTTCAACTAAAACACTAAGGGTACTTTGGAATCCAATTCCATTAGGTTAACAATAAGAAAAGCATTCCTTTTATATTACAATGAAAATTGTATCAATATCTGACTTTTTAAAAAGTTACATCTAAATTAGTCTAAAACGTCTTCATTATCCTTGCTTAAAAAGCTTGTGTATATAAGCCACACAAAATTTTAAAATTTCCAATCAAAGTATTCTTAAGAGTTATGCTTGACTTTGTGGTCAGGTCATGCCTTTACTTTAGCTAACTTTCAATCAAAATCTGACTGCAGTCCTGCATTAAAAGACCCTCAAATTTTGAAGTTATGCTTGACTCTGTGGTCAGGTCATGCCTTCACTTTAGATAATTTTCTATCTAAATCTGACTGCAGCAATGCACTAAGACCCTCAAATATAATGGCATTTTTAATGAAAATTACAGATCACACACTTTTGGTCTGATCAAACTATTACTCAAACTAAGTATCTAAACCTGATTGCGGTAAATATCTTTTTCTGACTTTTTTTATGAAAATGACATATCACATCTGCAAGAAATGGGCAGTGGTAACAGAGACAATTTGATACAGTACCAGAATATATAACGAAAGCTTTTTACCTAGACTACAACGGGAATGCAGTGACATACAACTAATGGGTATCAATTCCCATGAACTCCTTGGCTTAAAAACATCTTGATATAGTACTGTACTAATATTTCTACCTTGTAATAATATTCTAGTGACATCGGTTAGTGATCCTGACTTTACACTGATTGCTAAATAGTAAATCCCAGGTTGTAAAAGTTGGGTTTCACTGCCTATTTCAAGTTACCTGTTATAAAAAGTATTGCAAAATTTAATTATTAGGATTATAAGAAAGTGTGATAACAAATATTCACATTAAATTCATCCTAACTTATTGGAAAAGATCTAAACCAAACATATCAACTTTGAGAAAATTTTATAAGCAACCATTTTTGCATTGCTGATTCATATAACCTAGAGTCTTATGATATTGAAAATAAATTTTTGTTTGGCAAAATATATGGTTATAAAAATAAGTTAGATATAAACTTCCTGAGCTGGAATGTATAAAGACATTTTAAAGCTTTAAGCTATAATATCATAACGAACAATAAGAATATGAGACTCCTCTTATGAAAAAAAGCATTTGAATAGTTTTCATTCTGAAATCTTGGCATTCCCGAACTCCAAAGTACCGAACACCTTTTTCATAACTGTTGATGCAATCAGGAAACAGTTGGATCACCCAGTACATTACTGTTTAGTAAAATTAAATACTGTATCTATTCATCCAAATAGACTGGTTGTAGTAAAATTCAAATACAATTATAGGATTTCAAACCTAACCTCCATATGGGAAAGCCTCAAAACAGATATTGCAGCTTGCTTAGCTCAGCCATCAAAACGAGATTAAAATCTGACGTGTTCTAATTAGACTACCCATCACCAAGAAATATAGAAGTCTCACAACATGGGAAGTTATGTCCACTTCATGCGACTTTCCAGACTCAACATGAAAATCTGATGGTTACTAACAATTTTAGGAAGAAAAATTTGCCTTTTGAAAAGTTCCTCCACTATCAACCACATCTCATTAACAGAAACCGCTCGATACACATCAACGACCACAGCATGTTAAGACGTCATAGAATATTTAGCAACTTATTAAGACAAGTACCAAATTCTGGAACACAAACCATTTTGAATGTTAAACACTGTCAGTGATGCCATGGTCACTAGAACCATGTGAACCTTATCTTCGCAAGATTTTTCTTGCCAATTTGCTTTAGACTTTTTGGACAGGACAGCAGGGAATAACAATACTATGTATGAACTATTCAAGAAAATTAAAGGTTGCTGCATCAAATCTGAATGAAATGACACAACGATTTGCATGTTACACTCTTCTTTGGTCAATTACTTATTTAAAAAACATAACACATCATTAATTTTAGACATGTAAAGAGTAATACTGGACTCCTTTCCAGAAAGCTTCTCCCATTTTAAATATAAACAAATGTGCTCAAAACTCTTCCATGTCTTTCATGGGACAAGTTACAATTCTAAACTAAAAAGGCCCTAGCATTAAAGATTTTTACACTCACATTCATTGTGGCTTTCAATGGTCCCTAAGATGCAATGATATACTGTACGTAATATACTTCAAATTATCAACTACGGTATATTTTCACAAAAACCAATGAAACACTCCCAACTTCAGGAGCATAACTGAACTTACAGTACATGAATTTATTCTTATTCACATTAAATTAAAACAGACTGCTTTGCAAAATATAGAAATATATTTCCAATAGATCAATAATTATAATACAGGGGCAGTCACCAAACTAGGCACTATCTAAAATACATTCATATCATGGTAAATTATGCATCTAACAGTAGAATATGTTCTAATTATAAAAGCATTGAACTTTCAATGGTTATGGGAGATCTACTGCTGATTATTACACTTCCTGAGGCTTCTGTTTTCAAAACTGAACTTATTGTCTAGTCTATACAGTTATTATAAAGATAAGATTATACAACAAAACTGAATCGCCTACAATATCTAATAAAAAGGAAACATTTAAATTCCATGGTAAAATTATCCAACTACTGCACTTTTCTATGAATTACATTTTCCAGGTACAGTATTCTTTTAAATCAATTATAATAAAAAAAAAAAAACATGAACGGCAAAAGCTCATCTAATGGAGTATGAAACTCGTGAAATAGGTCATACTATGTCATTACAAAACTTTAAAACTCAAAATCTTTTTTTTCTCTAATCATAATTCTAAAAGAAATATATGCTCTGTTAGCTAAGTAGAACTAAAAAAATCTGACTTTGTTAAGTTACAACTCTGAAGATTTTTCTTGCAGCCTCTATTGTCAAAAGACTATCTTTGGTTCTGCAATATTTTAAACATCCTTCAAAATCTATGATCAGCCCGGTAAATATAAACTCAATATCAACAAGAAAATGACAAAAGCTGAGTTTCAAGTTATAGATATTTCAAGACTATCAAACTGTTCTAGATACCTATTTGATGTAACATTAAACAACTAACTGGAAGACAACCCAGTGACAAACTGCTCCCAGAAACCAACCAGATGTCACAAACCATTTTACCATTTCATCAAGGGAAGAAAAACAGCACCACCACATTTGTCACGGGATGGAATCCTGGATGATTAAAACTTCTATAGATTATGGCTTCTGGTGGCAAGGCAGCAGGAGAGGAGATTCAAGAAGTTCCAGCGCTGTTCCATGAAGCTAGCCCCTTGGGGTGGTGGCATTTGGGCCTTTATTAAAAACATTTCCAAACAACTATCTACACCTGGAAGAGAACTTCAACTTTAGATTCAGTATAACAGTAATGTCACCAGAACACAAGAACTTCATTTTGACATAAGTCTGCGATCGTATTGAACCCAAAGCAAGAAAAATTATTTTTAGTAACAATTATTTAGTAACAGTTCATTATCCAGTTCTTTTAAGAATGTAAACAAATACCAATAACCTCCAAATTATGCTTTGATTACTACAATAGGCCCTAATACCATTCTTAATAATTTCCTCTCTTGCCTGCATTCCGAAGCAGTAATCTATCGTTCACAGGTTTAGATAACCAGGATTCTGCAATGTTATATTGTGTTCTTGACTAAATAGTTTTGGATAACCTGGTTTTTTTGCCAAACTACCTTCTTAATTAAATACTTTGCTATAACTTACACAAGATTCTACTCTCCCTACCTTCTTAGAAAAGTTTATACTTCTTTGTGATACAAAAAATATAATTTATGATAATAATCGGTACTATTACTAAACAAAGAAATCCTATAGCTGTAAATGCCTTCGATCATTAACCATATAAGAACCAAAAGCTACTTTATTGTTATAACCTATACAAAATCTTTAAAATCTTCTTCCTTCCTCTGTTTAACCTGACTCAAAATTCTAGCATTTTAAAGGCATCAGACAGCCTTTTTTTTTGCTCTCAAAACCCTTTTCTCTGTATTCTCTGTGACTAAGCTGCCTACCACTTTTATCTCATTTTGAAAAATATTAAGACTGTAATTACAAAAAACAAATGAACCTGTAATCACTCATAATACAAATGATTGTCATCATCCACCTACAGCTCAAAAACATATATTTGAATGTAATCATCTACAACACAAAATATAACCTGTTACAAATATATGCACTGGAATTCTGAACATAAATACAATTAAGCTGACTAATACAACAAAATATTATAATGCATCATGAGTTACATTTAAAAAGCATTAAACTCTAAAATACCGTACTAAAAAAAATAATCTTTAGCACCAAAGTGATTGTACCAACTGTGATGTATGGATCGGAGTTGTGGGGAATGAAAGTGATGGAGAGACAGAAATTGAATGTGTTTGAGATGAAGTGTCTGAGGAGTATGGCTGGTGTATCTCGAGTAGATAGGGTCAGGAACGAGGTGGTGAGGGTGAGAACGGGTGTAAGAAATGAGTTAGCGGCTAGAGTGGATATGAATGTGTTGAGGTGGTTTGGCCATGTTGAGAGAATGGAGAATGGCTGTCTGCTAAAGAAGGTGATGAATGCAAGAGTTGATGGGAGAAGTACAAGAGGAAGGCCAAGGTTTGGGTGGATGGATGGTGTGAAGAAAGCTCTGGGTGATAGGAGGATAGATGTGAGAGAGGCAAGAGAGCGTGCTAGAAATAGGAATGAATGGCGAGCGATTGTGACGCAGTTCCGGTAGGCCCTGCTGCTTCCTCCGGTGCCTTAGATGACCGCGGAGGTAGCAGCAGTAGGGGACTCAGCAGTATGAAGCTTCATCTGTGGTGGAAATGTGGGAGGTTGGGCTGTGGCACCCTAGCAGTACCAGCTGAACTCGGCTGAGTCCCTGGTTAGGCTGGAGGAACATAGAGAGTAGAGGTCCCCTTTTTTGTTTTGTTCTTGTTGATGTCGGCTACCCCCCAAAATTGGGGGAAGTGCCTTTGGTATATGGATGGACCAATACCTTAACTAGTTCAAGCTAATATGACCAAGATTCTCTCCCAACTTCTATTCAATAGATACAAAGTCTCCCTAAAATCTATACTATACAAGGTAAACACATCCCAGGCTTATGTCAAAAGAAGTTTTACAAATAATAAAGTTATTAAATTTAAAACAATAAAGAAGTTCTCTTTAACAATAATCAAATACCATCAGTAACAGAGAAGATATTTTTTACATGATCTAGATATGAATAAACAAAATTATACTATAATATACTGTAGGAGTGGCCAAATACATGACAATTATTAAGAAAATATAAGTGATGACAGCTAAGAATCTCCTGTCTTTTAATGAAAAGTGCTGCTCTAAAAAATAAATGACATAATCTGAGACCTTTGCATCAATTTATGGGCAAATGTACATTAATGTCATAACAAATTGAGATTAAAGTTCTGAAATTAAATTAATAAGAGCACAAATGAATTAAATAATCTGTAGACTAAAAATTTTTTGTTAAAGCATCAAATACAAAAGAACAAGATGTAATAAGCATTAAAAATCTAAAAAATTGCCTCTCTCCAGCAATAGCAAAATTCTGGGATAACCTAATGCTTCATGAATACAAACCTATTCTAAACTGATACTTCATCACTGGGTTAGTCAGAGAAACTAAGAGCTAAGTTGCTATGTAAAGTTGTGAATTACAATACAGTAGTTAAAATATCTCCAGGAATAGATAGTCTTCTGTCTCTACTGAAACCATTTGCTTCTTCATCTTGCATGTCAAAACAAACATACAAAATTACTGCATTTCTAATAGACAGTGACCCCTTGACATCTTTATACCCTTCAGGGTATACTTGTTACTACTAAGCCTTAATGAGAATGGGAAATAAATGAAGACACTTTTATCTTTCATGGAAGGATTCAACCTGAAGTATGCAAGTGGCTCATATGAACTATGTCTGCCATGCTTATCCACACTACATATCAGTGTCATGCTGGTGTGTAGTGCTTTTAAGAGGGTTGAAACCAATGGCAACTTGAATCATCTAATATGATCAAGCTAAGTTGGTCCCTGTATAAACAGAATTTATAGAATATAGCATGTCTAAGACATGAAGTCTTGTACAATCATATTCATAAGTGACGACACTATATTTTCATTATCGTCACAAGTGAAAAGAATTATTTCTATATTTCTATAAACTCATTTTGAATTATAAGAGCAAATCAGCACTGTACATACATCAACAAGATCTCTAATTTAAAATGTAAAAATCTTCACTGGTATAAACTTCATCTTTCGATATTATGCCATGAAATAAAACGAAACATTCCGAAAATGTGAATGATAAAATCATGGTTGCCAACCACACGCAATCTTCCTACTCTATAACAATGCAAGAAAATTTGTCTCCTTGAGTCTGAAAGGTTTGGCTTGCCTGAAAAACTGTGAACACAATGCTGCAACTTGTCAGATGACAAAGTGGCAATCAGTATTCAGCCTAATTCTCGCTGACTGGACGTTGGGATGGTGGAGCATCATAGGAAACATCAAATAAATTCTAGAACTGAAAGACAGGAAACTTCAGTAGCAAATACTGAGAGTCATGATAGAGATGCATAGAAATATCCTCCCCATTGAAATCAGCCTTAAATTAAGTATAATGTAAGTTGGACAACAGTGTTTAGGTGGATCAAACGTTTCAATGAAGATGAGAAACTCAAGAATCATCCTAGAAAAGGACAGCCTTGATGCAGTACTTAAGAGCAGGATAACCAGTTATCATTGCTAGTGAATTATCTTATTTCTATTCCTTTCATCCTTACAATTAAGTTAAATAACAATATATTTTCCTCAATAACTATCATATGTAAGCAAAGTAGGTACGCTTATGCCTACAATATAATTTTCAGACCAATAAACCTAGTATTGAAGTTTAATTCACAATGAGTGCTTGATAATTAAAACCATACATATTTAACAAAGCATTTTTATCATTTTAGTTTTTTCCCTTTTGACATTTTTCTAGTAAAACAGATCAGCACCTGAAATCACAAGTAAGCCATGTTCCTTTAATTCGGCCACTTCACAGGAACTTGCTCCCCGAGTTGCTGTAGTTACCAGATGTTGCTTTCTATGTTGACAATTTGTCCAAAAATAAAAGTACAGTACACAGTATCGTAACTTAAGAACATGACTGTACAGTCCAGAAGTTGGTAAGACAAAAAACTGACCTTTAGTACAATGCTTTTGACAAATTGTTGAACTAAGTACATTCAACTACTGTAGGACCAATCAAAAGTTATTCCAATATGGTACCTAAGAATTACACATCCCAGTCAGAAAGTAGCAAGTGTTAATTCTTATCTCTCCCAATCTAACTTTAACCAGGGAAGGAAATGCTAAAATAAGGCTGCCAAAGATAAAACTAACTTTAGGCAATGAAACTTTTATTTCAGGCAACTCCTTTCATTCTGACTTGGAATTCCTGCTACTGTGCTAAAGAGGGACTTTTATATTCTTTGAAATCACAATGAGAGTTTCCAAGGGGTTAACAGTCAAATTTGGTCAGAAAAGCAAATGGCAGAGGGGGGGGGGTGATCTTGTCACTTTTACCCCCTCGGGATTTGGTTTTTTACTTTAAACTTTGAAAGAAGAGTTTCACAACTCTCTCACAAGTTTGTTTTTAGAAGATGATTCCATCTTCTGGGGAATACTGCTAACAGAAATGTAGCTTTAGACCCTTCAATGACATCCCTTTTAAAGGTTTAATAGCTCCTTTAGGGAGCCTTTAAAAGCAAGATAGAGGTTTCATTTTGGAAGTTAAAATGTAAACAAGGAGAGTTCTTTAAGGTATTCATACATCTCGAATTCTTGTTACTATCTTTAAGGTTTTTGTTGATCAATGCTTTTATCAAACTGGATCCAGTAGTATACAAACCTGTCTATTTTTCGACATGTTACACAAGATGTGGGGAACTTATATCCACTGATTTTTTACCTCTCCTCTGAATTGAAAATCATATTCATAATGTGAGCAATAGAACACCACTGCAATCCTATCGGTTAGAGCAACCATCCCAATGGAAGAGGAAGCTTTATTGGCGGGGGGACGTGTCCTCTCTAGATTTGGACGTCGAACCCATGGATGAGCAGGTAGGTGGTGCTGAGTTGGTGGATCCCCTTTTATCTCTCACTCCTTCCTCTACCTCTTCCTTCCTCGGCTTTGATAAGCCTACGGCTTCTCCTTGGGATCCCTCCGTCCCTGTACGACCCAAGGTGAAGCCACTACGTACCTTTAAGCCTTCAGCTTTGCCATTATCTACGTCACCAGTCCCCGGACCGTCAAATGCTCCTGATGTTCCTATTACTTCACATAAAACCGTGACTGCTAAAAAGTCGAAGTCCGCTAAGTCCAAGGCTTCGTCAGCGGGTACTGCTCAGGAACCCTCCTTCCCCGTCGACCTGATCAGGGATATTGTTAAGGAGCAGATACAACAACATTCTAGGGCAAGCCAAGGGGCTATGACGGAGCTCAAAGATATGGTGGCGAATCTGATCCGTTCAGGAACTCAGATGCCTCCTCCTTCAGCCCCAGACGCGTCGAAGTTAACCCCCTTCGATAAAAACAACCCATGGAGGTTTGCCTTGCATGCTCCATATATAGATGGTACCATAACTCTGGATAGCATAGGCACCCGCCCTCTAGAGGACCTAGAATTTTACCCTCCGGGGCTAGAATTCCCATTCAACGGCTTCGTTCATTTGAAAGAGCATGCCTTGGTTAGATTGGACAAGGTACCGAAGGAAACGGTAATATTTCCTAAAGAATAGGCCCAAGCTGTCTGGGCCAGGACTCTGTCTGAATGGGGGTGCGCTAACTCCAAGCTCACCCCACACAAAGGGGCCTACACCATTTTTACAACTGCTCCTGCTATTACCTTGCCTATTACGGATAAATTGACAGATCTCACTATTCAAGCTGTCAAAAATTGCTCTGCCATGCCGGCTCTTAAAGAGACGGACCCCACCTCCATGCTCATCCCGAGTACCTCTGCTACCTGGGACGATGCTTCCTCTACTTTCACAGTAGGGAAGTTAGACCCAGACTGCGCCTCTACTCTGTTTTCCGAGAAGCTTCCCAAATTACCGGAGAATCTTCTCAGGACTGAGTTTGAGGCACGGAATAGGTTAGCTAGGTCTCTCCACTCCATTACCTCCGCGGAGTCCCTGGCCTCGCTTTATCCGACTGAGACCTTGTTTCGGATATTCACAAAGAACCTGTCTCTGTCCTACCAAGTCGACCTCCACGATTTCTGGTAGGCTCGGGTTAGTTGCAGGAAATATGTTCTGTCTGAGGCCTCTATCAGACATGAACCGAACAGGCTGATAGCTTCCTCCTGCTGGGGTAAAACCCTCTTTCCTCAGGGGGAAGTGAACAAAGTTCTTCAGGACGATGCGAGGGCAAACCAAAATTTGCAAGTAAGGTGGGGCCTCACTGCCAAAAGGAAGGTCGAAGCCCAAAAACAAGCTTTCTTCAAGGAGAAGTAGAGATTTACCCCTTACAAGACGAACCGGGGTCACTACCATCAATCGACAGTTACCCACTCGACATCACAGTCTCCCTCTGCTTCGACGTCACAGCAACCGGCTCCCCCTCAACAGGTGGTCTACCTCACTGCTCCCCCAGGTACACAACCCAACCTCGCTTGGATGCCCTCTCCTGCATACAACCCTAGCTACGAATCCTCAGGTTCCTTTCGTGGACACCAGAGAGGAAGCTACAGGGGTAGAGGACAGTTCCGCCAACGAGGCGGGCCTAGGACAAGGGGTGCTCGGGGAGGGAATGGACCTAGATTCACTCCCTCGCAATGATGTGGTCCCGGTAGGGGGGAGACTTTACCACTTTTGAGACCATTGGACCTTCAGTCCGTGGGCTCACAGCATAATCTCCAAAGGTTTGGGTTGGAAATGGTCACAGGGTTCTCCACCTCCACCAGTGACCTTCTTCCAGAGACCCACTCCCATCCTGAAAGAGTACACCACAGTTACTCAAGAAGAAAGCAATCAAACGGGTTCGATCACTGAAGTTCCAAGGCCGCCTGTTTACAGTTCCAAAGAAAGACTCATCGGCATTGAGAGTGGTCCTAGACTTGTCAAAACTAAACTCTTACATTCTCTGCGACAAGTTCCGAATGTTGACTATCTCTCAGGTACGGACCTTACTTCCCCGTGGGGCCGTCACCAACTCTATCGATCTTACCGACGCCTATTATCATGTGCCAGTAGCTCGAAACTTCTCTCCTTACCTAGGCTTTCGCCTAAGCAAGAAAGCCTTTGCGTTCAAAGTCATGCCCTTCGGTCTCAGCATTGCCCCCAGGATAATCACGAAACAGGGAGAGACGGTGCTAGAACAACTCAGGAACCAAGGGATACAGATCATAGCTTATCTGGACGATTGGCTCATTTGGGCTCGGTCGACCCAGGAATGCAACAGAGCTACGACGAAAGTACTTCGATTTCTCGCCAACCTGGGATTTCAAGTCAATCTCCAAAAGTCCCGCCTGCAACCATCATGCCACTTCGAATGGTTAGGCATTCAGTGGGACCTTTCAAAGCACAAGCTATCCCTTCCTCCCAAAAAGGTAAGGGAAATAGCTTCCAAGATCAGGAATTTTCTCAAACACAAACTGGTGTCCAAAAGAGCCTTAGAAAGAATCCTTGGCCTTCTCCAATTCGCTTCAGTAACAGATCTCCTATTAAAAGCCAAACTCAATGACATCAATCGAGTTTGGAGAAAGAGAGCTACAGTACCTTTAAGAGACAAGATCTCGAAGATCCCCTGTCTTAAAAATGAGACTACGCCCATGGTCCGAACCGAGGAACCTCTCCAAATCGGTTCCTCTACAATTCCCACCTCCACAAGTGACAGTACATACAGACGCGTCTCTGAGTGGATGGGGGGGTTACTCCGAACATCAGATGTTTCAGGGCTCTTGGTCACCCGCCATGAAACAGTTCCATATCAATGTTCTCGAAGCCATGGCAGTGTTCTTGACCCTGAAGAGACTCTCCCCTCCGAGGTCGACCCACATCAGACTAGTTTCAGACAGCAAGGCCGTAGTACACTGTGTCAACAGAGGAGGATCCAAGTCACCCAAACTGAATCAGGTCCTGGTCACTATCTTCGCCTTGGCAACAGAAAAGAACTGGTTCCTGTCAGCAACTCACCTGGCAGGAGTCCAGAATATGATAGCGGACTCACTATCCAGGACGAAACCACTGGAATCAGAATGGTCTCTAGACATAAATTCATTCCGGTGGATACTCAGGCTGGTTCCGGGCCTCCAGGTAGATCTATTCGCAACTCAGCTGAATCACAAACTTCCCTGTTATGTGACCCCAAACCTGGACCCTCAGGCTTATGCCATGGATGCATTAACCCTGGATTGGAACCATTGGAAGAAGATTTACCTATTCCCTCCAGTGAATCTTCTAATGAAAGTTTTACACAAACAACGCTCCTTCCGAGGGGCAGTGGCTTTAGTAGCACCTCACTGGCCAAAGAGCAGTTGGTTTCCTCTCCTCCTCGAGTTGAAACTCGGTCCCTTCCGGATCCCATTCCCCAACCTGACCCAAGTAGTCCAAACTCAGACTGTGTCAGATTCCTCAAGGATAGCCAAAACCCTAACTTTGTGGACTTCATGAAGTTTGCAGCTCGTAGAGACGCAAACATTGACCCGGAAAACGTCCTCTTCATAGAATCAGACAAAAGGGACTCGACTATTCGTCAATATGATTCGGCTGTTAAGAAACTAGCAGATTTCCTAAAGAATTCAGACCATACTCGTATGACTCCGAATTTAGCCATCTCTCCCTTTAGGTTGCTATTTGACAAAGGCCTAGCAGCTAGCAATATAACCACCATCAAGTCAGCTTTGAAGAAAATCTTCCTTGTTGGGTTTAACATTAACCTAGCTGATTCCTATTTCTCATCTATTCCAAAAGCGTGTGCTAGGCTTCGACCTTCGGTTTCTCCACAAAAGGTCTCTTGGTCTCTGAACAATGTCCTCAAACTTGCCTCAGACACAGACAATGAATCCTGCGGCTATATCACTCTTCTTACGAAGACTTTATTTCTAATGGCTTTGGCCTCAGGTGCTAGAATCTCAGAACTAGCAGCTCTCTCACGAAACTCAGAAAACATAGATTTCCTCCCTTCAGGTGAAGTACTTCTTTCTCCAGACAGAGCTTTCCTAGCTAAAAATGAGGATCCACAAAATAGGTGGTCCCCTTGGAAGATTATTCCTCTTCCCCAGGATACTTCTCTGTGTCCAGTCACTACTCTCAGGACCTTTTTAGCTAGAACTGCCACCCCCTCGTCTGGCCCCTTGTTTATCAGGGAACAAGGAGGTACTATTTCCATTCAAGGTATCAGACAACAAATCCTCTACTTCATTAAACATGCTAATCCGGAATCATTTCCCCATGCTCATGATATCCGGTCAGTAGCTACCTCCATCAATTACTTCCAGAACATGGATTTTGATGACCTTAAAAAATATACGGGTTGGAAATCTCCTATGGTTTTCAAACGCCACTATCTAGAGAACTTACAGGCCCTTAAATACCCAACGGTTGCAGCTGGGAGTCTTATCTCTCCCCATTAATTTCTTGTTCTTCCTTTCTTCCATCTCTTCTCTTCTCCCTCCTCCCTGCCACTCACACCACGTCGCCACTCTCCTGGGTGGTTCGTTAGCCCTAAGACTATTACCATGTTTAATTCCTATGGTTTAACTGTTATTGTATTAACCGTTACTTTAACGTTTAGATATGCTTAGACATGTAAGATTTGATGCTTTTTGCGTTTGGACACTTGGATGATTCCTTGTCTTCAAATTTATTTAGCCTTACGTTCACTATGTCCTTTGGCTAGTTTGTAATTTTATGTTTACTTACATTATTATATTATATTATTTTGTTACATGGTGTTTGTATTCTCCTCATTATGTTATTACTTTATTGGGCTTAGAAGGCATTCTCTGGTACATTTTCACCAGGCGTCACAGGTCGACCCAGAAAAGGGATTTTGACGAAGGAAAAATCTATTTCTGGGGAGAGACCTGTGACGCCCGGTGAAACCCTTCCCTGTTATTTTGTACGTTCCCACCCTTTCCTTTCCAAGCCATGTGTTCTTGCAGAAGGATGTCCTAGAGGGCGCTCATGTTAGGCGTCGGTGGCGTGGTTCAAGAGTGGTATCTAGGGCCTCTGTTACGGCCCTTCCCTTTGATGAAGGAATTATCTAAATGGAAGACAGCCTGTGAATAGTGGCTTTCACACGGCCCTGCTTTATACACGACACCCACAAAGTGCTCGCGCGAGGGTAGTAACCTCTGCATTCCATGCTTTTATCTTTCTCTGGTATATTTGGAAGGTTTATATCAGAAAAGTGTAAAGAAGGACCCTTTTCACCGGGCGTCACAGGTCTCTCCCCAGAAATAGATTTTTCCTTCGTCAAAATCCCTTAATAGCCACCTCATTAAGGAAAGGGGTACAACCTTTTAATACAGACCTGTGATGAAGATTCAATACATTCTTAAAAAAAAAATTTCATATGAACATATTGTAAATACTTTTAAGGGAGACAATATCCTTTCACAAAAATCTACAATAAAACTGGATCTTTTTCAACTGAACTAAAAGTTGGCCACTTCTACAGTACCATATATTAAACCCTAATAGAATTATTAACAGACAGAATACATTTAGAAAATTTTAGCAAGTTAGAAAAATTGTTTCTTTGCATACCAGACAAAACAAATCCTGTTGAAGAGCTATTTGATTACAAAACTTTTTCAGTGAAATGCCTGTACAAATTCAAATTATCATTTATGGTAAGATAAAGGATTCCTCTTATGATGAAGTTACTTCTGAAAATCAAAATTACCTTTCAGTAAAACCTGAATGTATTCTGTCTATTAACAATGTTATAAAAATGCCCTATAAGCCCTAGAAAAAATGTATAAAATATAAATCAATCTGTGGAACAGAATGCAAGGAAGTGTACTAATATAAAGTGAATAAATTAGTTCTATGTTCAGAGGTATATCACATAGAATAGAAGTAATTTGCGTTGAATAATTTGGCCATGGACTTTATAAATAAGACTAGATTTATAATAACCTAAGACAATCACTATCTAAGCTATTCTTGAAATAAAAAAAAGGTTGAATTTAATGAATAGTCAAATATTACTTCATCCCTTCCATTGACAAACTTTTATGAAACCATAATTTCTTCTTGTTAATAGTGTTCCTACAATTATAGACATCTATTTTCAAAAGAGCTAACAATTCCTGTGACTCCTAGACTATCCTTATCAAAATCAATAAAAAAAAAAAAATCAAATGAGATTAAATACCTTCAAACCCATATACCTAAACATATCTAACTCAAACAATTTTTTTCTGTATCTTCAGTATATAATACAAATATTTTTTTCCTTGATTACCTTACCTAACTAGTTTGAAATAACAATGGAAATGTAACTTATAAAAAAGGACCCATTAACCTGAAATATATAGCTTAAACTTCCTGGCACCTGTTCCAATCACAATATACTTCTAAGAATTACTTAAAAAATCCATCACACAGAAAATTGCACCAAATACATTCTCATGCATTATATACCTCTTTACAGTTTCTGATGTATTACATTAATTTCTTCAACTTCAGTCATACAGCTGGCATTTCTTTCCTTTCATTCCAATGAGGTTACAAATGTTGGCCTAACAAAAAATTTTATTTTTCCTAACTATACAAACCAGAGCCCTTTAACAGGAGTATGTTTTCATTGGACCTGGAACTTGACTGTTGAAATTATATCAAGGTTTCAGTAGTTACTGGAGGGGAGCAGGGAATCCTTCCCCATTCACTAAACCTTTCATCACCACACACAGTAGCCACTTTGACCTTCACCTTGGATTTATGGGGTAGTTGAGGCAAGAACTAAAACCTAAAGGACACGGGTTTGCAGTTAGGAAATCAAAAAAACTTTTGAAAATTTGTGATTTGTTCTTATGTATATACACACCCTCATACTTTCATAGGAATCATATACTTAGGAGGGAAGATGGAAATATCTAAAATCCAAGGATGTTCGAACACTTTGACCAGGGAAGGCGCATCCTATCTACCTTCAATCACCTGAGAAAAAATTCTCAGGTGTTAAGCTAGGTTTCTGTCTTGTAACAGACAGTCATTGAAGAACCTCCAACCTAAAGAAGAAAGAAAAAGGAAGAGGGTCAGCCACCTATTTCTTATAAAAGGGATTTTGACGAAGGAAAAATCTATTTCTGGGGAGAGACCTGTGGCGCCCGGTGAAAAGAGTCCTTCTTATATATCTTTTCTGATAAAACCTTCCAATTATACCAGAGAAAGATAAAAGCATGGAATGCTGAGGTTACTACCCTCGCGCGAGCACCTTTTGGGTGTCGTGTATAAAGCAAAGGCGCGTGAAAACCACTACTCACAGGTTGTCTTCCATTTAGTTAATTCCTTCGTCAAAGGGATGGGCCGATACAAAGGCCCTAGCCAACCACCAGCGCCACACCACCACGCCACGACGCGAGCGCCACCTGAACAACATCCTTCTGTAATGGCCATGACGGCTTGGAAAGGAAAGGGTGGGATCGTGTAAAATAAAGGGGAAGGGTTTCACCGGGCGCCACAGGTCTCTCCCCAGAAATAGATTTTTCCTTCGTCAAAATCCCTTTTCTGGGTCGACCTGTGGCGGCCGGTGAAAATGTACCAGAGAATGCCTTCCAAGCCCAACAATAACAACTAATTTAATGAGGGGAAAGAAACAACATCATGTAAAGAAAATCATAAATAATTAAGGTAAGTAGGCATAACACAAACTAGCCACAGGGCATAGTGGGAGTAAGGTTAAACAAACATGATAACAGGGAAGCCTCCGAGTATCAGAGGAAACATGCAACAAAACTGACATGGCTAAGAATATCCCAACCCTATAACAACGGTAATCAATAAAGTTACAATCATAATAACCTAATATGTAATAAACTTAGGGCTAACGAACCACCAAGGAAGCGGCGTCGTGGTGCGAGTGGCGGGTAGGAGGGAGAAGAAAAGAGATGGATGAAAGGAAGAACAAAAGATCACTGGGGAGAGATAAGGCTCCCAGCTGCAACTGTTGGGTATTTAAGGGCCTGTAAGTTCATTAGATAGTGGCGTTTGAAGACCATAGGAGATTCCCAACCCGTGAACTCTATAAGGTCATCAAAGTCCATCTTCTGGAAATAATTGATGGAGGTAGCTACGGACCGGATATCATGAGCATGGGGAAATGATCCCGGATTGGCTTGTTTAATGAAGTATAGGATCTATTGCCTAATACCACGTATGGAAATGGTACCTCCTTGTTCTCTGATAAACAAGGGGCCAGACGATCGGGTAGCAGTCCTGGCTAAAAAGGCCCTGAGAGTGGTGACCGGACCTAGAGAAGTATCTTGGAGAAGAGGAATAACCTTCCCAGGGGACCACCTATTTTGGGGGTTAACGGCCGAATCATATTGGCGAATTGTCGAGTCCCTTTTGTCTGATTCAATGAAGAAATCGTTTTCCGGTTCAATGATCGCGTCTCTACGAGCTGCCAACTTCCTGTAGTCTACAAAGTTAGAGTTTTGGCCATCCTTGAGTAATCTGACACAGTGAGTTTGGAATACTCGGGTCAGTTTGAGGAACGGGATCCGGATGGGACGGAGTTTCCACTCGAGGAGGAGAGGAAACCAACTGTTCTTGGGCAGTGAGGTGGTACTAAAGCCACTGCGCCCCGGAAGGAGCGTAGTTGGTGTAAAAGTTTTTAGAAGATTCACTGGGGGAGATAGGGAAATCTTCTTCTAATGGTTCCAATCCCGGGGTAATGCGTCCATGGCATAAGCCCGAGGGTCCAGGGTTGGGGTCACATAACAAGGAAGTTTGTGATTGATCTGAGTTGCGAATAGATCTACCTAGATGCCTGGAACGAGCCTGAGTATCCACCGGAATGAAATTCTGACTCCAGGGGACTCGTCCTGGATAGTGAGTCCGCTCTCACATCCTGGCCTCCCGCTAGGTGAGGTGCTGACAGGAACCAGTTCTTTTCTGTTGCCCAGGCGAAGAAAGTGACCAGGATCTGATTCAGTTTGGATTACTTGGATCCTCCCCTGTTGACGTAGTGTACCGCGTCTGTGCTGTCTGACACTACTCTGATGTGGGTCGACCTCAGAGGAGAGTCTCTCTTCAGGGTCAAGAACACTGCCATGGCTTCGAGAACATTGATATGGGACTGTTTCATGGCGAGTGACCAAGAACCTGAAACATCTGATGTTCGGAGTAATCCCCCCATCCACTTAGAGACACGGCTGAATGGAATGTCACTTGTGGAGGTGGGAATTGTAGAAGAACCGCTTTGGAGAGGTTCTTCGGTTCGGACCATGGGCGTAGTCTCATTTTCCAGACAGAGGGGATCTTCGAGACCTTGTCTTCTTATAGGTACTGTAGCTCTCTTTCTCCAAAATCGATTGATGTCTTTGAGTTTGGCTTTTATTAGGAGATCTGTTACTGAAGTGAATTGGAAAAGTCCGAGGATACTTTCTAGGCACTTTGGACACCTGTTTGTGTTTGAGAAAATTCTTGATCTTGTAACCTATTCCTCTTACTTTTGGAAGGGAGAGACAACGTGTGCTTCGAAAGGTCCCACTGAATGGCTAACCATTCTAAGT
The DNA here is from genome assembly GCF_036898095.1 of Palaemon carinicauda. Lineage (NCBI taxonomy): Eukaryota > Metazoa > Arthropoda > Malacostraca > Decapoda > Palaemonidae > Palaemon > Palaemon carinicauda. The sequence continues at coordinate 278,658,590 of NC_090725.1, forward strand.
GGCCTGATGGTCGCTGGCGAGACTTTTGGAGACTGACCCGAAATCACAGGTTGTCGAGCAATCGAAGTAATTCCTTCGTAGCTCTGTTGCCTTCTATGGCCGGCCGGGCCCAAATGAGCCAACCGGCCAGATAACCAATGATCTGTATCTCTTGGTTCCTGAGTTGTTCTAACACTGCCTCTCCCAGTTTCGTGAATATCCTGGGATCAATGTTGAGGCCGAAGGGCATGTCTTGAACACAAAGGCTTTCCTGCTTAGGCGGAAACCCAGATAAGAAGAGAAGTTTCGAGCTATAGGCGCAAGCTAATAGCCGTCGGTAAGATCGACAGAGGTGGTGACGGTCCCACGGGGAAGTAAGGTCCGTACCTGAGAGATAGTCAACATCCGGAACTTGCCGCAGAGAATGAAAGAGTTTAGCTTGACAAGTCCAGGTCCACTCTCAATGCCGACGAGCCTTTCTTCGGAAATGTGAACAGGCAGCTTTGGAACTTCAGTGATCGATCCCGTTTGATTGCTTTTTCTTGAGTAACCCTGTGGTGTACTCTTTCAGGATGGGAGTGGATTTCTGGGAGAAGGTCACTAGCGGAGGAGGAGGACCTTGAGGCCATTTTCATCTCAAACCGTTAGAGATTATGTTATGATCCCACAGACCGAAGGTCCAATGGTCTCGAAAGTGGTAAAGTCTTCCCCCTACCGGGACCACCGCGTTGTGAGGGAGTGAATCTAGGTCCTTCCCTTCTCCGAGCCCCCTTTTTCCTAGGTCCGCCTTGATGGCGGGACTGTCTTCTACTCCTGTAGCTTCCTCTCTGGTGTCCATGAAAGGAGCCTGAGGGTTCGGATCTAGGGCTGTATGCAGGCAAAACATCCCAACGGAGTTGGGCTGTGTACCTGGGGAATCAGTGAGGTAGACCACCTGATGATGGGGATTCAGATGCAAAGGCGTCGAACCAGAGGAAGGCTGTGATGACGAGTGGGTAACCGACTATCGATTCCTGTCTGATAGAGGTCTCAGACAGAACGTACTTCCCACAACTGACCCGATCAGACCAACAAACGTGTAGGTCGAACTGGAAGGGCAGAGCTTGGAATTATCGTCCCCCCCAGGCTGACAACATCCTGGTCCAGACAGATCGGGCCTGGCCTTTAGGTAATAATACCGTTACTTTCGGTACCTTGTCTAACCTAACCAAGGCAATCTCTTTCAATCGAACGAATCCGTTGAATGGGAATTCTAGTACCTGGGAGTAAAATCTAGGTCCCCCCGAGGGAGGACGTCTATGCCATCCAGATTTATGGTACCACCTATATCCGAGTTCCGAAACGGCTCTGACTCACCACCATACCTTAGAGCTGCGTCATAGCCCCTTGGTTTTCCCTAGAATGTGTTGCTTTTACCAGTCACGGTTTATGCAGGGTAACATGAACATCAGGATCTTTTAAGAGTCCTAGGTCGGTGACGTAGGTAATTGCAAAGCTGAAGGCTCAAAACTTATCCCCACCTACCTGCCCGTCCATGGGGTCGTCGTCCAACCTTAGAGAGGACACTCCGAGGAGATAGGGACCTCTAGATGGAGCATTCCTTCCCAACCTTGATACCCAAGGGCGGAGAGCCTCTCTTGCAGGCAGAGAGATTCATCATCCTGATGGGAACCATGCAGGCGAACCTTCTGTAACAGAAAGGGGACATAAGTCTGGATGTTCCTTGAACTTTGGTTAGCGATCCTATTCACAGGCTGGGATCAGCTGTATAACTCTTAAAAAGCAATTTTAAAGAAAAGTCATTTAATGTACTATCTTTTGGGGTATAGTGCGACACTTGTATTCATGAAATGTGACACTGTTGGCGCATTCGCCACTGGGTGGAAATTTATTTCTATATGAACACTATGTTGTATGGATATTTACCCATATTTAGACATAGTTAGAATTGACTATGCATAAATATAGGCATGATTAATTTATTTCTATTTGAACACTATGTTGTATGGATATTTATCCATATTTAGACATAGTTAGGATTGAATATGCATAAATATAGGCATAATTAATTTAATTCTATTTGAACACGATGTTGTATGGATATTTATCCATATTTATACATAGTTAGAATTAAATATATGCATAAATATAGGCATAGTTACGTTCATATATTTTTTGTATTCATGTTAAATCCCTTTCCTTTACAGGTAAAACAAAAGATTGGCCACCCGTGGTCTGAGTGATCTTTGTCTGTACCGGAGCTCAGGTAACCATCCCCGGTACAAACAAAGGTCCGTCATAGTGACAACGTGAACACCAGAGGAAATCTAATATTAACCTCAATGCTGATCGCCTGTACGATATCCGGTTAAGCCGGAGATTTGATGAAAAGTATCGTAATGACGATATTGTGATTATTCATGAAAAAGGGTTCATACCCTGATTCTGATCGACTGATTGATCTCTGTTTGTACCGGAGAACCAGTGACAAAGGTCCGTCATCGTGAAAACGTGATCCTCAGCGGTACGATAACATTCCCCAATACTGAATGTCTGTGCTATCTCCAGTGAAGCCGGAGATTCGATGAAAAAGGGACCGTAATAATGAAACTGTGAAATCCTCATCGGTATCACATTGTTAACTCCGGTTCTGGACGTCTGCTTGATCTGTGTTTGTACCGGAGATCCGGTAGCAAAGGCCCGTCACCGTGAGATCGTGACCGTCACCGGTACGATAACATTAACCTCAATGTATGTTTGTGTTATCTCCAGCGAAGCCGGAGATTCGATGAAAAAAGGGGCCGTAGAGGTGTAATTGAGATCAAACATGACAAAGGTTCGTGTGCAAAAGGCCTCAGCCGGAGTCTGAGTGCCGGATTTCACCGTTGCACTCCAAATATCTGACTAGTTCTCACCCAATGAGTATCCATTATAGCGGAGTATAACTCAAGGCGGAGCTAAGCATAACTCAAGGCGGAGCTAAGGGCGTCGGTATAAAACGACCCCAATTAATGACTCATACACTAACGTTCCTACTAATAGTGTTAGCTATATTAACAGTAACCACATCAATAAAACGTGTATAACATTAAACGTACTATCATCAACTCTGATAATAAGAGGAGGCCTGAATAACTCGTGATCGTATAAAAACGGAGAAGGGGAAATTCACCTCTCTTACTCGAGCTAATAAACGAGCACCCTATGCTCTCTCTTTCAAGGTTACATAATAAAAAACTAACATCACACAATAATATAAGAAAAGTAAAAAATTGATTGCTTTTTTTTTTTTTTTTTTTTTTTTTAGTCATTGTAATAACCAAGAACGAAGAATACAGTAACGACAACGTAACCAATAAACAAGGATATAGTCTAAATCGAGCCTTCCTGAGGCGAGTACAAACTAACAGACTAAATCGCTAAACGTTTAAATCGCTATTCGCCCCATACCATTGTTGGCACTATAATATCCAACTGTTTGTATATTTGTAATTTACCTAATGTCTGTTAATGACATAAGGATAAATAACTTAAAGCAATCTGCCGACCTCTGAGGGTCGGGGAAGCAGTGACATGCCCTTAAAATAAATATAAACACCAGCCTTAGCTAAAGGCAAGGCAAATATAAGTGTGAAGTGTATGGGCGACCTCCGGTGAAGCCGGAGCTCCGATGAAGCCGGAGCTCCGGTGAGGCCGGAGCGTAATGAAATGTCCTGAATAAAGGAGCCTTAGCTAAACGCAAGGCAAATATAAGTGTGAAGTGTATGGGCGACCTCCGGTGACGCCGGAGGATAATGAGATGCCCTGAATAATTCAATTGTGGCTAATAATTCAATTGTGAAAGATAAAAAGCTAAGCCGCAGCTAAAGGCTAAAGCTTAGATCATAGTAAAGCGTATTTACGATCTCCGGTGAGGCCGGAGGGAGAAGAAATGTCCTGAATAATTATTGTGAATAACAAACACCGTTGTAATAACAATGGCTATTGTGGATATGGCCGTGGCCTGAGACCGGAGTAAGGGCCACCGGAGGGTCGTATCTAAACAATATGAAGCCCGTCCCATGTAGTAAACAGTTTATAAATATAACAATAGAACGACAGTCATTGAGAATCCCTCATGGCGGAGTAGAACTCAAGGCGGAGTGGAAAACGTTCATAACTACTCCCGAGCCGTAACGGGGAGAGGACGAAACACGGACCAAAATAACGCTAACAATTGAAAAGTCACGAAAAATAAATAACTCGTAAGTTATCATCCACCCAGAGGGGGAGGTGAGGGAGGGAGAACCCGTTGAACGCACAAAACGGAAAACGGGAAATCCGCTCCCCCACCGGAGCTAAGAAAGAAAACGAGAGAAAGGGGTAACTCGTGACTGCGAACAGAAAACGGGGACCCCAAGCTCTCGCTCTCTTGGACACAAAACAGGACTAAAAATCACACAACACTATTATAAACGTATAAAATAAAAATGTACATCCATATAACACTACGATCGAAGAATAGCATCTGCTAAAACTTAAAATAAATAGCACAGTCGAGTGACGAACGCCTCGGAGGGGCGGGTACTAAACAAATACAAAGCTAGATCGCTATCACGTTCGTAGGCTGGACTTGCTAGCAAAAAGTACCATGAGCATAATTACACAAAAAATAATAACGGTTCTAAAGGCATAAGGCCAGGGACTTAACCAAGAACCAAAGTGACAGAGTACTAAACAAGCAGACAAAGATGAATTCCCAAACAAGTGAACAAACAATGGCCGCCATGAAAGGCCAGACGGGAATAATAAAACAGACTATACTGGATATAAAACAAAAGCCCGGTACAATAAAAAACTGTCAAAACAAACTATGGTACTTAACATTGGAATGTGTGAAGATGGAGCTTCGGACATGACAAAATAAATCCACGATTGATAAAAAAGACCGAGAGCACCACAAAAAAATTCAACACTTAAGATTCCAAAAAGAAGGATGATGTTCAGGTGGCGCTCGTGTCGTGGCGTGGTGGTGTGGCGCTGGTGGTTGGCTAGGGCCTTTGTATCGGCCCATCCCTTTGACGAAGGAATTAACTAAATGGAAGACAACCTGTGAATAGTGGTTTTCACGCGCCTTTGCTTTATACACGACACCCAAAAGGTGCTCGCGCGAGGGTAGTAACCTCAGCATTCCATGCTTTTATCTTTCTCTGGTATAATTGGAAGGTTTTATCAGAAAAGATATATAAGAAGGACTCTTTTCACCGGCCGCCACAGGTCGACCCAGAAAAGAGCAAGCACTCTATCTTGCGAGATTGCGTACTAGTGAGAGCAATGTACCGAAACAATTCTGTGTCAGGTACGAATTTGGTATGTACCACTCCTTGCGTAACGAGGGTGAGGTCAATCGCAGACACAGCTGTGGCAAATTGATCGTTCCACAATGATATTGTCTTCTGGGAAGAAGTACAGTAGTAGGATTAGGTGTAACATCCTAATGATCAATGTCCTAAGGCGTGGAGGCCAATCATATGTAGGTATGCAGATACAAATGGAAGACAGTCAGCAGAAGGCAGGTGAAGTCTAAGTCTGGATAGACAGTTTGCCTACACATACATCACATGCCTCATTAACATAATAAGTACAGTACATACGTTAATCATGGGGACCGATGGATACATTTACAAAGTGTACATTTCAGGTGTACATGTAATCTTGATGTGCATGGATTCCAGGGTGCAAGTAGCACATGTATAAGTAAGGTTCCTGATCACAACCACGTACAGTACTTGAGGGAGGTAGGCACGAAGTTTAGAGCCCAAACGCATGGAGACCTTGCACGTACACATGGTCTAAGAGCGTGAAGGGTCAGTCAACAGGAAGACAAGACAGTCTGCCAATGTCATCATACTCATGTTCGTCTATCATGGAGATCAAGCGCATGAATCTCAGGTGGGCATGAATTTCAGGTGCATGTGGAGGGTACAGTCAGTCCCCGCTATTGCCTAGGTTTAGGTAACAGAGACAGGCACAAAAAGCGAGGCTTCACGAACACTTGCTGCCCTAGGCTGGGTCGACTCATAACCTACCAACACGGCAACAATTTCCTATCTGCGGTTGAGTAACACACTAGGTAACCCACTATACTGCACTAAATTCTTTTCCAGTCCATTTTATCATGGTATTTTAGTTCTTACTACTTTTTAGATGTAATTGTACATAATTCACATAACTTTAGTACGAGGTAAGACAATTAAAAAAAAAATCCTCACTACGACATTAAAATAATCACCACCACACCACGCTTTGTATACTTTTCAACAAAACACTTGTTTGCAGCTAACAGGGCTTGTAAAGTAAAGTACTATATTAAGATTACTACAGGTATTGCTCGACTTACGACCTATGCGACATACGACTATTCGACTTTACGACCATTTTTTCAGGGTGATGACGTCACAAGTTTATCGGAAATAGGACGAATATTTCCTTGAAAATAATCTATTTTCTTGTATGCATATAAACTGATTTATCTTGGTAAATTATTTTCTTTTATTGTTAATATTCAGTATTTATTTTCAGTTAAAAATACATTAAGAAAAGTTTTAATATCTGTCGAGTTCATATGACTGGTGACGTCACATCACCGGCGGAAAGCTTCCGGGCAATACAGTGATTTCCTTCCAATAGGCTAACGATTAATATTAGTATTTCCATTATCGAAATATTAGATAACGATACTAGTATTTCCATTATCGAAATATTAAATAACGATACAAAGTATTTTGAGGGTCTGTATCGGTTGTCATGAGTACTACGTAGCGTAAATTTGACTGTACTGCACGCTACTTTTTTAATCTCTGATAATGGATCGATGTTTATCTAAAGAAAATATACTTTTAGGGCAAATATTTTCTTGAAAATAATAGATTTCCTTTTACATTATAAAAATAAAATACTTTTGTTTGTTAAGTTAGTATTTTCTTTTCATTTCTTGCAAGAAACAAAGAAATTGAATTTACATATTTTGCAAGTCATTCTTCGTAGAGATTACTGTACGTCACGTGACTTGTGACGTCATGTATCTGGCGGAAGCGCGCTGACAAACCGAATGATTTCCTTTCATTATTACAGAGTAATCTTATTACAGCATTCCCATCAGCGAAACACCCAGTAACGATATCAAGTGTTTTAGTGGTCTGTATCATTAGTCATAAGATTAGTACAACTTACCGTAAATTTAAGAAAAAAAGTCTGATGACGTCATATTTCTGCCGGAAGGCGAGAGGCAAATCAAGTGATTTCCTTCCGATGCGTTACTATTCCCATAATCAAAACATCGAATAATGATATATAGAATTTTTTAATAATTTTCAAAAAAAAATATGAAGATACAACTGAATTAAAAACAAAATACAGAGAGAGAGAGAGAGAGAGAGAGAGAGAGAGAGCGAGAGAGAGAGAGAGAGAGAGAGAGAGAGAGAGAGAGAGAGCGTATTCCTTTTATAACTAATAATAAGGTCTATAAACGAACTGTATGGAAAATGTGATATCCTATAACATATTGGCGCTGATGTAATATGCATTATGAAGAAATTTCGAATGTCAAGAAAATTATATAAATCAGTGTTATTCGCACTATATATATGTGATCATAATAGTAATACGGCAGCGTGACCTTAAGATCAGCTGATGCCAACCGAAAGTAAATTAAAAGTATTTGTTGATTATTGATATGCTCAAGAAATTGAAAAATAAAATATAAACGTTCTTTAATAAACCACAATTAAACACAGTAATGTCTAATGAAATATAAAGGCTTAATATTGAACTACAATACTGTATGAAGCTTTAAAAATGAACAACCCGTATGCGATTGTGAGAGCGAGCACACACACAGAAAGAGCTACAACGATTTTGCATTATACCTAATGATTAGACGAACTGTATGGAAACTGATTTCCTGTAACATATTGGTGTTGATGTAATATTCATCATGAAGATATTTCTAATAAGTTAAGAAATGATAAAAAAATATGCCATACAGTACATACGTATGTCCGCCATATTTTGATACAGTATGTAGCGGCACTTTCAGATCAGCTGATCATAACCAAAGGTAAACAAAATTTTCAGTACTCGATTGTAAAATGCTTCCAAAATTGATGAATAGAATACAATAATGCATTTAAAGAGCATATGCTATCCTATGAAACAAGAAAATGGAATAATGATAGACAGCAAGAAAATATTGACAAAATATGATCCAGATGATTGCCGAATCCTAACGTATCAAAATAAATCTACGGAAACTTCACTTTTCTAGTTCGACATACGGCCAACTCGACTTACGACTCATCTCTCGGTCCCTATCTCGGTCGTAAGTCAAGCAATACCTGTATACTAACGACTTACCACTGAGTAGTTTACATTCATTAGCTATAAAGTTGGGCTGTTCTGCTTTGCGTAGTTAGTTTGAAAACCTTGGGTGCGAGAAAAATTATCCCGAAACCTCAAATATTTGATTTATTATTTAATAGGTATTACAGTTGTGTCGCAATCTAATAAGATTGCTAAGTATAAACTCACATATAGCGTGAGCTAACTCTAATACATTCTGAGCCAGTGCAAGCTGCAATCTTATACTTGGAGCGGATGCATGAGAATGGAAAATCGTGTTTGTGAAACTTGAGATTGTGGACCACAAAGTGGTTAATCTCCGGTGCTCATGGAAGTTAGTACGTTCTGAGCCCAAATATATGAAGACCCTAAGTGTGTGCCTCAAACCCTTGCTTGTGGTTGTTCTCCTACCAGATTAGGAAGAAGATACAAGAACAGTTGAAGATAATTGTCCAGGAAGGGGGAAAAGCGTGTAGGAGTCACATGTATCCGACTCCTATAAAGGAGTCTTCCTAAATATTTTCAAAGACAAGATAGTATTAGCAAAGCTCTCATGAAGATGAGATGAGGGGAAAGAATTGTACTGAATAAAAAATTTAGGCCTTAACCCAAGCACTGGGGCATCAAAGACCATTCAATGCAATGAAGGGGAAGAAGAACTTGAGGATCATCTCCTACAGGGTAGTACAGGACAATGAAAACACTCTCATGGGAGAAAAAAGATAAGCGAAAAAAACAGCACAACCAGGTGATACTACACATCCTTAGCATCTCTAGGACTGAGAAAACACAGATGGATAAAAGAAAGGCAGAGCCCTTTCCCTTTCTACTCGGCAGCAGCAAAACTTTTTTCTGACGGAGCACAACAATCAAGATTTAGTTGTCGTCACCGTCATAAGGCCACATTCATGAGGAAATGAACAGAAAAAAAAAACTACTGTCTAACAAGTCACATGAATGTGAATATTGGTAGGTTACACAGATCACTGTCACATTATCATTATTACTAGATGAGTTACAACCCTAGTTGGAAAAGCAGGATGCTATAAGCCCAAAGGAATTGGACAGGCAAAATGAAAGAATTAAAACACTTCTTCAGAATAGATTGATCACTGGAAATCTTGAAAAACTTTTTTAATCAATAAATTTTCTGTGCAATTGAAGACGACGGACCGAATGGGTTTCCAAAATTAAATTTGCTGTCAAGAACCAATAGTTAAAAACACATTAACAATGCTGAGATCTGGATGTTGAGGAGCCACTTTCATCGACCTACTTACAATCATACATTGAGTTTTGTTGGGATTTGGATGATAAAATTCAGGCCTCAAGCCACGACTCGGGCATCAAAGGATATTCAGCACTATATAATACAAATTACCCAACCATACCTATACACCAATTGGTATCATTTCAACCTATAAAACTAATCACACACCACTCTTACTATAACATCTAAATGCAAAATAAGACGGGATTAAAAAGATTAAATAAATAAATCAATAAAACTCATTAAAGATTATTATATAACCCAATACTCTGTAAAAATCTTTCAAGTTCAGGGTATTACAATGAAGTGAGTGAGTGGTTTCCAGTGAGAGTGGGGCCGAGACAAGGATGTGTGATGTTGCCATGATTGTTCACTTTGTTCATTGAAGGAGTTGGGAGAGAGGTGAATGCTTAAGTGCTTGGTAGAGGATTAAAACTGATAGATGAGAGTGATTATGAGTAAAGGTGAATCAGTTGTTGTTTGCAGATGATACAGTATATTGACTGCAGACTCAGAGAATCTATGTTTATTAGTGACCGAGTTTAGGAGGCTGTGTGAGAGACACAAGTTGAGAGTTAATGTGGGTAAGAGTAAGGTTATGAGATGCACGAGAAGGGAGAATGGTGCAAGGTTGAATGTCATATTAAATGGAGAGTTACTTGAAGTAAATCAGTTTAAGTACTTTGGGTCTGTTGTTGCCATAAATGGTGGACTGGAAGTAGATATACGTCAGAGTGAATGAAGGATGTCAAGTATAGGGGGCAGTGAAGGGAGTAGTAAGGATTAGAGGGTTAGGAATAAATGTAAAGTGAGTTCTGTATGAGAAAGTGATTGTACCAACTGTGATGTATGGATCGGAGTTGTGGAGAATGAAAGTGTTGGAGAGACAGAAATTTAATGTGTTAGAGGTGAAGTGTCTGAGGAGTATGGCTGGTATATCTCAGTTAGATAAAGTTGGGAACGAAGTACTGAGGGTGAAAATGGGTATAAAAAATGAATTAGCCGCTACAGTGGTAATGAATGTGTTAAAGTGGTTTTGCCATGTAGAGAGAATTGATAATGGCTGTCAGCTGAAGGTGATAAATGCAAGAGTTGAAGGGAGAAGTACAAGAGGAAGGCCAAGGTTTGGGTGGATAGATGGCGTGACGAAAGCTCGACGTGATAGGATAGATGTGAGAGAGGGAAAAGAGCATGCTAGAAATAGGAATGAATGGCAAGTGATTGTGATATGCCCTACTGATTCCTCCAGTCGCCTTCGTGACCGCTGAGGGGATTCAGCATATGAACCTTCATTTGTGGTGGATAATGGGGGAGGGTGGGCAGTGGCACCCTAGGAGTACCAACCAAACTTGGCTGAATCCTTCGCAGGCTTGGAGGAGCAAAGAGAAGAAAAGTCCCCTTTTGTTCTAGTATTTATGTAAGTTACCCTCAAAATTGGGGGAAGTGCCTTGTAATATAGATAGATATATCTCTCTTAAAAGTATATCCTAGAGTGAATGTGTCCTCCTTTGAAGATTAAAAACAGGACAATCGACGAAATATGTTTAACATCAATTACCCCTTGACAGGTATTACAAAGAGGGGCCTGTCTCCCTTCCCCACTCTTCATTAAATAATTGCGAGTTGCATGTGTATGACCAATACGCAGCCTGGTTAAAATGCCATTGGCCCTTCTATTTTTGAGAATTACAAGATAACCATTTACCCAATGATGGGTGGATTAGTTTCAATTTTGCATTGGTGGTTAATTCAGACCATCGAGCCTGACACATTATTACAGTGAAAATGTATCGTACTTTTAAGGTCTTTGCAAGCAACTTTATGATCCATACTTTGCACCGGGCACTAATTTCAGCTAGATCTCTATTAAGGGATTCAGCAACCCCAGATCTACATTCAGAAGATGGAATTGATGCAAAAAGAGTAACATCACCTGCATATGGCACAAGCTTATTTTCTAGGCCAAACCACATGTCATGTACAGTTTAAAAAGTAATAGGCCAAGAACACAACCCTGAGGAATACCAGATTTCACATTCCTATACTCCCTACAGTGACCATCAACAACAACTCTTTGCGATCTATTACTTAAAAATTCAATAACAATGCTAGGAAAAGACATACCACTTGTTATAATTTGAGTTAGAAAACAAGGGCTTAAAAAATAGCACTAAAATCAAGGCAATCATAAGAACTTCCCTAGCACAATCAAGGGATTTCTGTACAGTATTGGAGATTGTAAGAAGGGCATCACATACTCCAAGGCCTTAACGAAACCAAAATTGCAAACTAGGAAACAGATGATTACCTTTAGCAAACCTATCAAGACGTTTTTCCAAAAGACATTCAAACACTTTAGATAACATGAGAGTTATGGAAATTGGGCAGTAATCAACTGGACTTCAGCTACCACAACCACATCTACATAATGAAGTAACATTACCAACTCTCCAATAAATGCTAAAAGGTCCTCTTCTTGATAACTTGTGGAGAATAATAGATAAGTTTGGAGCTAAGAAATCTGCAATCTTTATGAAAATACAAAGGGAAAAAATCATTTGGGTCTACTCTTACATAGGGAACAAGGACCACTAACAGTTTTATTTCTAATTACATGAAACTGAAAAGCTAAACTAGTCAGTTTTGGCTAAAGAAAATTGGAATGAGGAAGATCAAGTGTCTAATTACTCTGTTTACTGTCATACATACCATGCAAGAGTTACCTTTCCTTTTGGATAGTGAGTAACAGAGACACCTGGTTTAAGTAAAGTAGTAACCGTTGCATCTACACCAAACAGTGCAGATTTAAGGGTGGCCCACCACTTACGTTTCTGGGTTGCACCAGAAAGGGTTTCTTTTATGGTTAAATTATATTCCTTTTTAATTAAGGCATAAACTCTCAGACCAAAAGTTCTTAGCTGAGTATAGTTATTCCAAGTAAAATCTGATCTGTTACCCTTCCATAGATGATAGGCCTCTTGCTTCTCCAAATAAGCATGTCTAAAATCATCATTGAACAAGGGTTTGTCTTTCACAAGGTATTTTAGCACACGAGAAGGGATATGCATATCAATTATGTTGACCAGATTCTCGCTCAAAAGAACAACAGGCTAAACACTATTATACAATTGCGACCAATTCAAGTTCATAAAAATCACTCAAAATGCCCTTTCAGTATGCTTGAGATTTTATATAAAACTTATATGAATATGATACATCAGGGACAGGCTGCTCAGTCTTCATTATTAATGAACTTAAAGCATGATCAGATTTCCCAACTGGAGAACCAACCTTACTTGTTATAATGCCAGGGGAGTAGTTGCTAGGCCTGTGAGTAACTTTATTAATGATTTGCTCACAGCCTGTTTCAGAGGCAAAGTCCAAAGCTCTTAAGCCTTAGCGATCAGTAGAAGAAACAGAACAAAACTCCCTACGGTGATCATTGAAATCACTAAAAAATCCAAAAAGGCCTTTCTATCATCTTGTATCTAAGCCATGATGGTAAGAAGACAATCAAAGATAGAATCATCCATGTCTGGATTCCGGTAGATTGAATACAAATAAGAGTTGTTATATCTACCCAAAACTTTTATTACCTGAATCTCATGACATCCACATTCATACCAAGACTTACGTGAAACAGGGTACTCAGTCCTAATATACACTGCCATTCCCCTTACTCTATGAATGGCATCCCATTTCAAAATTATTGGCTTCTTAAATCCAGTAATAAGAAGCTCAGATGAGGGCCTCATTTGAGAAACCAAAGTTTCTGAGTTATCATTCTGTCTGGACACAACTGTAAGGTCTTGAATATTAGCATGCAGACAACGAATATTGCAATACAGCAGATGACACTAGCAAAGTCTAGGATGTACTGGCCGCAGATTTTGCTCGCTGTCTCCAGACAGGATAAGAATTAAAAGAATAAAGATTCATTGTACAGTACTTGGAAATGTACTTAAGAATAATGATAAAAAAATATGTACAAAAATATATCTAAAGTGACTGATACAACCCATAGAGATAGAAAGTTAGATAAAATTGGTTAACATGGATGAGCCAATACGCCAAGCAAGACTAAGTACCCTCTCGGTAGCCACTTCAACTAGAGTTATCAAGAAAAAACTGAAAATCATATCTTCCTTGAATCTCCCTAGCTACAATGATTTAGATATAAATTATCAAAAGTAAGGCAAAATAATAAAACAGCCAATTAAGGACACCAGAATAACACCTGTACTATTTGGCAGCTGAAAACAAAGAGGTTACTTAATGTGCTGGTAAAGGAAGTAGGGCTTCCCTGCCACCTACCAACACCTCATTATAGTTTTAACTGGTGAGTTCCGGCTACACTAAAAACACACAGTACTTGTATTGAAGAACAAAAGTTTGTTTAAATGTAGGAACAAACAATGACTCCTATTTCCCAAAGAAAGCCAAGCCCATATGAGATAATCTACAGCAACTTTCAAAGGTACTTTATAAATAAACAGTCAAATTAGCTTAAACTGTCAACTTTGGTTAAAAACATTTTTCTTTCCATCAAGGATCCAAGTTTACGATGAATTTCACTTCCTTCTTGTGATGCATGTGTTACCTGTGGCAGGATTTTTCACATACAAGCACTATAGTCCAACATCTGTAAAAGAAAATAGTGATTTTCAGCATGTATTTACCTATTGCATATGAAGTGAAATAATGCCATAGCATTCCTCAACAACATTTCTAAAATAATACACTCACATTGCCAGTCACTTTGTGATAATGAAAACTGAACTTTAATAAATTGCAACTCAAAATTGTAAAATACAAAACTGAAGATTTTGAATTTTGACTAAACAAAAAGTTTCACTTAACCTGTTTAACTGTAACTGCTGATTTACATGTTCTACTCTCATTAGTTAAAATCTTTCTTTTATAATCTCCTCATTATTCTTAATATGATTTATAACTTTCACAACACAAATTAATTACTTTACACTTGCCTAATTTATATAAGCAGAAATTTGCAAATACTTAAAGATGCACAAAGCATAATTGTCTAACTGCTTTCCTAAGCACTTCTGGTAGTAAAACTAGGCCTTTCAGGGATTTCTAGTGTTTCGTACATAACTGCAATCTTACTTTCCTGAAACATTTGATCAGTTTTTTCAACACTTCTAATTCATAAACTCTAACTTTTACAAAATAATTCACCTCATCAGTCTTTGTTAGAGTTTGGTTGCGGCAATTACCCTTTAAATACAGTACTTTAATAATTGAACTAATTAGAGGGTAATTACCACTGGTCTTTGGACCTCTGCTGGAAATCCCTGTTTGCCTACAAGCTTGGCAATTATAAAAAGAGAGTTTGCTTTTGTATAGTCATTATGATCCTCTGTTTTGTTGCTGCCCGGGGTTTTAGTTAACCAGTTGTCTTATTTTTCAAAAGTTTTTGGGTGCATGTTTACCTTGATTTTCAAGAATTGTTGTAGAGTATGTTTATCTTAAACTTTTTACTTTTTTATATAATTTATTTTAATATGACCTACTTAGAGCTAAGTTTATTTAAATTTTAAGACATTGAATATTGGTGTAGATTTACCTAATTTCTTGATCAGCAAAGTCTAATTTCAGTACAGTAATCCACACAATTGTTAACATAAAATATCTTCCGTATGTCATATCTTCGCTAACAAGACCACTTTTCAGTGGCTTAGCTTATTGCTTTTAATTTGTTTTGGAACTTCCAGGTGTTTTCTACTAAGAATAAATATGACAAATTTGGAGATATGACAAATTCGGAGATAATTTGTATTTTTCCTAACCATACAAACCTTGGCTATTTACATAGGGTTTACTTTCGGCATAGCTGAAATGACGAGCCATTAGAACTTTAACGAGGGTTAATTACCCCCGCGCTAGTTAGCAAGGGGGTAGGGGAGTGGTAGCTAGCTACCCCTCCCCCCTCACACACCGGTGAACTGCTTCACTTCACCTAGAGGTAGGACTTGTCTTGGGGGACAGGGCTGGCGGGCAAATATGTGTAAATAGCTAAGGTTTGTATAGTTAGGAAAAATACAAATTATCTCCGAATTTGTCATTTGTTCCATAACCGAAATACAAACCACGCTATTTACATAGAGTGACTTACCCTTAGGTAGGGTGGAAAGTCCCCAGCCTTACTGGCCTTGGCTTACCCAGGGACTCAGAATCCGAGTGAGCAGCACTCGAGAAAAAGAGTCCCTGCACCTTGCAAATTTCTTGCTACGCAAGAAACGTGCAGCCTACATAAGCTTGTGTGTGGAGGGAAGAAGTGTGACTTGTCCTAGGAAGTCGACCTGAAGTCCTTTAGTTGGAATTCTTGGCTAGGACGTTCCCAATACCACCTCGTCAGGGTATGGGGGACGCGACAATATTAACTTAATACTAGGAACACAAGGAAGCATGGTTTACCTGCAGAGGTTTGAGGTCAGCTATGCAGAGAACCCAGGATGCTGCTTTCCCCAAGAGAGGGGAGGATGAAGAAAGAAGTAAGGGCCAGACATACTTCTTTCATTCATGCAATCTAAAACCGGGTAACAATGCCCTCAACCTTCTGCTACCTGTCCATTAAGGAGCCTGAGGTTAGACCAGCTGTTGTGTAGCCACCACAGGGCCGATAGAAAACATATCGAGGCTCCTGTGGGTCACGTCCTGCAGGTAGTGGGCTGTGAAGGTCGTTTGACGCTTCCAGGCTCCGGCTTGTAGCACCTGCGTCACGAGTAGTTCCTCTTGAAGGCCAGGGACGTTGCGATGCCTCTGACATCGTGTCCTCTAAGGCGACGTGACGGAGGAGGGTCTGGATTCAGGGCGTGATGGATGACCCTTTGAATCCAGGCTGAAAAGGCTTTCTTGATGACCCTCCTCTCTGTCCTCCCTGTGCTCCTAAACAGGGCTTGCACGTGAGGACGAACTGCAGCTGTTCTTTAAGATAACACCTTCGACTCCTTACTGGGCATAGTAGGAGAAGGTCTGGGTCATCTGTTACAGAACGGAGACTCAAAATCCTGAAGGAGTCAAACCGAAGGTCCGGGACTCTAAGATTTTGAGTCTAGTAACCAACTCAGGGACGAACCTGAACGTTACCTCCACCTATCCTCTTGAATGGGCGACGTCGTACGAGAGACCATGAAGTTCACAGACACGCTTGGCCGAGGCCAGAGCGAGCAGGAGCACCGTCTTCCAAGAAAGGTGACGATCAGAAGCCTTGCGTAATGGTTCGCAGGGAGATCTCTTAAGAGCCCTAAGAGCCCGAACCATGTTCCATAGAGGAGGTCTCACTTCCGACTGAGGGCAGGTAAGTTCGTAGTTTCGTATGAGCGAAGAAAGATCCAGCGAGGAGGAAATGTCTATTCCTTTCAGCCTGAAGGCCAGGCTTAAGGCTGAGCGATAGGCTTCCACCGTCGAGAGCGAAAGGCGCATTTCCTCCCGCCGATATACAATAACTCCACTATTGCTAGAATAGTGGCATCAAGGGGAGAGGTACCTCTCCCACGACACCAACCACAGAAGACTCTTCACTTCGCCTGGTAGACCCCTGCGGATGACTTTCGCAGGTGTCGAGACATCCGCTCCGCAACTTGTTGCGGAACGCCTCTCTCTGTGAGGAGATGCTGGATGGTCTCCAGGCGTGAAGCCGAAGCGATGCTATGGCTTGTGGTAGATGTTGCAGTGTGGTTGTTTGAGTAGCTTGTGTCGTGGGGGAAGCTATCTCAGGAGTTCCGTCAGGATATGCAGAAGTTCTGGAACCACTCTGCATGATGCCGCAGAGGAGCTATCAGTCATCGACAGGTTGACCGATAGTCTGGTCTTGTTGAATTGAATTGAATATGGGATTTAGGCATTAAGCCAAGCACTGGGGCATCAAAGGCCATTCAGCGCTATACAACGAAAATCATTCAATCATATCTGTACACTCACACCATTTAGTATCATTTTAACCTTTAATACAAAACGTAACACTTTCATACAATAAAATCTAGATGTGAAATAAATAGGGATTAAAAGGGTAAAATAAATAAATTAATAAAATCAATTATAGCTCGTAATATAACCCAATACTTTGTATAAATTTTCTCAAGTTCAGGGTATTACAGTTTTCCCCCAGTATATCTCTTAACGGTTTGTCCTGGAGTAAATGTGTCCTCCTCTGGAGATTAAAAACAGGACAATCGACTAAAATATGTTTAACATCCATTGTCACTTGACAGGTATTACAAAGAGGGGCCTGTCTCCCTTCCCCACTCTTCATTAAATAATTGTGCGTTGCATGTGTATGGCCAATACGCAGCCTAGTTAAAATAATGGTATCCCTTCTACTTGTAGAATTACAAGATGACCATTTATCCACCAATGGGTGGATTTGTTTCAATTTTGTATTGGTGGTCAGTTCAGACCATCGAGCTTGCCACTTATTTTTACAGTAAAGATGAATCTCACTTTTAAGATCTTTGTAAGGAATACTCAAGGGGGATGGATTACTTAGCCCTGAAGCTTCCTTTGCTGCCTTATCTACTTGTTCATTCCCATCCACCCCAACATGGGCAGGGACCCAACAGAAGTGAACACTGATACTCTTCCTAGATTGCAGAAGTACTAACCAGTCCTGCACCTCTTGTACTAGATGATGGCCTGGCATAATTTGTTTTAATGAGAGTAAAACACTATTGGAATCCGTAAAAATTGTATAAAAACTATTTTGGTTGCCATTTTTAAAAATATGTTGGACTGCGAGAATTATTGCGTACAGCTCAGCAGTAAAAATTGAACAAGAGTATGGGAGTTTCCTTCTAATAACAATATCCCCCACCACAGCTGCACTTCCAACTCCTGCAGCCGATTTGGAGCCATCTGTAAAAACATGTTTCCCATGATGTTGAGCAGCATGATTTAAAAACTCACTTTTCATAACCCTACTAGGTAAGATATTTTTCCCTCCTGCCGTAAAACATACTTTAACAGGTGGATTACACCAAGGAGGAGACTTGGGATATCCTACCTCTGCTATCTGTGCTGTTAACAAGCCTACTTCTCTAGCATCATTTTTCAGCTGTACTTCCAAAGGCTTAGGCACTCTAGATCTGTTAGGAGCCCGATCTAAAGGCGCCCTAACATATTTACAGTTAGGATTGTTTCTCACAGCAAGGGACCTAGCTAAAAACCTCAAACTCAACTCCTCTCTGCGAATGGAAAGGGGAGGTATGCCAGAATCAACATAGAGACTGTCAATGGGAGATGTTCTGTAAGCACCTGTGCAGATGCGAAGCCCAGCATTGTGAACAATATCAAGTTTTCCAAGTAAAGTCTTTGTAGCTGACCCATATATTTGGCATGCATAGTCTAACTTGCTCAGACACAAAGATGTATAAATTCTAAGCAAAGTTGTTCTATCAGCACCCCAATCAAAATGCGATATCACTTTCAGAATGTTCAGTGACTTCTTAACCCTGATAGATAGGTCATTTATATGGGGACCAAATGTCATTTTCTTGTCGAAAATGACTCCAAGAAACTTGACACTATCCTCATATGGCAAAATACAATCATTTAAGAAAAGGGTGGGGATCTCTTCCCTTTTACGAGTACGAGTAAAGCGAATGGCTTTGGTCTTCTGAGGAGAAAACATGAATCCGCGAGAATTTGCCCATGCGGAAGCAGCATTTATTGCAATTTGAAGATTTTGGCATGCTTGTAGTGCAGATGATCCACTACAATAAATTGCAAAGTCATCGACAAATAGTGATCCTTGTATGCCAGGAGGTATGTGACTAATGAGACTATTAATTGCAACAGCAAACAAGGTCACACTCAATACGCTGCCTTGGGGGACACCTTCTTCTTGCATGTAGGATGAAGATAGTTCTGACCCTACTCTCACTTTAATGGAGCGGTTTGATAAAAATTCTTCAATAAAAGAGAACATATGTCCTCCTATACCCCACGAGGCCAATTGCTTTAAAATACCACCCCTCCATGTGGTGTCATATGCCTTTTCGAGGTCAAAAAAGACACCCACCACCTGGTTTTGGTTAGAAAAAGCATTTGAAATTTCCCTTGATAACATCAGCAAAGGGTCTAGAGTACTTCGGTTCTTCCTAAAACCAAACTGTCTGTTAGATAAAAGATTTTTTGATTCTAGATACCACACAAGTCTGTTGTTGATCATTCTCTCAAATAGTTTGCATATGCAACTGGTCAAGGATATGGGCCTATAACTAGATGGCAGTTCTGGGTCTTTACCAGACTTGTGGCCTGGAATTACAATTGAAGTATGCCAGGAATCAGGAGATGTATGGGAAGCCCATAGACCATTAAAGGTTTCTAATAAAAATTCCTTGGTATCCACTGGAAGATGTGATATCATTTCATACCGGATGCCATCCTCACCTGGGGCAGTTAAAGAAGAGCTGGAGATAGCATTTTGCATCTCCTCCATACTAAAAGGCAGGTTAAAAGCTTCAGTATTTGAAGAAGCAGGAGGAACAACAGATGTTGATGCTCTAATTTGTTGAAATGCTGGGGAATAGTTGTCAGCACTTGATACATAAGCAAAGTGCTTAGCAAGAACCTCTGCTACATCTTTGGGGTCAGATATATATCTATTATTTTCCCTTAATATTGGTAGAGGCTTAGGGACAAATTTACCTTGAAGTTTTCTAATCTTGTCCCATATTTCCTTTGAAGGAGTTTTGGTATTAATATTAGATATATATTTCTTCCAAGATGCTCTCTTTGCTTTTTTAAAAATTCTTTTTTGTTTGGCACAGGCTCTGAGATATGCTATTCTATCTGCTAAATAGTTTGTCCTCAAGTATCTTCTGAAGCAAGTTCGGGTCACTTTTCTTGCGTTGGCACATTCTTTACTCCACCAAGGAACTACAGAGCGATGAGGTAAACCGCATGTTTTAGGTATAAACTTGCTAGCATTATCATCAATAATATTTTCAAGATGTTGATAGGCATGCACTGGAGATGTAAATTCATCATATTCTTTATCAGTGTGTGAACAGTTTTCATAAGCTGCCCAGTCTGCCTCATCTATCTTCCATTTTGGTGGACACTGAGAAGGAAGATTATGGACATAATTTAACATTATTGGCCAATGGTCACTGCCATGTAGGTGTTCATTTACTGACCAAAGGTAGTCCAATCGAATGGATGAGGAACAGATTGACAAATCAATGGCTGATGTAGAGTTGTGGACTACATCATACCTAGTTGGAGAACCATCATTCATTAGTATTACATCATTGTTGTCGATTAATTCTTCAACAAGATTACCCCATCTATCGCACACATTTTCACCCCATAAAGTATGCTTTGCATTAAAATCACCCATTAAAATAAAAGGGGCAGGAAGCTGATTGATCAAGTCTTGGAGGTCAGAAAGTCTAAGCCTTCTTGGATTACCAGCATGATCTAAGAGGAAAAGTTCTAAGGATGGTTCAATATATAGCGAGCATAAAGTAATTTTTTTCCCGATATGAGTTCTAACTGCACATGCCTGTAGTGGTGTATTGAGTGGGATTGTTTCAAATTTTACAGATTTGTGAATAATAAAACCTGTACCACCTTGAGCTCTTGCAGCTTGCAAAGGAGGGGATCTACAAAAATGATAATTGAGTCCGGGATTAAATGGTTTGTCACTGATCTTGGTTTCCTGTAGGCAAATTACCTTCGTGTCTGAGTCCCTGGTTAAAGTTTTTATTTGCTCAATGCTAGTACTTAGACCTCTGCAATTCCACTGGATGATAGACATTATCTTTTGTTATTATTTTTCTTTGTCTCATTTGTCTTTTGGGACTTTTCAGATGAAGCCATGTAAGGCCTGGAGATGGAAGGCTTTACTAGGCCACCACTCTTCTTTTCTTTCTTTCTAGGATCTTTATAAGAGTCAACCTTAGTATCATGAGCAGTAGGGCACTTACCTGACTTAGATGAAGGTGAGGATGATGGGGACCTTTTCCTCTTTGGAAGATCTTGTTTTCCAATCTCCATCAAATCAGGTAGAGATTCTGCCTGAGACAATACATTTAAGGTGGTGGAAGCCACATTGGCTTCCTTGGAGGATTGTGCTAGAACTTCAACAGTTCGAGCACTTAACCCAGAAGGCTGGGCTACTACCTCTAGGGGAGATGCTCCTATCGGTGACAATACTTTTGGTGTGTTGGACACCATATTGACCTCTTTGGAGGTTTGTGCTCTGGCTTTTATAGCCTGAGCACTTGACCCAGATGGCTGGGCTACTACCACTAAGGGAGATGCACCTGACGGGCCAGGTGCTGCCACTGGTCCCCCTGTGGTAGTAAGGGGTAGTGGATTATAATCTTTTGTTGGCATCTTAACCGCGCGAGCAAAATTAAGTTGCCGATTGAGTAAATGCTTTGCATAACCTACACTTATATGTTCAGCATTTGCTTTCAAGATTGCAGCTTCTTCATTCTTGTATTCTCTACATCTTTTATCATTTGGTTTATGATTATCTTTACAGTTTGCACAGGTTGTATCTCTGTTGCATTGGCCATGCTCTAACAAAGAACAGTTAATACAGATCTTCGTATTATTGCAGTACCGGGAAGGGTGACCGTACTTGAAACAATTAAAGCATTGTAAAGGCCTAGGTTTATATTCTCGAACACGTACTCTTTCATTCTCAATAATTATATGATCTGGTATAACAGGGGTTTCAAATGTTAAAACTACCATGCTTGTTTGAGGGATCTTACTTACTTTCCAAACATTAGCAGGGCACATGTCCAGAATTTCTGGTTCTGAGAATTCATATAGATCTTTATCAAAAACTACTCCTTTACCATAGCTGAAGCTCATATGTGGTTTAATATCCTTAATAGGATCAATTTCTGCAATCTTCATGCCACAAAGCATGTGAGCTTGAGTATCTGATTTTGCATTAATCAAAACAGATTGCTTACCGTATCTACTAATATCCTTACTTTTAATTAAACCAACTTTTTTTTGTATAAATTTACTAATCTTATAATAGTTATAATTATCTATCTTTCCAGATGCAATTATCCATGTTGGGGGCTTGGGGGTTCTTACTTCTGGAAGTCTATGCTCTATTTCTTTTTCCATCCATTCTTCTGGTTTATATATCTCTAGGTGTCTTGGTGCTTTATCACATAAAGCCCCAGAAATCAAACAATTGTCAATTTTTATGCTCTCTAAATTTTTATTTGCTTCTAAAGCAATCTCAAAACTTGAAAATGATACCCAAGCTTCCCAAAAGCCTTTACTACCATTAAGCTCCATTAAAATTTCTTTGATTGCTCCAAATCTACAGAAGGCTTCATGAATTATGTCATAGCTACAACCAATTGGTATGTTTTTTAAGTGGAGAATTTTCAGATTTTTTGTTGGATCTGGTAATGAGCCAGAACCAGAGGGTAAAGTATTACGGTTATTACAAGCATCATTTTCCACCAGTGCCGATAAATTGTCTTTAACAACACTGGTCAAAGAAGTATTGTTGGAGGAATCCTTTTTATTGCCGAGGTTGTCAACAGAGCTTTCCCTATTTAAAAAAGCAGAAGTCGTCAACGGTGTCTGGGGTTCGCCATTTGATCCAGGGGTACGGGGAATATTAAGTTTACTCATTAATTATTTTTTCAGGGGGAGGGAAGGGGTCATAATAACAATGGAAAAAAAAAACAATGGAAAAAAATATAGTTTAAGGGAGAGAAAAGATTAAGACTGTCTGAAATTCCAAAGAAGACACCGTTAGCCTTTCCTGGAATTAATTTCTCCACCAATGACACCTGTGAAAGCTGCTTACCAAATGTCCACTCCCTACCCTACCACAAAGGGATGGTACCACTATGATTAGAGTGGCTCAAGTGTATGCCAAACCCGCTTGATGGGACTGAGAGCATTTCAAGAATACAATCATCCCCACTCTAATCATAGTGGCAGGCAAACCGGACAGAATGCCGAGAGTCCTATCTCTATAAAATAGCCAACCCCTGGAATCCGAAGGCAAAATTTCCTAAGAGATAGTTCCGCGTGCCAGTATGGGAATACTGACACTCCTAGGTGTCCAAACATTTTCGGGCAGTTGGCAAGACCACCACAGCTCCCACAATTGATTTTGAAATAAAAACCGATCATGGATACAATGTCCCCTCTAAAAAACCTGGACAGTGAAATGTGTAAAAGAGTTTTGACAGCAAGGTTGGAGACAGCTGATAATTATGAAGGAGGAATAAGCAATAAGAGGTAATAGAAAAAGAATGAGAGAAATTTAGAGTCAAACTGAGGAAAAGAAATTCCCCAGTTCGAGAGCCCTCTTGCCCGTCACAAGCCTTCAGCACGGGAATGATATGCCGTGCTGAAGCCCAATGACTTCATCAAGGCATTCTCTCGTTAAGAGGGTCTGGTCTTGTTGAGCCCCCTTCTCAACAGACAGAACGGTGGGAAAACGTAAACTTCGATGTTGTCCCACCGTTGTAGGAAGGCATCTTGCCAGAGTGCCTTGGGGTCTGGGACTGGGAATAGTACAGCGGCAGCTTGAAATTCAAGGCTGTCGCAAACAGGTCCACAAGGTCAGGACTTGTTGGCTACCAGGGGGGGGGTCGAAGACCACTCGGTACTCTCTATCTGTGATGCCCTGCTCAGACTGTCGGAGAGCACATTCCTTTGCCCGGAATGAAGCGAGCCGATAGGGTATTGAGTGGACTTCAGTTCATCTCAGTATCTCTACTGCAAGATGAGAAAGCTGTTATGAAAAGGTACCTCCCTGCTTGTTGAAAAAAACCACCACCGTGGAGTTGTCGTTCACGGAGTGACTCGCCAGGGTCTGTTGGAAGTGGTGAAGGGCCAGAATACGGCCTTCATTCCTAGCAGATTGATGTGGAGGTACCCTTCTGGTTCTGACCATAGGCCTGATTCAGAATGTGCCCCCCCCCTTGTTTTGACGAGCCCGAGAACAGCATCAAATGCAGGGGAAAGACGAGAAGATTCATTCACTTGCAAAGGTTTCTGTAGGTCAACTGCCACTGCAGGTCCATTCGTTCCGCAGGTCCCAAGGGGACCAGAATGTCCGGGGAATCGTTGTCTTGATTCCACCGGGACTTGGGCCGCCAATGCTGGATCTCATCCTGAGGCGGCCGTTGGAACTAGCCTGGCCGAGGAGGAAAGGTGACCTAGGAGGCGTAACCAAGATTGGGCTGCAAGCTCCCCTCGTCTGAGGAAAGGTTCTGCGACTCTCCTCAGCCTTGCTATCCTGTCATCTGATGGGAAGGCTTGGAGATTGAAGTCTAATATCATACCTAGATATCCCAGCTGTTGAGATGGAAGCAGAGAAGACTTCTCGAGAATTACCATGATCCATAGATCTTGGCAAAGTCCCAGAAGCTTGTCTCGGTGTCGAAGAAGGATCGATTCCGAGATTAGCCAGTCATCCCAGAAAAAGGAGACGGATGCCGCTCCTGTGTGGCCATGAAGATAACGGGGTGAACATTCTGGTGGACACCTGCAGTGCTGTGGAGAGATTGAAACACAGCACCTTGAACTGGTATATCTTGTTGTCTAGGCTGATTGATTGATTTAAAGTTTTCAGGCATCCTGATATCTAAGGTCATTGACGCCGGTAACATTTAATTTATGTATACAAAAATAAAAAATAAAATAAAATAAAAAATAAAAGAGTATTCAATTAAAATCATAAAAGTTGAATGTCATAAAAGTTAAATATTTTTCAGAAGACCTGCTTCTGAAATAAATCTAAAAATGCCACTTGCATGGTAGGACACATCATTTCCAAGAATCTTGGCAAGGATGAACCTGCCACCCTCACCTCGAGCCTCGAGCAAATATCTATTCCTTAAGTTGTTATAATTGGGGCATTCGGTCAACAAATGCCTTACTGTTAGAGGTACTAAACAGTCGTCACAATACGGTTGGTGTTGGCCCTTCAGCAGAAACTCGTGTGTCAACCGAGTGTGACCAATACGGAGACGACAAAGAGACGTCTCCCATTTTCGGGGCATCATATTATACCTCCAAGGAGATATGTCATTTGTTACCTCTCGCATTTTATTGCCATCTAGGCTATCCCATTGCTTTTGCCATTTTTTGCAAACCAATTTCTTGATGTCAGGTAAGAAATCATTACAGGGAATGGGATACCTTCTTGGCTGGAACCCAACAAAATTGAACTGTTATACCTCTCCGTCCAATAATAAGAAGCCATTCTAAAATCTTTAAAACTAGAGGGTTATTAGAATTAAAAACTTCTATAGCTTGAAGGACACTCCTTGCATCACTAAAAATTGTAAAATTACCCTCCTTCTCCAACGCTATTTTCTCAATAGCGGTTAATATGCCATACAGTTCGGCAGTAAATATGGAAGCGGTCAGAGGAAGTGCACCTCTGCAGTTAAAACCATTACTATGTACTCCAAATCCAACGCCAGCATCAGATTTGGAGCCATCAGTATAGATAAAAGTTGATCCTCTATGTTCTTTAACATGTTCATTAAAAAGAGACCTGGCTTCTAGGTCTGACATATTCTTCTTACCTCCAATAAAATATTTACAAAAAGATATCTCTGGTAACTTCCATGGAGGCGTTGATGATACCTTGAATGGAAGTACCTTATTTCTAATTATATCCAGACTATCTAATAATCGTTTCACTCGAAAGCCATAAGGTTGAGGAGATTTTGGGTGGAACTCAAAGTATGATGCGTGTCTTACAAGGCTTGCAGTCTGAAAGGCTAGAGAGTTAGGGAGTCTTTGCAATCTAAACCAATACCGAATAATTGAAGACATTCGGTAAAGGTCTAGAGGTAACTCTCCAGCATCAACAATGAGACTTGGGATAGGTGAGGTTTTAAAAGCTCCAGTAGACAATCTAATACCAGCATGATGTATCGAGTCTAATATTTTTAACCGGCTTGGGGTGGCTGAAGAATATATTTCAAAACCATAACTAATTTTGGAAAAAATCAAGGACTTGTATAATTTTAAAATAGTATTGCGGTCTGCCCCCCCGGGATGTATGGGACAATACTTTTAAGATATTCAGAGCTTCAACACATTTAGCTTTTAACGCTTTTAAGTGAGAAACCCATGTAAGCCTACAATCAAATATCAAACCTAAAAATTTAGCTTCTCTTGCACATGGTATCCGTTGACCTTTAATGAATACATCCGGGTCTGGATGTACTCCCCGGATACGACAAAAATGGACAATGGTAGTTTTACTTGTCGAGAACTTAAATCCATTCATGTCAGCCCACTGGATAATTTTATCAATAGACAGTTGGATTTTTCTCTCAACCATTGCCATTCTAGTGCCAGCAAATGATATGGAGAGATCATCCACAAATAATGTTGAGAGAACATCCTGGGGAATGGCTGAGGATATCCCATTAATTGCTAGTGCAAAAAGGGTTACACACAGCACACTACCCTGAGGAACTCCTTCTTCCTGGCACTTACTCTCTGATAGAGCTTCCCCCACTTTCACTTGAAAAATTCTACGTGAAAGAAATGCCTGAATAAATAGTGGCAGCTCTCCTCTCAATCCCAATTCATGAATGGTTTTAAGTATACCATATCTCCATGTGGTATCATATGCCTTTTCAAGGTCAAAAAATACTGTCACATGGTGCTGCCTGGAAGCAAAGGCTTCACAAATAGAAGACTCAAGTCGTATTAACACATCAGTTGTTGAGTGCATTTTTCTGAATCCACATTGAATCGGTGATAAAATACCCTTCTTTTCAAGGTACCACATCAGTCTTGCATTGACCATCTTCTCCATGATTTTACATAAACACGAAGTCAATGCAATAGGTCGATAGCTTGCTGCTAAAAACTTGTCCTTACCAGGTTTTAAAAAGGCTAAAATAATGGCTAGTTCCCAAACACTTGGGTAACTATGATCATGCCATATTCTATTAATAATACTTAAAATAAATAACTTTGTATTAAAATGTACATGTTTAACCATTGCATATGGAATTCCATCGGGTCCAGGAGCTGTATCGTTGCAAGTAGCGAGTGCGGAATCAAGTTCTCTTTCAGTAAAAGGAGAATTATACGATTCTTCCCTTCCTGTTGCAAAATTTAAAATTTTCTTTTCTTCAATGCTCCTGTACTGGTGACCAGGAGCTGCTACACTCTTGCACGATACATTTGAAAAATGGTCAGCCAGGGCATTACTAACTTCATTTCCTTCAGTCACAAACTGACCATTCACTTTCAACACTGGTGTGGGTTCGGGGTAAATTTGCCTGCAATTTTTTTTATTTTCCTCCATACAGAAGATGGTGGTGTTCTACTATTAATGGAGGAAACAAAAGCCACCCAAGATTGGCGTCTAGTTTCTTTCATGGCACGACGGAACTGTGCTCTACACTTTTTGTATGATATCAAATTTTCATCAGTACGGCGTCTACGCAATCTAGTCAGGGATTTTCTGGTGGCTCTGTGCAAGGCTGTTAATTCTGAGGACCACCACGGGACTGGTCGTCTTTTGAATAGTCCTGTGGTTTTGGGAATCGAATTGATTCCTGCTGTATGAAGAGTTCCATTCAGTAGGTCTATGGCATCATCAATACTTTCAAACTGTTCTGCTCTCCCTTCGATTTCACTGAGCTCAGAAAATTTAACCCAGTCTGCCTTGTCTAGATTCCAACGTGGCGATCTTTGCAAAGGCGGACCCTTGTTGGTGTTTATAATGATTGGTGCATGATCACTAGTATGCCAATCATCTAATGTCCTCCAATCAAAATCAAGAAGGCAGTTAGAGCTTGCAATTGAAAGGTCAATGCATGACAAAGTACCTGTCTGAACATGGAAGTGCGTGGGCTCTCCTGTATTAAGGAGTCCCACATCCTCATTCTCCACAATTGATGAGATAATATTGCCCCTTGTGTTGGCCAAAACATCACCCCATAAAGGATGTCTACCATTCATATCTCCCAGTAAGAGAAAAGGTTGAGGGAGTTGTTGAATGACTTCTGCTAAATCATCATATAAAATATTATCATTTGGAGGTAAGTACAGAGAGCATATTGTATATTTTCTCCCTAGATCAATTTGTACAACAACTGCCTGCAGGGTTGTACGTATAGACATGGGTATTTGAGGAACATCTCGACGAATGTACACAAGACTTCCGCCATGGCTCCCTGCTTGTTGATTATATGGTGTTCTATAGCTAACATACTCTCGAGGACTAGGAGTGTTAGAATCAAGCATACTTTCCTGTAGACATACAATTATGGGGGAATGCTCATGAATTAGGAGCTCTAGTTCTTCATATTTCGCCCTCAAACCCTGACAGTTCCATTGCAAAATGGAGGAGAAAACTATGGATTATTTCTGGAAGACATCTTGGATGGGGTCTTCCCATTAGCAGTTTTTAATTTAACATTACCAGTAGGTTTCTTCAGAGGTGGTCTTGTTATGTTGAGTTTTACATTTGTGTTTTTCTTTGTATTCTTTTTATCTATTTGATGAGGTGGATGGTGGACCTCAACTTGAATTTCTGATTTATTCAGTTCATCTTCTGGTTCATTAGAAACATCAACAGACAAAACAACAAATTTATTTGATGTCATAACCTTAACGTTTCTAATGGAGGGTGGAGAGAGAGATGGAGGTCTCTCTCTTTTACGATTAATAGATGGTGGGATTCGAGGTTTTTGCACCTTTCCCACAACAGGTGCATCAGGTAAGTTAGTCTTAAGTGGAACCTCCATCAGATCAGGCAAGGACATGGCCTGAGAGAGGTTTGTATTATTTTTTGTAATGGCGGCTGAAGGCTGTACAGCAATGGGCAATGACCTAGTGTTAATACACCGTGGTAAAGCCTCAGGAGGTAATATGGTTACCTCG
Organism: Palaemon carinicauda; assembly: GCF_036898095.1. Taxonomy (NCBI): domain Eukaryota; kingdom Metazoa; phylum Arthropoda; class Malacostraca; order Decapoda; family Palaemonidae; genus Palaemon; species Palaemon carinicauda. The sequence continues at coordinate 278,688,111 of NC_090725.1, forward strand.
TTATTTGACATTTTGTCAGATAGTATACTTTTTTTTGAGCTATTGGCAGCGCTAGGTTGGTTTGATTTTAATGCCTTAGCATATGTTTTTGATTTATTTAATAGTCTTTTGGCATGGGTCACACTTATATGTTCTAAGTTTGATTTGTTGAGGGCAGCTTCCTCCAACTTATATAGCTCGCAGCTCTTGTCTGTGGATTTGTGATTCGAGCTGCAATTTAAACACCTGGCTCCAAGTGCACACTCTCCATGGTAAGATTTGGAGCAAATACCACACATCTTCTCAATTTGCAAACTTTGGACGGGTGCCCAAATTTAAAACAATTAAAGCATTGCAATGGCTTCTGCTTGAAGGGTCTTACTTTAATCCTTTCGTTCTCGATAATAATATGAAAAGGTACATCAGCATCCTGGAACGTAAGGATTATCATTGATGTACCTGGGACTTTATGAACTTTCCATACATTTAACCCTGGAACGGTACGGTGGGTCGTCCGCGACCCCGAGCGTCAAAAAAAAAGAGGTTTTTCTCACGTGACTCACCCCCGTGACTGAATTTGTGGGTGATCGACCTGCAGTAGGTGTCTCGCCTACACGCTCTAGTAGTGTCCAGATGTGCATTGCTGTAGCTGTACTCCTTCCCCTATTTCTGAGACGCGTCGGGGTCGAGCGCGACCGAGTTTACCCTTCTAAGGTAATTTGCATAATTATCAATGTTATTACGTATTATGAAATTGTCGTAGAATGGTGCAACTTGTATAGGTTATCAGTTGTGGAAAGTCTTGGTGGATTGTTTGGCTACCATGTGCATGATTTTTTTTTTAGTTAAAATGTCGTTCATCACCACGAGGACCATTTTACCGCGAGTGCCCCTTTTTAATTTTTTTTCATTTTTTTGCCAAGTCATTTTTCCGTAAGATATTGCCAAATAGTGTCGTAAAACTTTTGCTTTTTTAGTGTTGGAAAGTGTGTCTAGATGATCTGGCTACCCATGCGTGACTTTGTTTTTGTCAGATACGACGTAGTTATTGGTATATTGGGTATTTAACTGCGGTTGCCAATTTCTGTTTTTTTTTTCAATATTTGTAAAAATTTACTACGTAGTAAGGAATTGCCGTATATTATTGATTTTTTTTTTCATGTTTATGTGTTAGAAAGTGTGCCTTGATGGTTGGGCTAACACGTGCATGTCTTTTTTTTTATCTGAGATGCCGTATATTAGAATGTTGGGCATTTTACCGCGAGTGCCCCTTTTTCATTTTTTTTTTCATTTTTTTGCCAAGTCATTTTTCCGTAAGATATTGCCAAATAGTGTCGTAAAACTTTTGCTTTTTTAGTGTTGGAAGGTGTGTCTAGATGATCTGGCTACCCATGCGTGACTTTGTTTTTGTCAGATACGACGTAGTTATTGGTATATTGGGTATTTAACTGCGGTTGCCAATTTCTGTTTTTTTTCAATATTTGTAAAAATTTACTACGTAGTAAGGAATTGCCGTATATTATTGATTTTTTTTCATGTTTATGTGTTAGAAAGTGTGCCTTGATGGTTGGGCTAACACGTGCATGTCTTTTTTTTTATCTGAGATGCCGTATATTAGAATGTTGGGCATTTTTCCGCGAGTGCCCCTTTTTATTTGTTTTGCATTTTTTTGCTTAGTCATGTTACCGTAAGGAATTGGCAAGTAGTCGCAAAACTTATATTTTTATGGTGTTGGAAAGTGTTTCTAGATGATCTGGCTACCCATGCCTATTTTTTTTAGCCAGATATGGCGTATATATAGGTATGTGTTCGATTTTCCTGTGATTGCCATTTTTTCGTTTTTTCCCATTTCTTTCAAAATTACTATGTACTAAGGAACTATCACAGAGTAATGATTCATTTAGATGTTTATTTGTCGGAAAATGTGCCTTGATGGTTTGCCTAGCACGTGGCTGAATTTTTTTTTTCTGAAATGCTGTATATTAGAATGTTAGCCATTTTTCCGCGAGTGCCCCTTTTTATTTGTTTTGCATTTTTTTGCTTAGTCATGTTACCGTAAGGAATTGGCAAGTAGTGTCGCAAAACTTATATTTTTATAGTGTTGGAAAGTGTTTCTAGATGATCTGGCTACCCATGCCTATCTTTATTTTTAGCCAGATATGGCGTATATATAGGTATGTGTTCGATTTTCCTGTGATTGCCATTTTTTCGTTTTTTCCCATTTCTTTCAAAATTACTACGTACTAAGGAACTATCACAGAGTAATGATTCATTTAGATGTTTATTTGTCGGAAAATGTGCCTTGATGGTTTGCCTAGTACGTGGCTGAAATTTTTTTTCTGAAATGCCATATAATAGAATGGCCATTTTTCCGCGAGTGCCCCTTTTTATTTGTTTTGCATTTTTTTGCTTAGTCATGTTACCGTAAGGAATTGGCAAGTAGTGTCGCAAAACCTTTAATTTTATAGTGTTGGAAAGTGTTTCTAGATGATCTGGCTACCCATGCCTATCTTTTTTTTTTAGCCAGATATGGCGTATATATAGGTATGTGTTCGATTTTCCTGTGATTGCCATTTTTTCGTTTTTTCCCATTTCTTTCAAAATTTCTACGTACTAAGGAACTATCACAGAGTAATGATTCATTTAGATGTTTATTTGTCGGAAAATGTGCCTTGATGGTTTGCCTAGCACGTGGCTGAATTTTTTTTTTCTGAAATGCTGTATATTAGAATGTTAGCCATTTTTCCGCGAGTGCCCCTTTTTATTTGTTTTGCATTTTTTTGCTTAGTCATGTTACCGTAAGGAATTGGCAAGTAGTGTCGCAAAACTTATATTTTTATAGTGTTGGAAAGTGTTTCTAGATGATCTGGCTACCCATGCCTATCTTTATTTTTAGCCAGATATGGCGTATATATAGGTATGTGTTCGATTTTCCGGTGATTGCCATTTTTTCGTTTTTTCCCATTTCTTTCAAAATTACTACGTACTAAGGCACTATCACAGAGTAATGATTCATTTAGATGTTTATTTGTCGGAAAATGTGCCTTGATGGTTTGCCTAGTACGTGGCTGAAATTTTTTTTTCTGAAATGCCGTATATTAGAATGTTGGCCATTTTTCCGCGAGTGCCCCTTTTTATTTGTTTTGCATTTTTTTGCTTAGTCATGTTACCGTAAGGAATTGGCAAGTAGTGTCGCAAAACTTGTATTTTTATAGTGTTGGAAAGTGTTTCTAGATGATCTGGCTACCCATGCCTATCTTTATTTTTAGCCAGATATGGCGTATATATATAGGTATGTGTTCGATTTTCCTGCGATTGCCACTTTTTCGTTTTTTCCCATTTCTTTCAAAATTACTACGTACTAAGGAACTATCACAGAGTAATGATTCCTCTAGATGTTTATTTGTCGGAAAATTTTGTTTACTTCTTTTTTGATTGAATATCATCAAATTTTTTTAGCTAAAATATTATATTGTTTTACATTTTATTTTTTTTTCGATTTTAATTCCCTTCAAAAACATTTTTTTGGGTCAGAATTTTAATTTTATAGTCGTAAAATAATCGACAATTATCCAGCAACCCACCATACAATTTTTATGCATATCCAAGAATAATTAGATTAGTAAATAACACCTTGAAATTGACATACCCTTCCTACATTTCAAGTGGCAGATTAGGGAGTCTGTGTCAGTGTGGTTGGCGGCCATTTTGTGGACATATCCGAAGCGTAAGTTGCCCTATCTATATATATTCTTGTTCCCTATAGAATTCGTGATATTTTGGTATATTTTTACCTGCATAAATATCATATTATATATTAAATATATGTATTTTTTTACGAAATTTCTAAGTACTCAAAAAATTACCTTTAGATATGGCCCCTGGTATAAATGTAATTTACAAAATAATGAAGATTTTTTTACATATTTCTATTTTAGGATAACATATGTTTATTCCCTAAAAAAATTAGCCACTTCCTATTTCATTTGGGTACCCAAAAAAAATCATGAAATTTGGACAAATTTGTTTGGCCAAAAAAAGTTACCCTTTTTTTCTCATTTCAGATCTTCACCTCCATGGGTCTGACTTCATCCAAAATACATCAAGATGTGTCCTAAACATTCAAGAATCAATTCCTAAAAGGATTTGTGTATATATGTATAAACTTTTTTTTTATGAATTTTTATGTAAGGTCTTTTTTTTCTACTTAATTTTTTAAAATATTTATAATAAATAGTTTTTCTGCAGATGAGTAGTATTTTTCTTTACAGTTGTTTCAAGCATTCATTGAAGTTTTTTTTGGCAAAAGAAAAAAGGAGGTTTCTGCAAAAACTGATTTTTCAAGAATTTTTTTCTGCGTCGGGGTCGCGCGCGTCTGAGTATACCCTTAAAGGGGTGTCCAAGGAGCGTACCTATCCAGGGTTAATGGACACATGGCCAGTATCTCCTCCTCTGTAAAATCATATAGATCTCTGTTAAAAACTACGCCCCTTCCGTAGCTAAAATTTAGGTGGGGTTTGACATCTAACTTAATGTCATCATTACTTATTTTCATATTGGACAATATTACTGACTGTGTACTGGATTTGGCATGGATAAGGAAACTATTTTTTCCGAAACGAGATATATCGCCTGGTGCAATAGTTTCTACTTTTTTCTGAATCAATTTGCATATTTTAAAATAATTCCCAGTAACCCCCTTTGATTCAGCTATAAGCCACATCGGTGGTTTTGGATTTCTCTGGGAGGGCAGTATTAAATCTGCGTCTTTTTCCAACCAATTGGCAGGCCTGTACACATCCAAATCTTTTGGTACCTTATCGCAGAGAGCAGCCGCGACATTCAAGTTATTAATTTTAATATTATTCAAGTTACTTATTGCACTAAATGCTTCGTCATAACTACTATAAGCTATCCATGAATCCCAAGTTTCAGCTTCAAGTTTCATCCTTATTTCTTTTAAGCATCCATAGCATTTAAATGCTTTACATATATCGTCATAATTTGTCTCTATTGAAATTTGTGTAAAATGAAGGATTCGAAGTTTCCTCGTGTTACCCAAGTTACTTGATTTTGAAATATCAGTAGAATGGTCCTTTCCCGTTCCAAGGTCATCAACAGAGCTTTCCCTTATCACATTAGCAGAGGTCGTCAACGGTGCCGGGGGAGAGTCAGCGTATCCAGGGGATGGGGGTTCGTTCCTTAAAGAATCCATTAGACGAGAGAGAGAGAGAAAAGGGTTATTTTGATGTACCTGCTCGAGAATGTTAGGCCATCACACGTCGGAAAGGAAATTTGCACTCTCCACTATCGGCACAGTGAGAGTATACTTCCCAGATGGTCCACTCCATACCCTACCCGAAGGATAGCATCAAAACAGATATAGAGGCACAGGTGTAAGCTGAACCTACCTGTTAGGACTGAGACCAAGAAATTATGGAATCATCCTCCCCATATCTATAATGACGGGCTTCCGGCCAAAAGCCGAGAGTCCTACCCCAAGCAGTGGATCCCCATGGATTCCGAAGACCCAACACTTGAGAATAGTTCCGCCAAAAAGGTCCAAACCATCTTCGGGATGGCTGAAATCATCCAATACTCTCACATATAGTGTAGCTTTGAATGCAAACACCTCCCAACCGTGATACCTTCTCCCACTCATCAAAGCAGGCAACAATAAAGGATGTATGTACATCCCCACCAGGGCTACAATGGATGTAAAAACATCCAAGCCATAGGAGAAAAAAAAAATAATAAATATATATGTACATAATATATACACATATATAATTAGGGAAATTTTACTCATAGCGTTTGGAAAGCAAGACTAAAGAAAGTTTATGAAATTAGGATTAGGTCGAAGTAATATTGAGAAAAAGAAAAAGGTGAAAGAGAGAAATTTAGATTCGAACTGGGGGAGCAATTTCCCCAAGTTCGAGAGCCCTCTTACCCGTCACCAAGTTTCAGCACGGGAATGAAATGCCGTGCAGAAGCTCAATGACTTCATCAAGGCATTCTCTCATTAAGAGGGTGTCTAGGCTGAATTTCAAGTACTTCCTGGAAGACGGATGGATTGGGATCTGGAAATACCCGTCCTTCCGATCCAGTGTGCACATGAAGTCTTGTGGTCGATGACCTTTTTGGAGAGCATCCTTCTAGAGCATGGTCTCGACTTCTGCCCGAAGGGCTAGCCCCTTTGCCGATCCCATGGCATAGGAGCTCAGCGACACTGGATTCGCTGTCAGTGGAGGTAGAGATGTAAAGAACGGGACGCGATATCCTTGGCTGATCACGGAGATCGTGCAGGAATCGGCCCAGAGTTGCTGCCACCTGAGCGCGCAACCTTAGGCATCACCCCACTGGGACCATGCAGGGGAGTTGCCAATCCTAGCGTTTGCGGCCTCGGCCGCTCCCTCTAGGATTATTGCCTCCCCAGGAGGACTTCCCGCCCTTCTTGTCTCTGACAGGAGGGGGCTGCTGTTTAGACACCTTGTTTTAGCTGCCGGCTCCGGTTCCGATGTCCTAGGCTGACGAGGCTGTTGTTGTTGAGGCGCTGGAGGCTTGTAGGGTCTGGATGTAAGCGCCTTTGGAGGAGCGAATCGTGATTCGACTTTCTCCACCTCTCAGCTGTCCGTTCCCCATCCTTGGGCTCAAAACAAGGTCTTTCCAAGGATGGAAGAGTGTCTGAGCTTGCCGACATCCATGGTTGGGACTTCTGAGAGGAACCTCTCGGTCACTGCATCTCAATTGCCCACAAGTTCGAAACTTGGTGAGCCGGAAAACGATGGTGCTCGTGGCCGAGAGGAGGAAAGTTTCCATGACCTTCCTAGAGCTCTCCTTGGAGGAATTCTCGGATCGCAACAGGATGCCCAGAGATCCAAGCCAGACGACCAGACACGAAGTGGCCCGCATGGCACACTTTGCGGCTTTCTCCTGGCTTAAGATCTCCGAAGTCGAGAATGTCACCTGCCGGGCGGAGAATTTCTCGAGAGAAAAACTCTTGGTAAGCCCCTTCCACGGAATGGTGGAGAGGAAGGGCTAAACCAGGTTCCCCCATGATCTCGAAGTACCTCCTCTGCTGACGGCTGAGACGCATTGTCAGCGACTCTCGCTGGGGGGAAGGGAATCGAACGATCCTGAGGAGTAGAGATGATGGGGCCTGCCTGAAAAGAAGAAGAATGTTGCCCAGGCCTCTCTGAAGATTCTTCCTGCTCTTGCACATGCCATGCTCTGAGTTTACAGGGTGAAGATCGTGATCTGGAAGTACGCGTTCCAGAAGACTCGCCAGGTTGCCCGTGTTGCGAAAACCCGATGGGAATCGTGGTCGAAATCGCCCTGGCGCTCGCGCGATGGTAAATCGTTGGTTCGCGCGCAAGCGAACGTGGGAGGCGTGTGGGCGCGCGGGCGCGCAGGCGAAAGTGCGCGTGGGCGCGCGGGCGCGCAGGCGAAAGTGCGCGTGGGCGCTCAGGTGAGGGCGAGCGCGGTTGTAAGGACGAGGGCTGGTGGTCGGGAGACCGATGGCGTGTAGGCGAGTGATGGCGCGTTGGCGCGTTGGCGCGTTGCCGAGCGATGGCGCGTTGTTGGCGAGCGATGGCTCGCTGGCGGGAATCGCACTGGCGTTCGCGCGATGGAAAACCGTTGGTTCGCGTGCGGGCGAACATGGGTGCGCATGTGCGCGGGCGCGCAGGCGTGTGGGCACGTGGGCGCGCAGTCGTAAGGGCGAGCGCAGGCGGCCGGGAGACCGATGGCGCGTCAGCAAGCGATGGCGCGTTGACGAGCGATGGCGCGTCTTGGCGAGCGATGGCTCGTAGGCGGGCGAAGGCGCGTTGGCAGCGATGGAGCGTTGGCAAGCGATGGTGCGTTAGCAAGCGACGGCGCGTTGGCGAGCGATGGCTTGTAGGCGGGCGAAGGTGCGTTGGCAAGCGATGGCGCGTTAGTAAGCGATGGCGCGTTGGCAAGTGGTGGCGCATAGCGACCAATCGCAAACAGGAGAGGTAACACGTGGGCGCATAGGAAACCTACGACGATTCAAGCGTTGGCGCATTGAAACCGCTTGCGCGCAGGGGAAGAAGCGCGCGGGCGCTTAGGAGATCGCTGACGCGCAAGGAGAGCCCAGGGGTGCCTGTGAGTGCCCGTGCGCTAGCTTAGGTGTCTCCTGGGCGGCGCGGTGAGAAGTGGAAGCGTGCTGGAACTGGAACCGCGCGTGGGCGCGCTTGGTGCGAAACTCCAGAAGGGTGCTGCGAGTCCAGAAGAACCTGTGAGCGCCTGTGCGCTAGCGTAGGAACTTCATGAACTGCGCGCGACGAGGCAGGAACCGGGATATCGTAGGCGCGTAGTTGCGTGGCCAGAAGATATGCGCGGCCAGACGATATCCGCGAGGGTGCAGAACCAGAGAGATTGTCGGCGAGGAAGCGAAGAAATAAACTCCTTGCCTGCGTCCAGATCCGAAGATCGTGGGCGCGTGGACGAACGTTGGCGCGTATTGCGCACATCAGGAAAGGGGACGCAGATGCGCGCTGGCGAGCAGGTGAACGTGGAGTTCAGTAAAGAAATAATCTCCCTGCTTGCACCCAGATCTGGAGATCGTGGGCGCGAGGGCGAACGTCGGCGCACATTGCGCACATCAGAAAAAGGCGATCAGATGTGCGCCGGCGAGCAGGCGATCGAGGGCGTTCAGGAGGCCGCTGGTGCACAAGGCGCGTAGCCGCACAGAAGGTCAGAAGCCTTGGCAATCAGGAGATCTACGGCGAGACTGGGCTACAGGAGATCGCTGAAGTGTTAATTCAGCAGAAGACTGGTCCAAAGCAGGAGAGTATTTGTGAACTACTGCGCGCGAGCGTGCAGGAGAACCTGGCACTAAGGGACTTACATTGTGAGATAAGCCCTTAGCCCCAAAGGGACCGGTGCCCGTCGGAAAACGGGGTGGAGTGGCGCCCACTGCGCATCTGCGTCCAGGAACGGAGATGGAAGACAAGAATGTTTGGCAGGTGTCGAAGATCGCGAACGATCGGCTGAAAGGTCTAACGAAGCAGCTGTAACGGTCTGTTCTCGTCGAGGAGGATCCTCTGCGGTTGAAGATGAAGACGACCACGAACAGGAGCACCATCATCAGTCCTCCGAAGAGGAGTCTCTGTTAGTGAACTTCCCCGAGGGGAAGAGACACTCGAAGGAGAGACCATTGGACTCAGCTGCCCCCTCGAAGGATGTTCGGAGGGGGGAACTGAGCCTTCAGCAACATCAGCAACAACAGCAGGGGAGTCCTCCGAAGAGGAGTCTCTATGAGTGTCCTTCACGCGAACGAGAGAGGAGAACACTTCGTAGAAGAGACAGGAAGAACTGATGAAGGCGCCCCTTAGGGCCGTTGGATCAGCAAGCTGACCATAAAGAAAAACCTTTCGAAGAGGAGCTCCTGCAGCTGCCCAGCCCCTTGAGCGTAGCTGCAAGTGCAATCACTCAGCACCAAGAGCATAATCGCACAAATTCCATGGTCCGGCCTTGCAACCGCTCAGCCCCTAGAGCATGGTTACAAAAGCGGTCGCTCAGCACCAAGAGCAACCACCCGAGGACCAGGAAAAAACCAACCAGGAATTATTAACGTAAGAGAAGATGCCCCCCCTGAAGGGGAAAAAACTCATACCTGGGAAGGGAACCTCCCTTGGAAGGGAAGAACCCACCCATGGAGGCGAACCTCCTGAGCGTTCTAAATGAACTAAGGAGCTGACAGTTGTCACGGGAGAACTTCTAGGAGAAGGGAACACGCCCATGACGAAGTCGTAGAGGAGGCGGCAACAGCAGACTCCCCAGGCCCCAACAGGACAGCTCTGCTTCGTTGGCACATTAGGCAAACGAAAAACTAGATAGTTAACTGTGAAAACAAAATAATTAGTTAACATTTATTCCCCTGGGGGAACTCCGAAGAGGAACCCCTGAGGGAAAAGAACATAAGAATTACGCACCAGGAATGCGCCCTCCTCCCCCACTGACACTCACGGGAAGGGGGGGAAGGCGGAGAACTGTATCAAAACAGAATTATAACAATTATAATTATGGGGGGGAAGGCGGAGAACTGTATCAAAACAGAATTATAACAATTATAATTATGTAATTCATCTAAGAATGTTCACTAATCGTAAGAATGAATGAACCCCGAAGGAAAGCGTTCTACACAGAGCTGAAAAGTTAACAAATACAATTAGATTTTATTAAAAATAATTGAGACAAAATAAACGGAGTAGCAACTCAACCCGCAACGGGAAGGAAGCTACCGTAATACGTAATAAAAGGGTGAACGACCTCAAGGAGAGAGAGAGAGACCGTAGTCAAACTAAACTCCCATGTTCCCTACTCTGATAGACCAAGTTCCCCGTAAGGAAGGAGGAACAGCGGAGAAACAGATTAATAAATAAAGTCCAGCAATGACGAATCCCCACGGCGCCCGCCGAAGGGAGACCAAAGGACCAAGGGAGAGATCGCGACCCATGAAATGTCACCGTGGGGGCCTGGGACCACACAGAGATGTTGTCGTACAATTGAGTGGACTTCCTACACACACACACAGCACAAACACTGAAAAGGAAACTTACTGTATTTCTATACTCAAATATATACATAAACATAATGTTTACATATATATTAGGCATAAGAAAAGTAAGTAATTAAGTAAGACAAAACATTAATGGCTGCCATGCGAGGACAGGACAGAGACGTCTGTTCATCGTCCGAGCCAAAAGTGAAGTGAAGCAGTTCACCGGTGTGTGAGGGGGGGGAGGGGTAGCTAGCTACCACTCCCCTACCCCCTTGCTAACTAGCGCGGGGGTAATTAACCCTCGTTGAAATTCTAATGGCCCGTCGTTTCAGCTACACCGAAAGTAAACCCTATGTAAATAGCGTGGTTTGTATTTCGGTTACGGACAATTGTATTTTTCCTAACAATACAAACCTTAGCTATTTGTTAGGGGTATTACTTTCGGCGAAGCTGAAATGACGAGCCATTAAAATTTAGCGAGGGTTAACTACCCACACCGCTAGTTAGCTGGGGGTAGAGGGGGTAGCTTGCTACCACTCCCACTCACACACCGGGGATTTAGCTCACTTTGCTTGGAGGTGGGACTTCAAGGGGGATACGGCTGGCGGGCAAGTTTGTCTAAATAGCTAAGGTTTGTATCGTTACGAAAAATACAAATTATCTACGAATTTTTCATTTGTTCTGTAACTGGAATACAAACCACACTACTTATTAGGGGTGACTTACCCATTAGGAAAGGTGGAAGTCTCTGCCAATCTGGCTTTTGGCTTTACCCGAGGTCAGCTTATGTGAGTATGTTAGTACTCAAAAATAAGGAGTCCCTGCGCCTCGCTAAAACCTTCCTACGTAAGGGCCGCGGCCTACGCAAGCTGTGTGTTGAGATATGCAGAAGTGTGACTGTCTAGGTAAGGTTATTCCAAGTCTCTTGCAGGAAAAACTGTTGTAACCAAGACTTTCCCAATACCACCTCACCAGGGTATGGGGACACAACAGTATTAGTTTAATACTAAGTGCACAAGGGGGCATGGTTTACCAGCAGTGGTTTGAGGTCAGCTTATGCAGAGAACCCAGGAAGCTGCTTTCCCCAAGAGAGGGGAGGATGAAGAAAAGAATAAGAGCCAGTCAAATCTTTTCATTCCCACATACTAAAACCGGGTAACAGTGCCCTCAACCTTCTGCTACTTGTCCAATAAGGAGCTTGAGGCATACAACCAGCTGATGTGCAGCTACCACAGGACCGATAAAGATCACATCGAGTTCCTGCGGGTCACGTCTTGCAGGAGAAAGGTTATGAAAGTCACCTGGAGGATTCACATCCTTTCTTGTAAAAACCTGTGTCACAGAGTAATCTGCTTAGAAGGGCCAGGGGCATAGCTATGCCCCTGACATCGTGAGTCGTCATGTTGGGTGAGGCTCTGGATTCAGGGCATATTTGGTGACTGTGAATACAGTAGGGATGATGTTTTGGTGATCCTACTTTAGTCTCTCCCAGAGCTGATGACAAGAGAAGGGACCCGGGTGGGCTGTTGCCATTTTCTTAAGGGAGAGTCTCATACCTTACCCTGGGTACAGTAACGGATGATCTGGATCGTCCGTTACCGAGTGGAGACTTGTGTATGAAGGAGGTCTCTTTAGAGACCAGAGAATTTGAACCATGTCCCGAGAGGAAGGTCTCAATTTCGACTGGGGAAAGGCAAGTTGTAAGTCCGTATGAGTTAGGAAAGGTCTAGCGATGAGAGGATGTCACTTAATTTCAGTTTGAAGGCGAAGGCTCAAGGTTGAGTGATCGTCTTTACCTGTTGGAACTGAAAAGGGGGTCTTTTCCTCTTGCATATACTCGAGGATTCCGCTATTGCTGGATTGGAGGTATCGAGCGGAGAGACACTTTCTCACGACACCAACCACAGAAGACGTTATACTGCCTAGTAGACTGATGCTGAGGAATTCCTCAGATATCTAGACAACCTTTTCGTAACTTATTGTGAAAAGCCTCTGTGAGAGAGAAGGTACTGGGTAGTCTACAGGCGTACAATCATAGCAAAGCTATAGATTCTGGTAGGTGTCAAAGTGTGTTGTCTGTGATGTGGAGAGGGTTCTCTTGGAGCTGCAGAAGGTTTGGAAACCGTTCTGCGTAATGCCATAGCGGAGCTATGAGAGTCCTTGAGAGGCTGACCGATGTTCTAGCCTTCTTGAGTGCCCTTCTCAAGACAAAACAGGGACGAGACCTAAACATCATTGTTTTACCCACTGTTGTTAGCCTGTTTCTTACCAGAGAGCCTTGGGGTCTAAGGCTGGGGAGCAACGGCAGCCTGAGGTTTAGGGGCGTTGCGAACAGATCCCTAGTTGGAGGACACCCATAGAGTCGGGACTTTGTCAGCTACAAGGTGATCCAAAGACCATTTGGTGTACCTTATCTGAGATGCTATGAATAGATTGTCGGCGAGCACATTCCTCAAGTCTAGAATGAAGCGGGCTGATAGTGGCACCGAACGGACTTTAGCCCATCTTAGTGTTTATACCGTTAGATGGGAAGGGGCTGCGAGCAAGTTCCTCCTTGCTTGTCAATGTGAGCCTCTATGTGGTGTGTGGTGTTGTCGCCCATCACATCACTGAGTGGTCCGTTAGGAACCGATAAGGCTGCTGAAGGACCGTAAAGTTGGCCTTCATCTCTTGGGAGATTTAAGTGAAGGTACTTTTGGACTCTGTCCAGAGGGCTGAGGTTATGTGGTGCAGCACTATGGTCCCTCCTCTCATCTTTTGATGTGTTCTAAGCATAGCATCAAGTCCGAGGGGTGGGGAAGGATGCGAAGGTTATACCACTCTGTAGAGTCTCGACTGACACCCATCCTTTGAGGTTTGTCCAAACTTCTGGTCCCATGGGGGTCAGAATGTCTGGGGGATCGAAGGCCTGATTCCAATCAGACTCAAGTCACTCTGGGCTGGGAGTTCTTCTCGTTTTGAGAAAGTTTTGCGGAGATCGGTGTTTAGAATCATTCCCAGATACACCAGTCTTCTCAGAGGGAAGTAGGGAAGACTTCCACAAGTTACACTGATCTCTAGATCTTAGTAAAAAAGACTTCAGAAGTTCCGGTGCTAATGCAAGGTTGCCACCGAGTCTGCTAATGTCAGTCAGTCATCCAGAAATGGAGGAGACTGAAGCCAATCCTGTGAGACCAGGATGGGTGTAGTGGAAAGACCAAAGCATAATGCCCTGAACTGGTGTTTCTTGTTTGTCTAAACTGAATCTTTAATCCCTCCTAGATGGATGGTTTGGACCTGAAAGTATGTGTCCTTTAGGTCCAGTGTGCAAATGAAGACCTGAGGTCTTAGCCCTTGTCCGAACTCCAACATGGTGTGGACATCGACCCAAAGGCACAGCTCCTTGCGGATCCTTTTGCATGGGAGATTGTTGACGCTGGGGTCTTGACTCATGGCGTAAAGGATCGGACACCATACTGTACTGTGTAAGGATTCTTCCCTGAGAGAGAATTCCTTTAACTGATAGAAGGAAGGCAACGCTTTACCCTACCATGCACCCTGATGGGATTGATGCTATTCCTTAGAATAGAATAAATCTGGCAAATGTTAATCAATGGTTAACGATTGGGTATTGTGGTTACTGTGCAGTTGGAGAGTGCTCACATGTAGTCCCCTGTCGACAAGCCGCTGATGAGGGTTGTCGATCGTTTGCCGATCACTTTAGTGGGATTGGTGTGATGGCGAACGGCTAGTAGCAAGAAGTGTGTTGTATACCTTCTGATCTAGGGAACTACGGGCAGAGGTTGACTAGTAAGTCTGAGTCACGAACTGCTGGCGAATTGTCGATGATCGGTGAATCGGCGGTCTGTGAGCCGAAGATGGTAACTGACAGGCAGATGAAGGCTGTCTGATCAGTCAACCACGGTAGGTTGGTGATGAATAAGTTGGTAATCTGCTTTGAGAGCCTTGACAGACAGCAGAATGGTTTAATGATAGTCAGTTGGTGATGGTAAGCCACTGATGATCAACGATCGATCACGGACCAGTGATCGATGGCTAGAGATCAGCAAGCTGACTATGGTCCCTCCTGGCTGGTCAGAGATAAGCAAGCTGACGATGGGCTGGTCAGAGATCAGCGAGCTGAGTTCGATGATCGAAGAAAGATGAGCTGCCCATCGGTGATCTAGTGATCAGCAAGCTGATGACTGGTTACAGTATTGACTAGCAATCGGTGATCGGCACGCTAGCAGTTGGAGATCATTAGTCATTGGAGGGACTAGAGATCAATGATCAGAGCTGAGCTAACAATTGGCGACCTGATGACCGGCGAGCTAGCGATCAGCAAACAGAGAACTAGCCATCAGCAAACAGTGATCTAGCGATCAGTCTGTTGATGCTTTCTTGTTTGCTGAAGGTGGTACTGTCAAGAAAAAATTTCAGAAGAGACCAGGACCAATTATTCCCCCTTTTAATTCCCCTTGGAAGATGGAATCTTCGGGATCTTGAATCCTTCTATGAAGCCTCTTTCCTCTTTTGCTGGCGGCCTTGTTATGCGTTTGTGGGGAGAGGAATGGAGCAATGGTGACCTGTTCAAAAAGTTTTATTCTTCTTGCCTATTGCACGAGTGTGCAGGAGAGTACTGGAGCGATGGCACACAGGATGATGCTGGTGCTCAGTTTCTGCTGAAGTGCAGTTTTCGGTGAATGCACAGAAGAGCGCTGGAGAGCAGGCAAGCGCTGGAGCGCAGGTGAGCACTGGCTCTTTAGCAAGAGCAGACGCATTGGATCTGAGACCGCAACCGCGCAGGAGAGCGCTGGTCTAAAAGCGCAGAAGAACGCTGGCAAACAGGCAAGCGCTGGCTCTTTGTGAAGAGTTGGCACATTGGCGAGCGCTGGATCTGAAAGCGCAAGTGAGCAGGAGAGTGCTGGATCTGAGAGCACAGGTGAGTGCTGGCGCACACTACGGCACTATGTAGGGTTTTGTGCAGTCTCCCTAAAATACGCAGAAGCGCGTGATTCGTTGCGCAAGGGCAGGTGCACGGGCACGTTCGCGTAAGAGGGCTGGAGTGCGCGCACACACATAAGAGGGCTAGCGAACGCGGAAGACTGCTGGCGAGCATGGAAGACTGCTGGCGAGCATGGAAGACTGCTGGCGCGCGGAAGACTGCTGGCGCGCGGAAGACTGCTGGCGCGCGGAAGACTGCTGGCGCGCGGAAGACTGCTGGCGCGCGGAAGACTGCTGGAGCTGGCGCGTGCGGAAGCAATGGCGCGCATGAGAGCGTGGGAGCACTAGGAAAGCACTGGTGTGCAGGTGCAGGAGAGCGCTAGCGTGCAGGTGCAGTAGAGCACTGGCACGCAGGTGTAGGAGAGCATTGGCGCGCAGGTGCAGGAGATCGTTGGCGAGCAGGAACGATCCACCGAAGAATCCAGGACTGAAGTCCAACACCTAACCGCAGCGTAAGGTTCCACTGGTAGGTCGGCAGGTCAGCTGGCAGGACAAACAGGAACTGGGATGTGCCCTTTGGAAGGGCGAACATCCATTGATGGCGACTGTGAAAGGTCCACAGAAGAGTCCAGGACCAAAGTCCAGGGACTAACTGCAGCGTAAGGTTGCGCTGGTAGGTCGGCAGATCAGCTGGCAGGACGATCAGGAACTGGGATGTGCCCTTTGGAAGGGCGAACATCCACCGATGGTGACCGTGAAAGGTCCACAGAAGAATTCAGGATCAAAGTCCAGGGACTAAGCTGCAATGCGAGGTTGCGCAGGTAGGTCGGCAGGTCAGCTGGCAGGATGAGCAGGAACTGGGATGTGCCCTTTGGAAGGGCGAACATCCACCGATGGTGATCGTGAACGATCCACAGAAGAGTCCAGGACCAAAGTCCAAGGACAAGCTGTACGAAAAGGAGTCTTTATGAGTGGGCCCTCTCACGAACGAGAGAGGTGATCACTTCGCAGGAGACTTTTGCCTAAAACTATGCTCCGCCCCCGAAGGAAGCGAGACTCAGCAAGGGGGGAGTGTAGTCTAGGCGAAGACAGCAACAGCAGTCGGAGTCTGTGAAGTGATTAAGATGCTGGCAGTTCTCCCTCGGAAGGGGGAAACAACCTTTCCTCGAAGATGAAGTGCTGACCAGGTGTTACCACGGGCATACTTCTGAGAAAAGGGATGTGTAGTCTAGGCGAAGACAGCAACAGCAGTCGGAGTCTGTGAAGTGATTAAGATGCTGGCAGTTCTCCCTCGGAAGGGGGAAACAACCTTTCCTCGAAGATGAAGTGCTGACCAGGTGTTACCACGGGCATACTTCTGAGAAAAGGGATGACGCCCATGACGACGCCCATGAGGACCGGTGGATCAGCAAGCTGACCTTCAGCAGTAGTGATCCTCCGAAGAGGAGTATCTATGAGTGGCCCCTCTCGCAAACGAGAGAGGTGATCACTTTGCAGGAGAGACTTGCCTAAGACTATGCTCTGCCTCCAAAGGAAGAGAGACTCAGAAAGGGGGAAAGTAGTTTAGGCGAAGGCAGCAACAGCATTCGGAGTCGATGAAGTGATTAAGATGAGGGAAGTTCTCCCTCGGAAGGGAGAAACAACCTCACACATGGGAAGTAAACTCTCCCTCCGAAGGGAAAGTTATCCAACCCCTGGAAGCGAACGTCCTGGTAGCGTTCTAAGATGATCTGAAGTGCTGATCATGTTGTCACGAGCGTACTTCTAAGAGAAGGGATAACACCCATGATGACGTCCTCTGAAGACGGCAGTGGTAGCAGATTCCCCAGGCATGAACAGAACAGCTCTGCTTTGCCGGCACTCATAGTCGAAGGAGGAAAACTGCAAAGCTAATTGAGGAAAATAAAATAAATTATGTAACAGAAAACTCCCTAGGGAGGAATTCTGAAGAGGACCACCAAGGGAACAAATATAAAGTAAGTATTGCGCCCTCCCTTCCCCAGTCGACATCCACGGGAGAAGAGGGAGTGGAGAGTAACTGTAATAAAAATAATAAATTTGGAAATAATTTGTATTTTTCTTAACATACAAACCTGGAGCTATTTATAACAGGGTATTGCTTTCGGCGCAGCTGAAAGACGAACCATGATAATTTTAGTGAGGGATAATTACCCCATCCGCTAGTTAGCGGGTGGGGGGTGGGGTAGACTGGCTACCCCGCTCACTCCCACCTCTCGGCTGAGTAACCACTTGGCTTTATGGCAGGACTTCTCGGGGGACAGGCTGGCGGGCCAATTTGTATAAATAGCTCCAGGTTTGTGTTAGGAAAAATACAAATTATTTCCAAATTTGTTATTTGTTCCAACACATATACAAACCTTTGCTATTTATAATAGGGTGACTTGGGAGGGAGGAAGTCCTCACCTACTGGCCTTGGTCATAACCCAGGGTCCTCTCTATTTCGATCTGTGATCTAAAGTAGAAGGGACCCTACCCTCGCTAAAATCAAGTGCCGATATGAGGTAATGCACTGATAGCGACAAAACCCCAGTTGATGGGTTTCCGATTACCGAACGAAGACTCTTTATTCGAAATGGGCTGCACCTAGGGTACAGCACACTCGGATTTGAGTCTTGGCAATCCACTCAGGGATGCCGCTGAGGATTACTTCTCCCCGTCTCCTAGGGTAGGAGACATACAACACACTAACTCTCTTGGTCAAAAGCCCAAGTGAGTAGAAAGGGCGTCTTCCGTGTAGGGAAGCAATCTGCTGCTGGGACTAAGGTTTGTAGAGAGGGTCCTTCAGAGACTGAAGGACCCGAACCGCGTTCAAAGGAGGAGGTTGAGATCCGACGGGAGACAAGTTATCTCAAACTTGCATAAGTAAAGGCACCGATGAGAAAGAATCCCCTTCCATGACATCAGTAACAAAAGGAACGAACACTTCGCCTGGGAGACCGACGCTGAAAAGTGTCTGAGGTGCCTAGACATCTTTTCCGTAACCTATTGCGAAAGGCTTCTCTGAGAGGGGTGGTGTAGGATCGTCCCAGGCGAGAAGTCGAAGCAAAGCTACAGCTTAGGAAAGCGTTAGCATGTGGCTGCTTGGAAGATCGTGCCATGGAGGAAGATCGTGCCGTGAAGGAAGATCCCTCGGAACTCCGTCAGAAGCTGTAGAAGGTCCGGGAACCATTCTGCGGATTGCCATAGCGAAGCTATTGGAGCTCCGTCAGGGGCTGCAGAAGGTCTGGGAACCATTCTGCGGGATGCCATAGCGAAACTATTGGAGTCGTTGATAAGATCCTGCTTATCCTGACTTGGCTGAGGACTTTTTCAACCATAAGCCCCAAGGAAGACCAAATCTGTGAAAGAGGGGTTAGTAACAAGGCCTCACCCAGGGGGAGAGGTGGGGCTGCTTTGCTAGGGGAAGCAACATCATCTCTCGAGAACCGGGGTTGGCCAACATTAATTTGGTCTACGCTACTAAGAGACCGAACGAGTAGGAGCTTCGGAGGAGGGTTGGGAGACAGAAGAGGAGGCCCTGTATTTTTCTTCCTTCAAAGGAACCTTCGAAGGAGAAATATAGCACTTGGACTTCTTCCGCCATCGCCCAAACCTCTCCCACTGGGAGGAAGACCAATCCCTACACTCATTACACTTATTTACGCTATCACACCATTGACCTCTGCATAAAGGACAAAGAGTGTGAGGATCAGTCTCCACCGCCGACATAAACGTCCCACAAAGGCGGCTGGAGAGTCCAGGGCAGGTGCGCATGGTCGCAGGTGTCAACTTCACAAACACATACTAAGAGAAAAAGAAAAAGCAAAAGTCATTAATGGCTGCCAATATTCGGAGAGGGTGAAGAGCGGTAACGTCCATTCACCATCCGAGCTGAAAGCAAAGTGAGCTCAATCACAGGTGTGTGAGGGGGGGGGCAGTAGCAAGGTACCCTCCCCTACCCTCACTAACTAGCGGTATGGGTAGTTAACCCTCGTTAAAAATTAATGGCTCGTCATTTCAGCTACACCGAAAGTAATACCCCTATTAAATAGCGAGGTTTGTATTCCAGTTACGGAACAAATAAAAATTAATGGCAGTTCAGAATAGGCGAGGAACAACCGCTCTCCCTCCGAGCCAAAAGTAAAGTGAGCTAAATCACCGGTTTGTAAGTGGGAGCGGTAGCAAGCTCGCCTCCCTACTCCCCGCTAACTAGCGGTGTGGGTAGTTAACCCTCACTAAATTTTAATGGCTTGTCATTTCAGCTTCACCAGTTACGGAACAACTGGATTTTTATGCTTAAGTATTTTTTGTGATTAGCTGTGAATTTCCTCACTGAGCTATTCTCACTGGCTTATAAAACCCTGCTCTTCCAACTAGAGTTGTAGCTTACCTAGTAATAATAATAATAAAAGTAAATGAGCAAAACTACATCATAATATTAGCCCTTTTTGCCTTTTTGTAGTATTGATATCTTGTTCACTAAGTCAGTTCTCATTTGACTATGTTTCATAATGAATACTGTGTTTAGAAAGTAGGCGGTTTTAACTTCAACGTGCAATACTTAACAGTCAAAGCATTCATTTACATCCTCATCATCAGCCATAACTAGTCCACTGCAGGATAAAGGCCATAGACACGACCTTCCACTTATGTCTTTCTATAGTAGTTTTACAAATTTTTTAGTTTGTCAATCCATCATCTTCTCTTCCTTCCCCTGCTTCTTTTGCAATCTCTAGGGACCCATTCTATTATTCTAAATGTTCCATCTATTACCATATCTGTCATTCTCAACACGTCCAGCCCATGTCCATTTCTATTTCTTACATATTGTTAGAATATCACTATTTTAGTTTGCTCTTGTATCTATGCTTCCCTTTTTCTGTATGTTAGTGTATTCCCATCATTATTCTTTCTATAACTCTTTGAGTTGTAACTAGCTTATGTTCTAATACTTAGGTAAGGCTCCTAATTTCTGATACATAAGTTAATACTGGTAAGGCCATCTGATTAAAAACTTTTCTTTTTAGAGAAAGTTGCATTTTACTTTTCATAACCTCATTTTGTTTACCAAAAGCTCTCCATCCCATGTTTATCCTTCTTTTAATTTCAGTCATGGGGAAATACTGTCTGTCCTAAGTATGTACATTCATTAACAATCTCTAGAGGTTCATCCATAACACTTAATGTCTCTGCATTTTCATTATCTTTAAAATCTAAATTATCTAGTTTTACATATATTCAATTGTATTTACATACTACAATATTCACTAATTATTTCATTCTCCTAATAGAAAGACTTGATTCTTGGTTTAAGATGTGTAATAATTTATCCCTACCTCAGCAGGCTTTCTATAATATGAGGAGGCATTATTTATGTTCAAAACCTACTGAAGAAAGAGGTAATTCTTATGAAGCAAGTCTTTTTCAGATTTTCCTAATATGAACTCTGTAGAGCTGAATTCCTTGGCAAAGATTTCTCTTCTAACTTTATTAAGGGTTATTTATGCTCTGGTAAGCATGAGAACACAGAGCAAAATCTGCCGGATTTACAAGAGATTCTCCAGTAGTAATTTGCATAATAGTTCCACTCCTTCCCAGCTTAGCATATCCCCTTCTCCAAGTTTCAATAAATGCTAAGTTTCAAGCTATTCTACCTGAACCCGAACCTATTGTGGTGGATGAAATTGTGTCTCTTGGAAAGTCCATGGGGCTGGAGGTAGATGAGGCAGACGTGAACGACCATGTCGAGGAGCATCAGGAAGAGCTCACGACACAGGAATTGATAGAGCTCCAGGAGATGCAACATTCGGAGGTGTTGCAGGAGCTCAGTAACGAGGTGGTGGTGGAAGAGGACCACCACCTTTATACAAAGGAAATCAGGAACATGTTAGCAAAATGGCAGGAATTTTCTGATTTTATGGAAAAGAGGCACCCAGGTAAGCTGGCGTGTGGTCGTGCGTTAGCTTTTTGTGACGACACTTGCGTACATCATTTTTGTAACATTTGGAAGGGGAGACAAAACCAAACATTCCTAGATAGGTTCCTTTAAAAAGGCCGGCAAAAAGTGAAGGTGAAAGCGAGTATAAAAGCGAGGCAAGAAGAGCCAAGACGAAAGAAGAAAAGTAAAAAAAAAAATTCAAATTAATACAAAATTAGAATCAAGTTTAGTGTAACATAAGACTAACATTTATTATGATATTTTGATTATAAAATAAATTTTTGAATATACTTACCCGGTGAATATATAATAGCTGACGTCTCCGACGGCTCGACAGATTCCCAAAAACTCGCGAGCGATCGCCGTGAAGGTTGCGGGTGTGACCACCAGCGCCGACTATCGGCCAGATACCGCATATACTTGTAAACATCTCCAGTTCTTCTCAGTCCGCTGGGTCTCTATCGGGGAGGAAGGGAGGGCCTTTAATTTATATATTCACCGGGTAAGTACAGTGAACCCTCGTTTATCGCGGTAGATAGGTTCCAGACGCGGGCGCGATAGGTGAAAATCCGCGAAGTAGTGACAGCATATTTACCTATTTATTTAACATGTATATTCGGACTTTTAAAACCTTCCCTTGTACGTAGTACTGTTAACAAACCACCCTTTAATATACACAACACTTAATGCATGTACTACAGCACCCTAAACTAAAACAGGCACAAATATTAAAGGCGATTTTATATCATGTGTTTCCTAAACACCTAAAAAGCACGATAAAAAATGGCAACCAATGTTTTGTTTACGTTCATCTCTGATCATAATGAAGAAACAAACTCATTTAGTGTACACATATATGTACGTATGGTTAGTTTTTGCATCGATTATATTGATTATACAGTACTGTATGTTGATTTTTTTATTACCAATGTTTTAGTTTACGTATTTTTCTTAGGACTTCCAAATGAAATCTTTTTCTTTATGACGCCGCCTGAAACGACGGCGTGTACGCTCAGTAAACAACCACGCTCAGAACAAACAAGGCATTTAACACGCATGATGATAGTGATAAATAATGATACAGTACATACAGTATTTACAGTAAAAGCATTTACAAAATATGTTACCTTACAAATATAAATTATACAGTACTTGTACGTAGCAAAGCAGGAAAACAATTTGAGAGAGAGAGAGAGAGAGAGAGAGAGAGAGAGAGAGAGAGAGAGAGAGAGAGAGAGAGAGAGAGAGAGAGAGAGAGAGAGAGAGAGAGAGAGAGAGAGAGAGAGAGAGAGAGAGAGAGATTGTTTTACGTACGTAAATGTAAATTTTAAACAAAAAAAATATGATAGGTTACAACATGTAGACTTTTAAAACCTTCCCTTTAACTTAATGCATACAGTACGTACATTACTAAACTATAAAACAGGTTAAAGTAAAAAATAAAGATTGTTACTGTACTCACCACGAAAGAAGTTCAAGAAAAACTTGAATGACGATGGCGATGAATTTGCTGCACAGTAGAAATGATGATGATGAAGCTGATGATGTGTTCTACTGTGCAGTCAATGATAGTATTTTACGTCTCTTCAGACGGAGGTGTCTTTTCCTGGGACACCTCTTCAACTTCTTCAATTTCTTCCGAAGGCGTACTAGCAGGAGGAACTGGCTCTTTTTTGCGAGGCTGAAAAAACATTGTGATCGGAAGTTGTTGCCGGTGCTTCTTTTTTCGATCCAAGAGCATCCTGTAGGGAGTCGTGATGTCATCAACCTTGTTGCAGAATTGCATCGAGCGAACCATATCCTCGTCCCACTCTTGCAACATTTCTTTCGCCTCCTTCATATGGTTGCAGAACTTGGCGAGCCGTTCTAATGTTAAGCCCGTTTCTTCGACATTTTCTTGGGTCTCTTCCTGGGTACCCTCACTCTCTTCCTCACTTGCCGATTTCGTCAGGTCTTCGAGGTCTGCGTCAGTTAGGGGCTGGGAATGGCAGTCCAACAACTCGTCGACGTCTTCAGTCGTCATGTCGCCAAACCCGTCACCCCCAATTATGGCAGCCAACTGCACAGATTTCCGTATTGCAGAGTGTTGGATTTCCGACGGAGTAAATCCCTTGTCGTCGTAAACAATATCGGGCCACAGCTTCTTCCAGCTCGCATTTACGGTTGCAGGTTTCATCTCTTGAAGTGCCTTTTGAATATTCTGCAGGCACGTGGCTATGGTGTACTGCCGCCAGTACGCCTTCAAGTTGAAGTCTTCATCCTCGTCATCTTGGGCAGCATCCACACACGCAACGAGGTCCGCCAAGGTATTCTTCGTGTAGAGGGCCTTGAACGCCCTGATAACCCCCTGGTCCATTGGTTGAATTAATGACGTGGTGTTGGGTGGCAGGAACTCAACCTGAACGCCCTCACGCGACAGGTCAGTTGCGTGTCCACCAGCGTTATCCATAAGGAGAAGGATCTTGAATGGCAAGCCCTTCTCTAAGAGATATTCATGGACTTGCGGGATGAAACACTGGTGGAACCAGTTGGAGGTCAGCATCTTCGTAATCCATGCTTTTTGATTATGCATCCAGTACACGGGAAGGAGATTCTTATTTTTGTTTTTCAAAGCGCGAGGATTTTTCGACTTATAAATAAGCCCCGGCTTTAACAAAAATCCAGCAGCATTGCCACACATCACGAGGGTAACGCGATCCTTGAATGCCTTAAAGCCAGAGGCTTTGGCTTCCTCTTTGAACAGGAAAGTTCGCGACGGCATTCTCTTCCAAAACAAGCCGGTTTCATCCATATTAAAGACTTGTTCCGGCTTGTATCCACCTTCAGCGATAATGTTCTTGAAAGTCTGGTTCACGTAAGTTTCAGCAGCGGCAGTGTCAGCGGAAGCAGACTCCCCATGCAGGGAAACGCTTTTCAGGGCGAAGCGTTTCTGAAACTTCGCGAACCATCCTTTGCTTGCGGAAAAACGTTTCTGAGGCTGGGAATCAGTGGATGTCCCTGGTTGAGGATCATCTGCATCATCATCATCTTCAGCATGGTTGCCGTCGTCCTCTTTAGGTTCCTTTGCAGCAAAATTCTCATACAAGCTCAAAGCCTTTGTTTGGATGGTGTTCGTATCCAACGCTATGTTCTTCTTCCGGCAGTCGGCAATCCACACAGCTAAAGCACCTTCCATGCGTACGATCGTTTTATTACGCGTTGTAACGACTCGCTTCGCTGATCTGCTAAAGGTGATTGCAGCAGTCTTTCTAATGTTCGCCTCGTCCTTCTTGATGTAGCGAACGGTGGATTCGTTGATGCCAAAATGGCGGCCGGCGGCCGCGTAACTTCTACCATCTTTTAACATGTCGAGAAGCGTAACCTTCTCAGCTATCGTCATCATTCTTCGGTGGCGTTTAGGCTCACTACCAGCCTTACTAGAAGCAGAACGCTTGGGAGCCATTGTAACAGAAAGTTCAACAAAAAGTTCAACTTAAAACAGTCGCACACAGCACAGATTAAACTTCACAAAGTTAAGAACGTCTACTCAGCAATACGCGGAAAGAGAAAGTGAACGATGCAGCCCCGCGAGAACTGTGATGCTGCGGGTAGAAGATGCGGGCAAAACACCAATCACAGGCTAGATAACAAAACTTGAGTTTTGATTCGTCATCTATCAGCGCTTGAACCAATCACAACCCGTCTTACAGTACTATGGTGCGTTGGTTACTCATAGAAGATGCCCCCGCGCATACTGAACGTACGTAGATTAAGTACAATACCGTAATAATAATAAATAATGATAATAATACTGTACAGTAATAATAATAATAATGATTAATAATAATAACAATAATAATTTTATTAACAACAACAACAATAATAATAATAACAATAATAATAAAAATTTACGTACATACGCTATTTTACGCCTCTCTCTCTCTCTCTCTCTCTCTCTCTCTCTCTCTCTCTCTCTCTCTCTCTCGTACGCTTACAGTACTTATTCGAAATGTGATTTTTGCAACAAAGAATATTATTGGATGCAGTACTGTACTACGTACGTATACATACAAAAGATTCATGGAAAAGAAGCACATCCATTACAGTACACACCATTCTAATATGGTATGACTGCATCTGATTTGCGTTTCATGTTCGATTTAATTTTACTACGTACTGAATTATCGTATGATCACATTCTCTTTTCGTGTTTTATTTCTTTCTGTGCTGAATTATATATCATATGTAATGCAATGAACAATCAGTAAGAGCAGATATTACTAATTACAGTATTAATGGAATTACAGGTAACAAAATATCGTATTTGGTTATCTTCAGATTTCGCGGTATTTTCGAATTTTCCGGAAAATCCGCGATATGTATATATATATGGGTTATGGGAAAACCCCGCGAAGTGGTGAATCCGCGATTGTCGAACCGCGAAGTAGCGAGGGTTCACTGTATATTCAAAAATTTATTTTATAATCAAAATATCATTTTTAAATATTAAACTTAGCCGGTGAATATATAATAGCTGATTCACACCCATGGTGGTGGGTAGAGACCAGTATTAATACAATAAAGGCGTATATGCTCATGAGTTTTTGACAATTATATCATAACAAAACCCACTTAAATATAGGTACCTGGTAAGGAAGCTGACTCTGACGATTACTCTGCCTTATTAGTCCGCTTTCCTCACGAAGCCCAGCCATTCTCTCAGGATGCTGAAAGACTCCCAGGAGCTGTTATATCCAGGGCGACCACCCATACAACAGGACCTCATCAAAACCCTTAATCTGGGCGCTCTCAAGAAACGACATTTGACCACCCGCCAAATCAAAAAGGATGCGAAAGACTTCTCAGTCGGCCAGATACCGAATATACTTGTAAACATCTCCAGTTCGTCTCAGTCCGCTGGGTCTCTATCGGGGAGGAAGGGAGGGCCTTTAATTTATATATTCACCGGGTAAGTATATTCAAAAATTTATTTTATAATCAAAATATCATTTTTAAATATTAAACTTAGCCGGTGAATATATAATAGCTGATTCACACCCATGGTGGTGGGTAGAGACCAGTATTAATACAATAAAGGCGTATATGCTCATGAGTTTTTGACAATTATATCATAACAAAACCCACTTAAATATAGGTACCTGGTAAGGAAGCTGACTCTGACGATTACTCTGCCTTATTAGTCCGCTTTCCTCACGAAGCCCAGCCATCCTCTCAGGATGCTGAAAGACTCACAGGAGCTGTTATATCCAGGGCGACCACCCATACAACAGGACCTCATCAAAACCCTTAATCTGGGCGCTCTCAAGAAACGACATTTGACCACCGGCCAAATCAAAAAGGATGCGAAAGACTTCTCAGTCTTCCGTACAACCCAAGACAAGATTAAAAAACATTTCAAGAGAAAATTAAAAGGATATTGGGATTAAGGGAATGTAGTGGTAGAACCCTCACCCACTACTGCACTCGCTGCAACGAATGGAACCAGTGTGTAGCAGTCCTCGTAAAGAGTCTGGACGTCTTTTAAGTAAAATGAAGCGAACACCGACTTGCTCCTCCAAAAGGTCGCGTCCATAATACTTTGCAGAGATCTGTTTTGCTTAAAAGCCACGGAAGTAGCTATCGCTCTTACTTCGTGCGTCTTGACCTTAAGTAAACAACGATCTTTTTCACTTAAGTGAGAATGTGCCTCTCGGATTAAAAATCTAATAAAATACGATAAAGCATTTTTAGACATAGGCAATGAGGGCTTCTTAACGGAGCACCATAAGGCCTCAGACCCACCTCGTAAAGATCTGGTACGAGCTAAATAAAACTTAAGAGCTCTAACTGGGCACAGTACTCTTTCAACCTCGTTGCCTACGATCTCTGATAGGCAAGGTATATCAAAAGATTTAGGCCAAGGACGAGAAGGCAGTTCATTTTTGGCCAAGAAACCAAGCTGAAGCGAACATGAGGCTTTATCTGTAGAGAAGCCGATGTTTTTACTAAAGGCATGGATCTCACTGACCCTTTAAGCCGAAGCCAAGCACACCAAAAAATAGCGTCTTGAGGGTGAGATCCTTCAGGGAGGCTGAATGCAAAGGCTCAAACCTGTCGGACATTAGGAACCTTAGGACCACGACTAAGTTCCAACCAGGAGTTGACATACGACGCTCCTTAGAGGTCTCGAAGGACTTAAGGAGATCTTGGAGATCTTTATTATTGGACAGATCTAAGCCTCTATGTCTGAACACAGAAGCCAACATGCTCCTGTAGCCCTTAATAGTGGGAGCAGAGAGGGAGCGAACATTTCTCAGATGCAGGAGAAGGTCTGCCATTTGGGCTACAGAGGTACTGGAAGAGGAAATGGATGATGACTTGCACCAATCTCTAAAGACCTCCCACTTCGACTGGTAGACCTTGATGGTAGATGTTCTCCTAGCCCTCGCGATCGCTCTGGCTGCCTCCTTCGAAAATCCTCGAGCTCTTGAGAGTCTTTCGATAGTCTGAAGGCAGTCAGATGAAGCGCGGGGAGGTTTTGATGAAGACTCCTTACGAGGGGCTGCCGTAAGAGATCCATCCTTAAAGGCAGACTCCTTGGAACGTCTACCAGCCATTGAAGTACCTTTGTGAACCACTCTCTCGCGGGCCAGAGGGGAGCAACCAACGTCAACCTTGTCCCTTCGTGAGAGGCGAACTTCTGCAGAACCCTGTTGATGATCTTGAACGGCGGGAATGCGTACGCGTCCAGGTGAGACCAGTCCAGCAGGAAGGCATCTATGTGGGCTGCCTCTGGATCTGGGACTGGGGAGCAAAAGGTCGGGAGCCTTTTGGTCAAAGAAGTCGCAAAGAGGTCTATGGTGGGTTGACCCCAAATCATCCAAAGACTCTTGCACACGTCCTTGTGGAGGGTCCATTCTGTGGGGATCACCTGACCTCTCCGACTGAGACAGTCCGCCAAGACGTTCAATTCCCCCTGGATGAACCTTGTCAACAGTGAGATGCCTCGACCTTTTGACCAGATGAGGAGGTCCCTTGCGATGACGAACAGTGTGTGGGAGTGAGTGCCTCCTTGCTTGGAGATGTACGCCAAGGCCGTGGTGTTGTCCGAATTCACTTCTACCACTTTGTTTCGTAGAAGACTCTCGAAACTCGTCAAAGCCAAGTGAACAGCCAACAGCTCCTTGCAGTTGATATGCAGGCTCTTCTGATCCGACGTCCAAAGACCCGAACATTCCAGACCGTCCAGAGTCGTTCCCCAACCCAAATCCGACGCGTCTGAGAATAACACGTGGTTTGGGTTCTTGACCGCCAGGGACAGACCCTCTCGAAGACTTATGTTGCTGTCCCACCAGTTCAGGCACGTCTTTACTGGCTCGGAGATCGGGATTGAAACAGCTTCCAAAGTCTTGCCCTTGTCCCAATGGGAGTCTAGATGGAACTGGAGAGGGCGAAGGTGAAGTCTCCCTAGTGAGATAAATTGTTCCAGGGATGACAGAGTCCCTAGGAGGCTCATCCAACTTCTCACTGAGCAACGGTCTTTTCTCAGCATGAGGCGGACTTTGAGCAAGACTTGATCTATCCTGGTGGCAGACGGAAAAGCCCGAAAAGCTAGACTGCGAATCTCCATCCCCAAATAGAGAATCGTCTGGGAGGGATTCAGTTGAGACTTTTCTAAGTTCACTAACAGTCCCAACTCCTTTGCAAGATCCAACGTCCATTGAAGGTCCTGCAGAAAGCGATGACGGGACGACGCTCTGAGTAGCCAGTCGTCCAGGTACAGGGAGGCTCGAATTCCCGATAAATGAAGAAATTTTGCCACATTCCTCATGAGCCTCGTAAAAACAAGAGGAGCAGGGCTGAGGCCGAAGCACAGTGCTCGGAACTGGTACACCACATTCCTGTATACAAACCTTAGATACGGTTGAGAATCCGGGTGTATAGGAATGTGGAAGTACGCATCCTGCAGGTCGAGAGAGACCTGTAAACCCCTTTGAGGAGATGGTCAAGGTTCGAGGAGGACCAGTAAACTTTAGAGCGTCTCATGGCCAGGCGACGGGGGGAGTCTACGAGGCTTGAGAAGTCTCCCTGGGCAGAGGCAGGAACTCCCAAGCCGAGAACTTCTCCCGTGTCATACCAGACGCTCGCTCTAGAAGCCAGTTTAAAAGGAGGGAAAGCAAAGGCTGTCTTCCCCAAACTCCTCCTGGTGATCAACCAGTCGCCTAGCAAACGTAAAGCTCTCTTAGAAGAGCGAGAGAGCACTAGCTTAGTAAAGGACGGCTTCGAAGCAGCTAGGCCTAGCGTAAACTCTGACGGCGGCGAACGAGGAGCAGCAGTTACAAAATGGTCCGGAAACAGATCCTTAAAAATCAGCATGATTTTTTTAAAGTCCATAGAGGGCTGAGCAGCTTTAGGCTCCTCTCCGTCTGACAAAGTCCCCAAAGGAATATCAGTTGGAGGGGGATCAGCAACTTCCTCATCTGAAGGAACCTCGTCCGACAATTGCCGAGTCTCATGAAAAGGAGAGACCTGCCGCGGTGGCAACGCTTGACAGACAATGTCAACAAGCAAAGGAGCAGCAGTAGCAGTAGAGGAAGCGACGTCACGCCGCTGCTGAAAGGACTGAAAACCTTGTGACTGACCAACAACAACAACTGAAGTTAATTGACGCTCGACGTCACGTCGGAACTGCCTTGACTGCATAGACTGAGCAGGCAAAACAACCTCCGACTGCGGTGATTGACGCTCAACGTCACGTCGAGGCAACGGAACCGGTCGGCAAACGTCAGGTCGAGGCTGCGGCGGCAGAACGTCAACACGAGACTGCGGCAGCGGCTGAACGTCAACACGAGACTGCGGTAGCGGCTGAAAGTCAACACGAGACTGCAGCGAGGGAGAATCCATGTCACGTGACTGACGTGAAAAACTACTGACATCACATTTCAAAGTACAAGAAAACGTCAGCACTAACGTCAAACGGACGAGTAAATACTCGTTTGGGCGGCTGACGGCCAGAGTCTCGTTCAGCGTAACGGCGACTCGAAAGCAAAGGATCATCGCGAACCTGCTCAATGGCATACTCCTCCATAAGGGAGGCAAGCTTAGTCTGCATGTCCCGCAGGACAACCCATTTCGGATCAACGGGAGACGGCACGGGCCAAGACGACGGTAACGTTTGTGTTGGCAAAACATTGCCTTTACCGCGACCCTCGGACCCCGTGTTACGCTTGCGTTTAATAGGCGAACTGTCTTCCGACGACTGCAAAGGGTCAGAGCTGTCCCAATGGCTACAGCCAGGACGCTGGACCTGTCCTGAAGGGACTGACTTTCGCTTCAAGGGTCTAGAAACCTTGCGCCAAGGTTTCTTTTGCGAAAAGTCTTCGGATGAACGAGGAGAACACAGTCTCACCCGTCTTAAGGAAAGGGCGATCTTGTCGACAAGACCCACAGAGAAGAACTGGAGATGTTTACAAGTATATGCGGTATCTGGCCGATAGTCGGCGCTGGTGGTCACACCCGCAACCTTCACGGCGATCGCTCGCGAGTTTTTGGGAATCTGTCGAGCCGTCGGAGACGTCAGCTATTATATATTCACCGGCTAAGTTTAATATTTAAAATTTAAGTGTGGGTACAGTAAGCTAATTTCAATTAAGTTAAATTTAAAGTTTAAGTTAAATAATGTAGTGTTACAAAAGTATAGCGTACCGAACGTGTTGCCGTCAAGTCTCTCTCCTCTGCACACACCGCCGTTAGCCACTACCGTCTGTCTCAAAGGTATAACTTCATAATAATGTCACATTTTATTGCAGATCATAACCAGTACATAGGTATTTGTTATTTTGTGAGCATAGGTTGTGAATAAGAACAATTAAAAACATTTCTCCACTGAAATATGACAAATTCAAAGATAATTTGTATTCTTCCTAACCATACAAACCTTAGCTATTTACATTGGGTTTACCTTTTAGCGCAGCTGAAATGACGAGCCAATAGTTTTAACGAGGGTTAATTACCCCCGCGCTAGTTAGCAGGGGGTAGGGGAAGGGTAGCTTGCTACCCCTCCCCCCCCCCACACACACCGGTGACTTGCTTCACTTCACTTAAGAGGTAGGACTTGACTTGGGGGTCAGGGATGGCGGGCACATATGTGTAAATAGCTAAGGTTTGTATGGTTAGGAAAAATACAAATGATCTTCGAATTTGTCATTTGTTCCGTAACCAAAATACAAACCACGCTATTTACATTGGGTGACTTACCCCTTAGGAAGGGTGGAAAGTCCCCAGCCTTACTGACTTCGGCTTCCCTGGG
This sequence comes from Palaemon carinicauda, assembly GCF_036898095.1. Taxonomy (NCBI): domain Eukaryota; kingdom Metazoa; phylum Arthropoda; class Malacostraca; order Decapoda; family Palaemonidae; genus Palaemon; species Palaemon carinicauda. The sequence continues at coordinate 278,719,764 of NC_090725.1, forward strand.
GGCTCGATCCCTCGGTGAGCAGCACTAGAGAAAGGGAGCCCCTGTACCTCACAAGTTCCTAGCATCGCTAGGAACGAGTGGCCTACATAAGCAGTGTGTGGAGGAGTGTGTGACTCGTCCTATGAAGTTGACCTTGAGACCTTCAGATAGGAATTCTAGGATAGGACGTTCCCAATACCACCTCGTCAGGGTATGGGAGACGCAACAGTATTAAGCTTAATACTAGGAGCACAAAGAAGCATGGGTTACCTGCAGAGGTCGAGGTCAGCTATGCGAGGACCAGGATGCTGCTTCCCCAAAAGAGGGGAGAATGAAGAAAGAAGTAAGGGTCAGACATACTCTTTCATTCACGCAGACTAAGACCGGGTAACAACGCCCTCAACCTACTGCTACTTGTCCAAAAAGAAGCCTGAGGTTAGACCAGCTGTTGTGCAGCCACCACAGGGCCGATAGAAAACGTATCGAGGCTCCTGTGGGTCACGTCTTGCAGGTAGTGGGCTGTGAAGGTCGTCTGATGCATCCAGACCCCAGCTTGAAGTACCTGCGTCACAGAGAAGTTTCTCTTGAAGGCCAGGGATGTAGCAATACCCCTGACATCGTGGGCCCGAGGGCGACGTGACGGAGGAGGGTCAGGATTCAAGGCATGGTGGATAACCCTTCGAATCCAAGCTGAGATGGTGTTCCTGGTGACCCTCCTCTTAGTCCTGCCTGTGCTCACAAACAAAGCTCGCACCTGAGGACGGACTGCAGCCGTTCTCTTCAAGTAGTGCCTCAGACACCTCACTGGACATAGTAGCAGCTGGTCTGGGTCACTTGTTACAGAACGGAGACTCGCGATCCTGAAAGAGTCGAAGCGAGGATCCGCCACCCCAGGATTCTGAGTCTTGGCAACAAACTCAGGGACGAACCTGAACGTTACCTCCCCCCATCCCCTTGAATGGGCGATGTCGTACGAGAGACCATGAAGTTCACTAACCCACTTGGCCGAAGCCAAAGCGAGTAGGAAAGCCGTCTTCCAAGACAGGTGGCGATCGGAGGCCTGGCGTAATGGTTCGAAGGGAGGTCTCTTAAGAGACCTGAGGACTCGAACCACGTTCCAAGGAGGAGGTCTCACTTCCGACTGGGGGCAGGTAAGCTCATAGCTACGTATGAGTAAAGAGAGTTCTAGCGATGAAGAAATATCCACGCCCTTCAGTCTGAAGGCCAAGCTTAAGGCTGAGCGATAGCCTTTCACTGCCGAGACAGAAAGGCGTATTTCTCCCCGCAGATAAACGAGGAAGTCCGCTATTGCTGGAATAGTGGCATCGAGTGGAGAGATACCCCTTCCACGACACCAGCTACAAAAGACTCTCCACTTTGCTTGGTAGACTCCCTCAGAGGACCTTCGCAGGTGCCGAGACATTCTCTCCGCAACCTGTTGCGAAAAGCCTCTCTCCGCGAGGAGACGCTGGATAGTCTCCAGGCGTGAAGCCGAAGCGAGGCTACGGCCCTGTGAGGGACGCCGGAGTGGGGTTGTCTGAGAAGCTCGTGTCGTGGAGGAAGCTCCCTCGGGAGCTCCGTCAGGAGCTGCAGAAGGTCCGGAAACCATTCCGCGTGATGCCATAGCTAGCTACCAAAGTCATCGAACAGTTGACCGATAGTCTGGTCCTGTTGAGCACCCTTCTCATCAGAGAGAACAGTGGGAAGGCATACACGTCGATGTTGTCCCACCATTGCTAGAAAGCATCTTGCCAGAGTGCCTTGAGGTCCGGGACTGGGGAGCAGTACAGGGGCAGCTTGAAGTTCAAAGCTGTCGCGAACAAGTCCACAGTCGGGGAACCCCACAAAGTCAAGACTTTGTTGGCTATCTGAGGATCCAAAGACCACTCGGTACTCACTATCTGCGAGGCCCTGCTCAGACTGTCGGCTAGCACATTCCTCTTGCCAGGAATGAAGCGAGCTGATAGTGTTATCGAGTGGATTTCGGTCCACCTCAGAATCTCTACTGCAAGATGGGATAGCTGCTGCGAAAAAGTGCCTCCCTGCTTGTTGATATAAGCCACTACCGTGGTGTTGTCGCTCATCACCACAACAGAGTGACCCGCCAGGGACCGTTGGAACTGCTGAAGAGCCAGAAAGACGGCCTTCAATTCTAGCAGGTTGATGTGTAGGCACTTTTCTGATTCTGACCAAAGGCCTGAGGCCCTCTGGTTCAGAACGTGCGACCCCCACCCTTCTTTTGACGCGTCCGAAAACAGAGTCAATTCCGGGGGGAGGACGAGAAGACTCACTCTCTTTCGCAGGTTCTCGTCGACCAACCACCATCGCAAGTCCGTCTGTTCCAGAGACCCCATTGGGATCAGAATGTCCGGGGAATCGGATCCTTGATTCCACCAGGACTTGAGCCGCCATTGAAGGGATCTCATCCGGAGGCGGCTGTTTGGAACCAGACGAGCCAGGGAGGATAGGTGACCTAAGAGACGCAACCACGATTGGGCGGGGAGTTCTTCTCGCCTGAGGAAGGGTTCCGCCACCCTCCTCAGCCTTGCTATCCGGTCGTCTGATGGAAAGGCTTTGTGGAGATTGGTGTCTATTAGCATGCCTAGACAAACCAGTCGTTGGGACGGCTGCAGAGAGGACTTCTCGAGGTTTACCACAATCCCCAGATCCTGGCAAAGGTCCAGAAGCCTGTCTCGGTGCCGAAGAAGGGTCGACTCCGAGTCTGCTAGGATCAGTCAATCGTCCAGATAACGAAGGAGACGAATGCCGTTCCTGTGCGCCCAAGATGAAATCAGGGTGAACACTCTGGTGAACACCTGAGGAGCTGTGGAGAGACCGAAACACAGCACCTTGAACTGGTAGATCTTGTCGTCTAGGCAGAATCTCAGGTACTTCCTGAAAGACGGATGGATTGGGATCTGGAAGTACGCGTCCTTTAGACCCAGTGTGCACATGAAGTCTTGTGGTCTCACCGCAAGTCTGACCGTGTCTGCTGTCTCCATGCTGAACCGGGTTTGCTTGAAAAACCCGTTCAAAGCTGAGAGGTCGATGACAGGTCTCCAGCCTCCAGTAGCCTTCTTTACAAGAAAGAGTCGACTGAAGAAGCCTGGGGAGTTGTCGATGACCTCCTGGAGAGCACCCTTCTCGAACATGGTCTCGACTTCGGCCTGAAGGGCCAGCCCCTTTGCCGATCCCGTGGCATAGGAGCTCAACGACACTGGATTCGCTGTCAGGGGAGGTTGAGATGTTGTGAACGGGACGCGATAGCCTTGGCCGATCACCGAGACCGTCCAAGCATCGGCCCTGTGTTGCTGCCACCTGCGGACGCAACGCTGAAGGCATCCCCCCACACGTGGACACGCAGGGGGACTGCCACCCCTAGGGCTTGCGGCCGCGGCCCCCACCTCTAGGAGTCTTGCCTCCCCTGGAGGACTTACCGCCCCTCTTGACCTTGGCTGGAAAGGGCTGAGGCTTAGACACCACCACCTTAACTGCCGGTGCCTGCTTTGGAGCCTTACGAGGCTGCTGCTGCTGTTGCGGCGGAGCTGGAGGCTTATAGGGCCGAGCTGTAAGGGCCCTATGGAGGAGGGAGTCCGTGCTGGATTTCCTCCACCTCTCAGCCGTTCGCTCCATGTCTTGAAGCTCAAACAGGTTTTCCCCCAGAAGGGAAGCATGTCGGAGCCTACACACATCCACGGCGGGGACCTTCGGATGGAATCTCTCGGACACAGCATCGCGACGCTTCAACACCGAGTTGGCCCACAGGGTGGTAACCTGGTGCGCCAAAAACTCGATGGAGCGGGTGCCCAAGAGCAAGAAGGTCTCCAGGGCCTTCCTATTGGTCTCCTTGGACAAGTCCTCTGAGCGCAATAGGATGCCCAGAGATCCTAGCCAAAAGTCCAGCCACGAAGTGGCCTGCATAGCACACTTAGCGACCTTCTCGTGGCTAAGGATCTCTGCCGCCGAGAACGATACCTGCCGGGCAGAGAGCTTCTCAAAGGGAACTCCCTTCGCCAGCTCCTCCACAGAGTGATGGAGAGGAAGAGCGAGGCTGGACTCACCCAGAATCTCGAAATACCTCCTCTGCTGAAGACGAGGAGGAGGGATGAGCTTGTTCCCGGCAGAGGAACGAATGGAGGAGGCAAGAATCGCAAGCTGAGCGTTGGCCCTAGCTCTGGCACTCTTCAGACCCCGAGACCAGGGCAGAGCCGCACTGGATTTAGGGGCCTTCCGAACGTCAAACACTTCCTCTAAGATAGTGTCTTTGCCTTCACAGGGGGCGATGACTGGATCCATAAGCCCGTTAAGATGCCTTATCAGGCTTAGGACCTGCCAGAAGGCATGTTCGGATTCCTGCTGATCTCCTCCCTGCGGGCTGGCAGCTAAGTCTCCTGTCCCAGGGATCTCTTCCTGGGGTGAAGCGTGGACGTTCCCCCGGGGAGCCGTGGGTTCCTGGCGAATCCTCGAAGATGACTTCGGGACGATCTTGGAGTCCTTGGATTCCCTCCTGGGAGGGATACAGGATCCCAACAAAGAGGTTCGAGGAGCCCCTTCCTCACGAGACGATTCTCCTCCATGAAGCGAAGTCTCCCCCCTTGGTGCCGAGGGGAAGACTACCGCTTCACTGGACTCACCCGAGGACGGAAAGGCCTCGTCCACGGAAGAAGGAGAAAGCACTCGAGCAGGAGAAGGGGGCTTCGCGACAGACCTCTTGGGAACCAACTTCACCCTGGGGGAAGTCACCACGAAGTCCACTCCTCTCTTTCTCTTCAGCGTAGGAGAAACAGCCGTTGGTTTGTTACCCTGGTCGGCGAGTGCTGGCTTCATAACCCTCACTAACGCCCGCGCCAGAGGACCAAACCAAGTCTGTTGCTCCAAGGACACAGAGTCCGAAATCCTCGCTAAAGGGAAAGGGATCGGGCGATCCTTTGGAGTGGACACCACAGTACCTGCCTGAAAAGAAGGTGGGGAAGAATGATGCACTAACCTCTCCTCAGTATTATCCTTGTCCTGCACTACAATCCTGTGTTTGGGTGGAGGCGATCCCGAGTGTTGTCTAGGAACACGCGTTCCTGCTGCTACCACCGGCTGCGAAATTCGCCGCGAACGATGGTTGCGCGAGGGCGAACGGTCGCGCGGGAGCGCAGGTGGATGATCGCGCGGGCGCACAGGCGAGTGGGCGCGAGGGTGTACAGGTGAATGAGCGCGTGTTCGAGTCGGCGAACGAAAGCGTTGGCGCGATGGCGAGGAAACGCGCTGCCGCGTGGGTGAGGAAGATCGCTGGCGATGTAGATCAACAGGCGATCGGTGGTGAGCTGGCGAGCGGTGATGCGCAGGTGGGCGATGGCGCGTTGTCGCATGGTGACGCGTTGGCGAGCGATAGTGCGCAGCACGCGCAGGTGAGTGATCGCGCGATGGCGAGCTAATAGATGGCGAACCATGTCCCTTCAGAACCTCTGGTCGACGAAGCGTTGGAGAATGCGTGCGCGCAGGTTGTAAATCACGCGGGCGATCCGGAGATCGCCGATAAACAGGTGATCGCTGACGCGTAGGAGAACGCTGATGAACAGGCGATACTAAAATCGCCTGTGCGCGCTGGCGAGCAGGTGAACGCTGGCGAGCAGGTGATCGTCGGCGCGTAGGTGATCGTTGACGCGTAGGAGAACACTGATGAATAGGCGATACTAAAATCGCCTGTGCGCGCTGGCGAGCAGGTGAACGCTGGCGAGCAGGTGATCGCTGGCGCGTAGGTGATTGCTGGAGAGCAGGAGATCGCTGGCGAGCAGGAGGGAGACGCGTGAGATCCTGTGAAGGAACAGGTGGCACGGCACGTTCACGAACAGGAACAGGAGGATCGCAGGCGCGTGGGCGAACATGTGCTTTTGACACACGCGCTGGAGAACGCGAACGTTGTTGCGTAGACACAGGATGAGAGAGCTCAGGAGACTGATGGCGCGCAGGGAGTTCTACAGGAACTGCAGGATGGTCAGAGACCACAGGGCGATGATCCTCAAAAGAGCGCCGACGCTCAGAAGAGCGATGACGAGCAGGAGAGCGCTGACGAGGAGGGCGAACATCAGAAGAGCGCCGGCGAATAGGTGAGCGCCGGCGAATAGGTGAGCGCCAACGAGCAGGAGAGCATTGACGAGCAGGAGAGCGCCGACGAGCAGGAGAGAGCTGACGATCAGGAGAGCGCTGACAAACAGGAGAGCGCTGACGAACAGGAGAGCGCTGACGAACAGGAGAGCGCTGACGAGCAGGAGAGCGCCTGTGCGCTAGTACTGTACGTGGAAGGGAAGAATCCCTTTGCCCCGAAGGGACCGTTGCCCATTGGGTGACAAGTTCCCCAGATGGTGAAGATCTAGCAGGAGTTGGAGAACGGTCTGCAGAGAGGTCCAAAGGAGCAGGAGCTGTAGGCTGAGTACGACGAGGAGAGTCCCGTTCGGAGGAAGAAGATCCAAAAAGGCGCCTCTTAACCCCCTTATAAGGGAAAGGGAGGCCCTTGTGACGCAGCGGACGGTGAGCCTTACGGCGGAGGCGGCCACGGGGAAGATCATCAGGACCATCAGTCCTCCGAAGGGGAGTCTCAGTCAATGCACTTCCCTTAGAAGGAAGCTGAACAGCAGAAGAGCCCGTAGGACTCACTTCCCCCTTCGAAGGATGTACGGAAGGGGGAGGAGAGCCATCAGCACCATCATCCTCAACTGCACCTGCAGAGGATTGCCCAGCCACGTCGGAGGCCTCTGCCACCACAACGTCGACGATAGACAGAGGGTCTACCTCTGCTACCGCCGGCGACTGCTTAACGGCGGCCCCCAACGAGACAAGGTCAATCAAGGCGACCCTGGAGGGCAAGCCCTTAAGCCCCAGGGAAGCCCAAATCTGTAAGAGATCATCATTAGACAAGGAGTTACCAATGGCCTCCCCCAGAGGAGGAGGGGGAACCTGCCCCGCTATGGGAGGCAACGCCCTCTCCCCCCACCCAAGGTCGGGAAACAGAACTAGGGCCTGCGCTACCACTCGGACGACTCTCCTTAGGAGCCGGTCGAGGGGGAGCTTCGGAGGAGGTTTGGGCGGCGAAAGAAGAATCCCGAGAACCTTCCTCCTTCAAGGCAACCCCCGAAGGAGAACGGTCTCTCTTGGACTTCTTCTTACGCGGGCGGCCAAACCTCTCCCACTGGGAGGCAGACCACTCCCTACACTCACAACACATGTTTTCCTGGTCACACCGTCGGCCCCAACATTGAGGGCAAAGGGTGTGAGGGTCCGTATCTAAGGCCGACATAAAGGTCCCACAAGGGCGGCCCGCAACACCAGGGCACGTACGCATTGTAATATAATAATATAATAATGAAAGTCAACTTCAAACCAACACACAAGCTGTAGAAAAGAAAAAGCAGAAAAAAGATTAAAGGCTGTCAACGAGGACGATGAACAGACACGTCTGTTCACCGCCGAGCCAAAAGTGAAGAGGGGCAAGTCACCGGTGTGTGGGGGGGGGAGGGGTAGCAAGCTACCCTTCCCCTACCCCCCGCTAACTAGCGCGGTGGTAATTAACCCTCGTTAAAACTATTGGCTCGTCATTTCAGCTGCGCTAAAAGGTAAACCCAATGTAAATAGCGTGGTTTGTATTTCGGTTACGGAACAAATACTGTTTATAGATGTTTTTCCAGAGTGGAAACGGATTAATTTTCTTTAGCTATTTTATATGGAAAAATTGATCCGAGATACGAGTGAATTTACATAAGAGCTCGAGTCAGTCCCGGAACGCATTAAGCTCGTATCTCAAGGTATTACTGTACTTCCTGGAAAACGGACAGATTAGGATCTGGAATTCTGCGTCCTTCAGATCCAGTGTGCACATGAAGTCCCTTGGACAGACCGCTTGGATGACCATGTCTGCCGTCTCCATTCTAAACCGAGTCTGTTGAACAAACTTGTTCAGAGGGGAGAGATCGATGACTGGTCTTCAGCCTCCAGTCACTTTTTTCACTAGAAAAATTCGATTGTAGAAGCCTAGGGACCCGTCCGCAGCCTCTTGGAGAGCACCCTTCCACAGCATGGTCTGATCTTCAGCCCTGAGGGCCAGCTACTTTACAAATCCCTTCGCATAGAAGCTTAGATGAACTGGATCCCGAATCAGAGGAAGGAGAGATTGAATGAACGGGATGAGATACCTTAGGGCGATCACTTCGACCGTCCAGGGATCTGCCCCATGGAGCTGCCACCTCGGCCAGCGGCACTGTAGGCATCCTCCCACAGGTGATAGGTGATGAGGAATGCTATTCCTACTGTAATGGATCACCTTGGCCACCTCCCTTTCCTCCTTTCTTTCCTCTGAAGGACTTGGAACCTTTCTGGCCTTTGGATGGAAAGACTCGCTTAGACACCTTAGAAGGTCCGGAGGACCTAAGAAGTTGACATGTGAGAAAAAGAAGGTGCTTGCTGAGACAAGAAAGACTAGGAAGGTCTACCATAGGGCCACGATATGGCTCTATGGAAGAGAGAATTGTTTGACGATTTCTTCTATCGCTCTACAGCACTCTCTATCTTTTCCAGAATGAAGAGATGAACCCTCAAGGGTGGAATTCCTCAACCGAGAGACTTCCACTTTCGGCACCTATGACGGTATCCCTTCTCTTGAGAATGGCGTTTGCCCATAGGTTGACGACGTGGTGCAATAAAAACTCAAGAGTCCGGGTACCTGACACCAAGAGAGACTCCATAGTCTTCCTGACCGACTCCTTTGAAAGATCGTGGGAGCGAACCCTGAAGCCTAAGGATCCTAGCCATAGATTGAGCTATGAAGCAGGCTTCATGCCGTATTTCGTGCCTCTCTCTATGTTCAGGACCATGACTGCTAAGAGGAAGGCCTTCAGAGAGGAGAGGGTTTGAGTCGGAACACCCTTCATTAGGAACTCTACAGAGGGGTTGAGGGGCATGGTGGAATGTGGTTCCCCATAGATCTTGTAATACTTCCTTTGTAGAACAAAAGGAAGTGGAAGGGACCAAGAGGAGGAACCTGCCCTCAGGGAACTAGAAGTTCCAGCTATCTGGGTGATAGCTTTCCTTTTGGCAGCTGTCCCCTTGGACTAGGGAAGAGCTGTACTGAACCTGGAAGGCTTCTGGGTCTTGAATATCTCATCAAGAACCATATCCTTCCCTTCCTGGATAGTGAAACCAGGAGTAGATAGCGCATTGATGGCCCTCATACAGCCAGGAGTCGACAGCCTGTTGATGGCCCTCATACAGGCAAGGACCTGCCAAAAGGTATGCTCCAACTCACGTCTCTCTTGCTCGAAGTGATAGTTCGGACTGGCCCCCTTTGAAAGATTCTCGGCCTCAGAATCGAAGGTGTCGTCCACCACTAGACTCACAGCCAGAGTTTAGGGTAGGTCAGGGTTGTCAACTGAATCGCTGGGAGGACCCGCCACAGGGGACCGTCTCTGTGCCTAAGAAATTCCAGTTTCCCGTGCACAGCATCCTTCATCTTAGTGTCCTTTGATTCTTTACGCACCGGACATTCCTTAGCAGTAGGAGCTGAAGGCTACTCCTCTGGAGGAGATACAGAAATCGGACATTGGTCTGGAGGCACTACCTCAAGGTCTTGAGGGTTGAAGGGATGGATCATGATCTCCCTGGCCGAACCTAAGTCCCTAATCGTCCTAGGGATGTAAGCGTGAGGTAGTGTTATGCCTCTCATCCTCCTTTTCTATCTCTTAGTGATGACATCCTTTACCTCCACTGGCGTAAAGGGTAAGTTAGCCATATAAGAGTCAAATGGATTAGGACGTCGACTTCCTTCTAGGGTCCTGACTCCCAACTGACGAACTCGACGAGGGTTCTTGGGGGATCCTAGGGGTTGCCTTGACCGGAACAGTCGGACGTTGTGATGATGAAGAAGACACATTCAGAGACTTCAGCAGGGTGGAGATGAACATATTCACCCATGGACGAAGCTCTGATTCTCTAGGTAAAACCCTGGAATTCCCTAGAAGAGTGTCCTTTGGGTGGAACTCTAGAAGGACCTCCAGTCAACAGAGGTGATAACCTCTAAGGCAGAGGAATATGTTCCTTCGGACACGAAGGAAGGTCTGGACTAATAGGTACGTTCACAAACCTAGTAAAAGGCTCCTTGAAACCCTCTGGAAAGGATGTCGGTCTTCCGCTGAAGGTGGAAGAAGCTGAGGGTCGTAGTGAAGGTATTGGTACCGCACTTGCTCGCGGCTCTGACACATCTGCTAGTGAATTGCTCGCGGAAATCGCCAATTTGCTTGTGAAATCGCGAGATTCATACGCAAAATCCCGAGTTTCACGCGTTAATAGACGCGATTCACGAGCAGAAGTGCTCAAAACGGGAGCACTTGGAGCCACACAAGAAGAGAAAGGTCTAACCCTTTCCTGCTGCCCCAGAGAAGCACCTACGTCCGACTAAGTCGGCAGAGGAGGCCTCTGAGTAGGAACTACTCTAGTTGGAGAACGTGTCACAGCAGGACGCGTTTCCAAGTGTCGCATAGGCGAGCGCTTTGTCAAGACTCCCCAAGCAGTGAGAGGCACTGGAGGTTTAGCTGGACACCTCTTTGAGGAATGGTAATTCTCATCATCGGGTCCGGTCTGAGGTCGTTTGGAAGAAGGTCTGGTTGAGGGGCTGCACGCTGATGGACTACGCATGCACCTACCTCTACCTCGAGACGAGAAACGTCTTTAGACCTTGATCGTGAACCCGTGGTTCGTGAACGGGAGCGTCTAGCTCTCGTTCGAGAACGGCGTGAACGTCGCGAATGCCCATCTCGCGAACGTGAGTGTCGACCTCGCAAATGTGAACATCGTTCTCGTGAAAGGTAACCTCGCGAGCGTGAATGCCGCCATTGTTAATGGGAGTGTCACCCTTGCGAGCGCCGTTCTCGTGATCTAGATCGCAAAGATCTAGAACGCGAGCGTCTGGACCTAGGTCTAGACTCTGCACGTGATTGTGTAGAACGCAATCGCGAGACTCATCCTCGTGAAGAGAAACGCCTCTAAGAAGAACTTTGAGACCTGCGATCTCGTGAGCGCGAGGCTCTAAAGCGTGAGTGCCTTCTAGAAGAAGAGTGCTCAGATCGTGATAACCTACGATCCGTTAGATCAGGGGAAGAGTCTCCAGAAGAGCGAGGCGATGGCGATGCTCATCCTTTAGCACTACTCGTGGTAAGAGCGCTGACCTTCAAAAGATATACACCTGCAACCTGCGGGTTCCTGTAGGGAGAAAAAAAAGGGTTAAAGATTAGGGGACGATGAGGTCCCAGGATGGAGAGAGGGTTTGTTGTCAGCAGGGGGCCATCAGAGAGGCAAACGCGAGTGATCCCCTCGTCTACAAGTGGAAGGGCCAGGAGAAGGCGAAAGATGGACCTCACACACTTCCAGAGTGTGAGATGATGGCAGCTCTGTAGAAGGGTCCTCCCTGGCATCACGCAGCAGCTCCTCCTTCAAAGGGGATCCCGAAATCTCTAAGGGCAACCACACCTGCAATAAATCTGAAAGGGAGAATGGCTCGCCAACAGCTGGAGAAGTTACTCCTCCAGGGGAAGCAACAACCCCCCCGCAATACCCTGGGGTTGCCATGGTGTTAGTCGTTCTGCGCTCCAACTGGATCGTCCCTTGGAACAGCAAGAGCAAGAAGGAGCTTTAGAAAGAGATTTGGGGGTGCGTGAAGAAGAATGCACTTTCCTCGCCCCTGAGGGAAAAGATTGCGCTTTGCTTTCTTCTTCCTGTGCCATCCAAATTTCTCCCATTGGTAGGAAGGCCACTCCCTACACTCTGCGCTGGGCGAACCCTGCTTGCAGTGATGCTATCAGCACGATGGACACAAAGAGTGCGGGTCAGTCTCCAACAAAGACATGAAAGTACCGCACGCGGCATGAAGGCAATCATAGAGAGGACACGCACACCTGAAAAAGAGAAAGCAAAATCAAAAGTCCAATGACAGTCAGGGAGAGAGAGGACATGTCCGATCTCTACTGAGCCAAAAGAAAAAGTGACGTCTCTCACTGCTGTGAGAGTATATATAGAGGTCACTGGGTACCCCCAGCCAATCCATTCAAGCGGTTAGGCAGGGTTGCCACCTCGCAATAAAAGTCTAATGGCTACCTTCCAGCTACGCTGAAAGATAATCCACATAAATAACGGAAGGTTTGTTAGTATGGGAACAAACAATGCTTCCTTTAGATGACAGTCCCAGATCATCCATTCAACCAATGAGTTAGGAATTCACCTTATAACGTAAGAGATCTTATCCATCATTAACTAGTGCTTCACTTATATAAAAACTATTTAACATAAACCAATTCACAAGCATCTGCAGAAATAAGAGATGTGCCATCTGTATGGCACAAAGCAAAATCAATAAACCATACCTCTCCTTCAGGGGACTCAAATAAATCTAGAAGTTATCCATGATTTATAATTGTTGAAGCTACATTGATAGGGCCAGACAATTGTTTCATTTTCAGGTACATAACTGCTGCTCACACCTGTAGATGAATATGGAACATTTAAGCTTATTGATAATATATAATATAACTCCCTCACTCACTCCCTCCCTCCCTCCCTCAAATGATGATGACGCCTAGACTGCATCTGAAAGATGTCTTTGAAGACGTTCGTCAGATCTAGAAGGTTTCTCAAGATCAGGATGAAGGATGCCAGGGGCATCAAGGATCTTCCTCTGAAAAGGAAAGATCAAACAAGGAAGACAAAGCAACCTTGAGAGCATGCTCCAAAGAACAGAACTCTAGAGAAAGACCTCCTGAAGGTTAAATTTAGCTGAGTAAATAAGTTTCAACACATATTACTTGGTAATTATTTGAAACCAATGATGCTATTCAGACAAAATACTTGCAAACAATCAGCTAGTAAAAAACATTTTTCAGGTTAAAGGGGCACCCCTGCGAGCGAGTTCAAATACACCTTGGTTAAAAAAAACGGTAAATTTAGTTTCATCCATTATGGGGAAACTGGAATAAAAATATATTTGCTGCATCAGAAATAGTGTAGTTTCAACGAATTTAACGTTTATTTTGACCGCAAACCATCCGATTTAGAGATTTACTATGTAATTGGAGTTAAAACAACAAGTTGTTCCAGAATGCAGAAAGACACTACTTCATCCCAACAATTATGGGGGACACCAGGTGGGAACCGGGGTTTTGGGTGGGGGGGGGGGGTCAAATGATATTTGCAATAAATGAATACTTATCCTTCCACCACCCCTCCCCGTATACCCCTATCTAGCCCTACCGGGGGGGGGGCTCCGCCCCCCCCTGCGACCCCCCCTTAAGGCCACAGTGATTTTCAGGGCACTACTGAACCTAAGAAAACCCACCTAACCTAGCATAGGGGCCCTGTATCTCTACCTAGGCCTACCGGGGGGGGGGGGCTCCGTCCCCCCCTGCGACCCCCCCTTAAGGCCACAGTGATTTTCGGGACACTACCGAACCTAATACAACCACCTAACCTAGGGCCCTGTACCCGTACCTAGGCCTAGCCCCTGCGACCCCCCCCCCCCCCTTACAGCCACTACCTAACACATCCATCAAACCAAATCGAAAGTGATGGCACTGCAGTATACATCGTTATACTATCACCATTATAATATACTTTATAAATTAATGAAGCTTACCTTAAACTGTTGGTTCAACAAGATGTGCTGCTGCTTTGAGGAAAACGTGAAGCCGTTGGGAAGCTTCCTTGGCATGCAGGACAATTTTTATTTTGTAAAATTAAATTGTGTCTCTGGCACAAATGCACTAGTTTTTCAACAAATTCATTGTAAGTTAGGAAACAGTCAGGACAAGAAGATGGAATTTCAACTTCTTGTGCAACATGAGATGACGTGCTTTCTATGCTCTCCATGTCTAAGAACGAAATGAAATGCCTGGGAAGATAATGTGGTTAATGTCTAGGAGAGGGCCGCATGAAGATATCACTGATAATTACATTTTATTCTTACTAGAATATGTAGGAATGTATGTATATAATGGTATACCAGTGAGATAATTTAGTGAAAATCAATAATAGTCGAAATATCGACGATCAAACTCACGCTACTCTCGACTTCCTCCCAGATTTTTCTAAGTCTGTTGTTATTGTTGACTGTGTCTTATTTTTGCTCAAATGAGCCCTGTACAGTGGCGATTCTAGGGGGGGGCCAGGGGGGGCCATGGCCCCCCCAGTTTTTTGGCTGGCCCCCAGCTTGGCCCCCCAGTTTTTGTTTCCATATCCTAATTCTAAATAAGCTTAGTTTAGGCATATATAATAATATAATATAATATATAATATAAATATATACCTTATAAATTATACAGTATACTATATATACACTCAAATATCCCATCCTATCACAATAACTAGACGTAATCACAAAAAAAAAAAAAAAAAGATGGTAACGTTGCTAGATTAAAATTATTGGAATTTTTTTTACACCTCCGTCCTCCTCGCCCGCTTGTGTTTGTGTGACGCGAATCAGACGCGTATGTTTCTTCCATGTATGATGTGATGATGTGATCAGTACATGTAGTCCGTTTCTGTGAGACTGTGAGCCGGTCAAGTCAGTTTTTACCCCATTAGTGTCTTATTGAGTGTCTAAAGCATAATTATTTGTGCATAAGTGCATTTGAGCATAAGTGGTATTCATTATTTCGTCTCATACAAAGTGGGAGTAGACTAGTGGCTATGAGATATTCGATCTTTATGTACAGTATGTGGGTGTTTCACATAAGAAGCGGATACGAAAATAGAGTAAAAAAATAATTATACGAAATCTTAGAAAAAGAATGAGAAGAATCTGACAGGCGGGTGTAAAGTAGCAAACAATGTACACTAATTTTTTTGTTATATGATGTAGGTCTATATCCCAACTCAAGTTTTAACCCTTCAACCCAGTGTTAACCTTTTCACAAACAGATCTGACAAAAGCCAAATATAAATATTGTCGTTAGCCATATTTGAAAGAAAATAACTAAATAGGCCAAAATACAAGTAGCTGGTGAGTCGGTGACAATTATGTTATTTTTATTAGTAAAATAAATTTTTGAATATACTTACCCGATAATCATGTAGCTGTCAACTCCGTTGCCCGACAGAATTCTATGGAGGGATACGCCAGCTATCACAATACTAGAAGGGGGTGTACTTACCAGCGCCACCTGTGGCCAGGTACTATAGTACTTCTTGTTGACACCTCCTCAATTTTTCCTCGGTCCACTGGTTCTCTATGGGGAGGAAGGGAGGGTCGATTAAATCATGATTATCGGGTAAGTATATTCAAAAATTTATTTTACTAATAAAAATAACATTTTTCAATATTAAACTTACCCGATAATCATGTAGCTGATTCACACCCAGGGGGGTGGGTGAAAAACCAGTGTACAAGACTAAAGGATAGCTAAGTATCCCGTATTTCATATAATCAGTTATCCACAATAACAATGAAATAATAAGTACCTGGTAAGGAAGTCGACTTGAACCGTTACTCTGCCTTTAATAAGATCGTCTTCCTTACTGAGCGCAGCGTTCCTCTTGGGAGGCTGAATCAACTCAAAGGTGCTAAAGTATACAGGGCTGCAACCCATACTAAAGGACCTCATCACAACCTTTAACCTCGGCGCTTCTCAAGAAAGAATTGACCACCCGCCAAATCAACAAGGATGTGGAAGGCTTCTTAGCCGACCGTACAACCCATAAAAAGTATTCAAGAGAAAGGTTAAAAGGTTATGGGATTATGGGAATGTAGTGGCTGAGCCCTCGCCTACTACTGCATTCGTTGCTACGAATGGTCCCGGGGTGTAGCAGTACTCGTAAAGAGACTGGACATCTTTGAGATAGAATGATGCGAACACTGACTTGCTTCTCCAATAGGTTGCATCCATAACACTCTGCAGAGAATGGCTCTGTTTGAAGGCCACTGAAGTAGCCACAGCTCCCACTTCATGTGTCCTTACCTTCAGCAAAGCAAGGTCTTCTTCCTTCAGATGAGAATGTGTTTCTCTAATCAGAAGCCTGAATAGTAAGAAACTGAGTTCTTAGAACTTGGAAAAGAAGGTTTCTTGATAGCACACTATAAGGCTTCTGATTGTCCTTGTAAAGGTTAAGACTTTTTTAGATAGTACCTAACAGCTCTAACTGGGCAAAGTACTCTCTTCAGATCATTCCCCACCAAGTTGGACAGGCTTGGGATCTCGAACGACTTAGGCCAAGGACGTGAAGGAAGCTCGTTTAGCAAAAACCGAGCTGCAAGGAACATGTAGCCGTTTCAGATGTGAAAACAATGATCCTGCTGAAGGCGTGGATCTCACTTACTCTTTTATCTGTTGTCAAGCACACGAGGAAAAGAGTTTTTAATGTGAGGTCCTAAAAAGAGGCTGATTGGAGAGGTTCAAATCTTGATGACATAAGGAACCTTAGGACCACGTCTAGATTCCAGCCTGGAGTGGACAACCGACGTTCCTTTGAGGTCTCAAAAGACCTAGGGAGGTCCTGTAGATCTTTGTTGGTGGAAAGATCCAAGCCTCTGTGGCGGAAAACCGCTGCCAACATACTTCTGTAACCCTTGATCGTAGGAGCTGAAAGGGATCTTACTTTCCTTAGATATAACAGGAAGTCAGCAATCTGGGTTACAGTGGTACTGGTTGAGGAAACTGCATTGGTCTTGTACCAGCTACGGAAGACTTCCCCTTGAGACTGATAGATTCTGAGAGTGGATGTTCTCCTTGCTTTGGCAATCGCTCTGGCTGCCTCCTTCGAAAAGCCCCTAGCTCTTGAGAGTCTTTCGAAAGTCTGAAGGCAGTCAGACGAAGAGCGTGGAGGATTGGGTGTACCTTCTTTACGTGAGGTAGACTCAGAAGGTTCACTCCTAGAGGAAGAGTCCTGGGAATGTCGACCAGCCATTGCAGTACCTCTAAGAACCATTCTCTCGCGGGCCAGAGCGGAGCCAACCAACGTCAGCCGTGTCCCTTTGTGAGAGGAGAACTTCTGAAGTACCCTGTTGACAATCTTGAACGGCGGGAATGCATACAGGTCGAGATGGAACCAATCCAGCAGAAAAGCATCCACGTGAACTGCTGCTGGGTCTGGAATCGGAGAACAATACAACAGGAGTCTCTAGGTTATCGAGGTAGTGAACAGATCTATGGTTGGCTGACCCCACAGGGCCCAAAGTCTGCTGCAAACATTCTTGAGAAGGGTCCACTCTGTGGGGATGACCTGACCCTTCCGTCTGAGGTGATCTGCCATGACATTCATACCGCCCTGAATGAACCTCGTTACCAGTTAGCTTTCGATCTTTAGACCAGATGAGTAGGTCCCTTGCGATCTAGAACAACTTCCACGAAAGAGTCCCTCCCTGCTTGAAGATGTAAGCCAGGGCTGTGGTGTTGTCAGAGTCCACCTCCACCACTTTGTTAAGCTGGAGGGACTTGAAGTTTATCAAGGCCAGAATAACCGCCAACAACTCCTTGCAATTGATGTGAAGTGTCCTTTGCTCCTGATTCCATGTTCCCGAGCATTCTTGTCCGTCCAAAGTCGCACCCCAGCCCGTGTCTGATGCGTCCGAGAGGAGACGGCGGTCGTGTTTCTGAACAGCCAAAGGTAGACTTCCTTGAGAAGAAAGCTGTTCTTACACCACGCGAGAGAAGACCTCCTCTCTTCGGAAACAGGAACTGAGACCGTCTCTAGCGTCATGTCCTTTATCCAGTGAGCAGCTAGATGATACTGAAGGGGGGGGAGGTGGAGTCTCCCTAACACGATGAACAGGGCCAGCGATGAAAGTGTCCCTGTTAGACTCATCCACTACCTGACTGAGCATCGGTTCCTTCTCAGCATGCTCTGGATGCATTCTAGGGCTTGGAAGATCCTTGGGGCCGACAGAAAAGTCCGAAAAGCTCGACTCTGAAGATCCATACCCAAGGAGACAATGGTCTGGGATGGAACGAGCTGAGACTCCTCAAAATTGACCAGGAGGCCCAGTTCCTTGGTCAGATCCATAGTCCATTTGAAAATCTCCAGACAGCGACGACTTGTGGGAGCTCTTAAAAGCCAGTCGTCTGACGGAGCCGGACACAAGATCATGGTACTGCTGCACAGTCTGTGAACTGTCAATCATGGGCAAGCGAGGAAGTACAGTGACAACCCGAATCTGTCTAGACTGTCTGGGTCGTACAGACAACTCCTTATCGGGTTGCTGAGGTTGCCGCACTGCGTCACAACAAGTCACTTCTGTTGGTTGTTGAACGTCTTCCCCGTGACACATTGACTCCGTAAACAAAAAATCCTCTAACAAGGACTAAGCTTGGACTGCATGTCTTGCAACACAGCTCAAGGTCTATGGGAGCCGGTGTGGTAACAGACGGGATTAGCGACTGAAGTGGAACCATTACCTTCCCTGGAAGCATGTTATGCTTAAATAAAAGTCCATAGGAGGCTATGCAGCTAAAGGCTCCCTCCAAATGACAGAGTCCTCGAGGGAATATCAGAAGGAGGGAGAAAAGAACTTTCTCATCTACAGGGACCATATCCTAGAAAAGCTAAGTTCTCTCAGTGAGGGTTCACTGGTGCAACAGCAGCAGACTAGAAGGCAACGTTATGAAACTGCTTGACAGTCTAGTGAGTTGGCAACAACCAAAGATGTGTGACTGAGAAGCATGCGGAAAGGTATGCAGAGCATGTTGTATGCAGAGTATGCTGTATGTAGAGCATGTTGTATGCAGAGCATGCTGAATGCAGAGCATGCTGTATGCAGAGCATGTTGTATGCAGAGCATGCTGAATGCAGAGCATGCTGTATGCAGAGCATGTTGTATGCAGAGCATGCTGTATGCAGAGCATGCTGTATGTAGAGCATGTTGTATGCAGAGCCTGCTGAATGCAGAGCATGCTGTATGCAGAGCATGTAGTATGCAGAGCATGCTGTAAGCAAAGCATGCTGTATGTAGAGCATGCTGTAAGGTAAGCAGAGCGTGTGCATGGCGTTTAACATTTCTCAGAAATTCCATGACCAGTGCTAGAGTGCTTTATGCATGCTTGCATGGGGTTTTAATATCAACATAATATTTACCTTACATTCATAACTCATGATTCATATTTTTGCCATATTTTGCGATATTGTTAAAAATATATTGCAAGGAATACAAATATATTTTTATAAGTAATACAAATAACCTCCATTATCATAAGGTTTGAAAATGGAGGTAAGGTATGCTGAACAGCAGAGTCAGAACGAGCTGGAACAACAATAGTTGTGGTTTCCTCTTCAAGACTCTGTTGAGGGAACACCTGAGGCTCAGTCTGCAAAGGCTGATCAAAGGAAGTAGCAGAAGGTAGGCGCATGGGTGGAGGAGGCTGACTCCTGGCATGAGTGGCTGAACTCAAGGGTTGCGCTTGCTGAGTGGTTGGCGGATGCGCAGTAGCAAGTTCCTGAGGAACGAGTTGAGGTTCCTGCGGTGTGAGCTGAGAGCGAAAAGGTAGTGGCTGCGCAGAACGCAGTAAAAAATTTCGCAAGTTGAGGCTCCTGAGGCGCAAGGCTAAGGTGTTAAGGTGCTTGCCTTGAGGAGGGTTGAGCTCGCTGCAGCGAGAGCTGAGGAGACTGACTCATGGATGGGAGAGGTTGTACCTCAAGCGAGTGTTGCCTCACTGGTGGAACAGCAAGTGGAAGCGGAGGAAGAGAGGTATAAGCCTCCTGTTCCCATTGCTGAGGTTGCCTTAAGGAAGGCGGAGGGAGCTGCACACCACTGGGATCAGTAAACTCATAACGTGGCTCAACATCGTACGCCTGGCAGGTGGTACTGCGGTCAGGCGGAGCGAGCGCAGGCGGAGGGAGCGCAGGCGGAGCGAGCGCAGGCGGAGCGAGCGCAGGCGGAGGCGCAACCTTCTCAGCCCGACACTCACGCATCAAGACCGAAAGTTGTGACTGCATGGACTGCAGTAGAGTCAACTTGGGGTCGGCAGACACTAAGGTCTGCTGAGGTAAAGCCTTAACAGCAGAGATCTGTTGCGGCAGAACCTTACTCCTCTTAGGCGGAGTGCATTCAACTGATGACTGAGGAGAGTCAGAGCTAACCCAATGACTGCATCCGGGTTGTTGAACTCTAACTTCGTACGTCTGGCATAGGTCTGGACTTTACGTTTAAGAGGTCTTGAGACCTGAGACCAGCGTTTTCTCCCCTAAATTTCTTCTGCAGACGAGCAAAATAAGGGCTCAATCGTCTGCGGGTGGGAGTGACGGTCTCGGTAAGACACGCCCACAACCACCGAGGATACTTCTGTGCGCCGATCAAGGCCTGCTGAACCCTTTTGTCCTTCGACATTGCTTCTCCCCTGGGCTTGGGAGCTTGCAAGAGGTCCCGGACTGGGAGGACGACTGGCGCGCACAGAAGTACCCTCACGCACAACACTGACACACTTTGTGCTAATCACTTATCACTTTGATTTTCTGTTTGCACTTATTTCACTGAACTCGAAACTTTAAGTGGTTTGTACCTGAAACACGCAATTCTATCCTTTCTCAAAAGTTAGTAATTGCGAAAACAGAATTACAATGTAACAGAAAAATCTAATGAAAGATAAATAATTCAGTGGCTGGAAAGAGACTAAACACTAGATCACTCTAGAAACGTTTACCTTCTTCCCCTAAAGAGACTAGGGAGAAGAGCAAAAACGATAACAACGTTACTCGCTTGAAAGAAACGTTTATCCTCCTCTTTCTCCCTCCGTCTCTATCTCTCTCTCTCTCTCTCTCTCTTGACTTAGAACCTGAGAGAAGAGCCCAATCATATATATCGTTAAAACATATTATTGTTAAAGGAAAAAAACTGAAATATTTCCCAAAATGAAAAGTTCCTTTATTAGGATTAAAACCATTAAGTTAAGAAAGAATGAACAAAACGCTAGACACGGTTACTCTTACTGCAACGTGAAACCGTGAAAATTCTTTCTCTATCGTAACGATAGAGCGCAAGTTGAACGTTCTGAACGTCAACAACTGCAGAGACAAAACAAAACGTTAGTTCAACTTTGAAAACAGTACTAGACTATCAAAGAAATTCTTTCAAAGACATTAAAATAGCATAATATGTTAACAGGTAAAACCGAAATGACGGGCTCAATGTTAATTAACTTCGGTACCAAGAAAAGACCGCCTACTATTAGGAAGGTCGAATATAAACAAATATAAAAATTAATTTTAATAAGTTTATAAAAAAAGGAAGTTAATCGAAGAGGCCTATAAGAGACGGAGAGATATAAAATAAATCTATAACTTTTGTTAAGCAAAATTAAGAAAGAGAGTCTATACTCTCTTAGACACCAACACTTCCGTCTAAGGGAAGGGTCGGCCATTTAAAGGTGAAAGAGAGTTCATACTCTCTTCGTCACTATAATTAATCAAATTAATTCCAAAAGCTAACTAAGCTAATATAGAAGTTTCCAGTAAAGCGACAGCCGAAATCAAAGAGAAATACTTCACCAAAGTCGTGAAAATACTCCAAGAACATAAGCGTATCCCAGAACGTCTTGCCGGAAGCACGACAGAGGAAAAATTGAGGAGGTGTCAACAAGAAGTACTATAGTACCTGGCCACAGGTGGCGCTGGTAAGTACACCCCCTTCTAGTATTGTGATAGCTGGCGTATCCCTCCATAGAATTCTGTCGGGCAACGGAGTTGACAGCTACATGATTATCGGGTAAGTTTAATATTGAAAAAACCCCATTTTATTTTTACATAGAAAACAATTCCTATAATAATAAAAATCGTCTAGGCCTAATTGTATCATAATTTTTGTGATTCGTGAATGTTGGCAGTGATAGTGTAGGCCTATATGTGCATATATTTATTATACTGTATACATGTTATACACACACACACACACCCACACCCACACACACACATATATATATATATATATGTGGGTGTGGGTGTGTGTGTGTGTGACAGTGTGTGTGTGCGTGCTGTCATCATCTTCTATTCTTCCAGTCGGTAGTCGGCAAAACCGCAAATTTTATCACATTTTTCTGTGGTGACAGGTGTGTTGTGTTAATTGTGAATTACGTGTGATTATTTGATTTAATTTATTTTTTTTTCAGAACTTACTATCACAGATAATTTTATTGTACTATAGACAATCATGGATAAATTTGTAATTAAAAAACGCAGTGAATGTGATACACCATTGACAGTAAACCTTGAATCTGATAAACCTGCTAAGAAGTCAGAGGGAGACTGTGATCGTGAAAGTATTGGCAATCCTGCAAGATCAAGTTCACATGATCATCCAACAAAGAAACAGAAAAAGGAAGATTCTGCACCAGCTGACATTTCTCAATCTGCTTCTGAGAATCCTATTCAGGTACGATTAAAAGAGTATCCAAGGCATAGTGAAGGAAAGTCTCATGCTCGGTCTTTTGTGGGGGCTTGGTTCGACAAATATGAATGGGCTGAATATTCTAAAGAACGAGATGCAATGTTCTGTTTTGCATGCAGGCACTTTGCTCCACCAACATATGGCAATGCAGATGAAGCATTCATAAAGAGTGGCTTTAGACGATGGAAGAAAGCACATGGAAAAGATGGTGCCATCGAAAAGCACATTTCCTCTCAGTGCCACAAAACTTCTTGTATTGCATGGGCGGACTATCAACGAAATAAAGCTGATAAAACATCAATTGCTCAGTGTATAAGTGAGGCATACCAGAAGAAAGTTCTTGAAAATCGTCATTACATAAAGACATTAGGTGAAATAATCCTGTTGACTGTAACACAAGACATTTCGCAGAGAGGACATAGAGAAGGTGATGATGAACTGAATCCAGGAAATGTTCGTAAGATTCTCAGATTCACTGCTAAACGTGATCCTATTATAGCTGATAGAGTAGAAAGTGGTCCAAAAAATGAAAAATACACTTGTTCTGCAATACAGAATGAGATGATTGACACACTTGCATGTATGGTGAAGGAAGAAATTGCAGAAAAAGTTAGGTCATGTCATTACTTTTCTGTTCAAGCTGATGAAGCCAAGAATGTTAGTAAGGCAGAGCAGTTGGCATTAGTTATTAGATTTTATGATGAAATAGCAAATTGTATTCAGGAGTGCTTCATTTCTTTCACTCAGATGGACTTGTTGGATGCTGCCTCTATCACAGATATTATTTTGAAGAGTTTGGATAAACTGGGGTTGGATTACAAATCTTCTCTTGTAGGATTAGGATTTGATGGGGCATCAGTGATGAGTGGAGGGATTAGTGGTGTTCAGAAACGAATTCGTGATAAAGCTCCTTTTGCATATTATATACACTGCTATGGACACAGGCTCAATTTAGTGTTGATAAATGTTGCAAAGTATGTACCCGAAGCTGCTGAATTCTTTAGTTTGCTTGAAGAACTCTATATCTTTGCTAGTAACTCGGTAGTTCATGAGAAATTCATTTTGATACAGCGTGAAATGTTGCCTAAAGAACAAGTACGAGAACTGCAGCATCTCAGTGACACAAGGTGGTGGTGTCGGGCCACTTCGTGTGAAAATGCTCTACTCCGTCTGCAATGCATAATGAGACTTTTGAAGGAAATTTCTGAAGATGACATTGGTGCCCGAGCTGTATCCGCTCGCGGTTTGCTTGCCCAGATTGATGCAGAGTTTGTTTACTTATTGCAATTTTTCACAGATATTCTTGGAAAGTTAATAAAGTGTCTACACAGCTACAGGATAAACAAGCAGACCTAGGAAAAGCAGCAAATCTAATTTCGTCACTCCATGAACATTTAGTTAATGTACGCAACTCTGACTTGAATGACCATTACTCTGAGAAGGTTAATGAACTCTGCAGGAAATGCTGCATTACACCAACAACAACAAGAAAACGGGTAAAGAAACCTCGTAAGCTTGATGGATTTATCGTGTTTGAAACAAGTGGTCAAGGATCTTCTGCTCCATGTCATGTGCAACACATCAGGATTTTCTATGAAGTCCTAGACTGCTTAATTAGTGAATTAGACCGTCGTTTCTCCAAAGAGTCAAATGCAATTTTCTGTGGTATTTCAGCTCTCTGTCCTGGAGGACAGACATTCTTGTTAGAAGAAGACTTGAAGGCATATGCAATGGCATACTAGGTCAGTCAAAATGATTTACAATATGAGATCCCTCTGGTGAAGAAATTACTCACGAAAGAGCCAATACAGCCTACATCCATTACACAATTCCTGTCATTCCTTAGTCCTTATAAGGCTGCATTTGACTGTTTGTACAAACTATTGTTAATATCTGTCACTCTTCCTGTTACCAGTGCTTCTTGTGAGAGAAGTTTTTCAAAAATGAAATTAGTGAAAACATTTCTCAGAAATTCCATGACCAGTGCTAGATTGAGTAATATCGCATTACTGTCCATTGAAAGTGCACGTACCGAGGGAATTGATTTAGACTGTTTTGTTGATGAATTTGATAGCCGGCATGATAATCGTAGAATTAAGCTGCACTAAATATACGTACTATAATCTACTTCACCTCAGGAAAGGGAAACTCGCCCTGTTGGCAACACTGCATTACTTCATGCATGCTTGCATGGGGTTTTAATATCAACATAATATTTACATTACATTCATAACTCATGATTCATTTTTGTTTTGAAGATATTTTTGCCATATTTTTGCGATTTTGTTAAAAATATATTGCAAGAAATACATAAATATTTTTTTTTAAGTAATACGAATAACCTCCATTATCATAATGTTTGTGTAGGCATACATGTATATGTTTTACAAATGCAAGTTATGAAAGTAATGAGGTGTTATTATTGTCATTTGTTATTTCATTAATGACATAATATTGTCTTCAGAGTGCCACCTAGCCACCAACAATAAATGCCCCCCCAAAATTTATATTGGCCCTGAAGTGGCCCCCCCACTTTCAGAGTCCTAGAATCGCCACTGGCCCTGTAACCACTATAATCCGCAGACAAACTAGTCCACTATGACGTCTTCACGTTTGGCCAATCACAGTGCGACAATACATTTTCTTTCCCAATGACGTCTTCACGTTTGGCCAATCACAGTGCGACAATACATTTTCTTACCCATCACAGTGCGACAATACATTTTCTTACCCAGCCATTTTAGTTCGTTCCTAGACATTGAGGCCGTAGCAAGCACGTCATCTGATATTGCACAAGAAGTTGAAATTCCATCTTCTTGTCCTGACTGTTTCCTAAGTTACAATGAAATTGTTCTTACTTATTCGGGGTTATATTGAAAAACTAGTGGATTTGTGCCAGAGACACAATTTAATTTTACAAAATAAAAATTGTCCTGCATGTCAGGGAACCTTCGCAACGGCTTCACGTTTTCCTCAAAGCAGCAGCACATCTTTATCAACCAACAGGTTAAGGTAAGCTTCATTCATTTATGGAGTATATTATAATGGTGATAGTATAACGATGTATACAGCAGTACCATCACTTTGGATTTGGTTTGATGGATGTGTTAGGTAGTGTCCTTAAGGGGGGGTTGCAGCCCCCCCGGTAGGGGTACAGGGCTATTAGGCTAGGTTAGGTGGGTGTATTAGGTTTGGTGGTGCCCTGAAAATTACTGTGGCCTTAAGGGGGGGTCGCAGGGGGGGCAAAGCCCCCCCCCCCCCCCCCCCCCCCCCCCCCCACCGGTAGGCCTAGGTAGGGGTACAGGCCCCCCAGGGTAGGTTAGTTGGTTGTATTAGGTTCGGTAGTGCCCCGAAAAATCACTTTTCTCATCCTCCCCCCACCCAAAAAACCCGATCCCACTGGGGTCCCCCATAATTGTAGTAGTAGGTTTATGCTTACATTTTGTGTGTAAGAGTTAAGTCTTAGTTTCTTTTTTATTCATTTCCTCATGTTTCTATGCACTGTGCAACAATAATCTGGTTGTTTTTTGCCGTTTTTCGTCGTTAATACTTGAAAAACGGGTGCGGCCTTCTCCTAGACATTTACCGATAATGTATTGTCGCGCTGTGATTGGCCAAACATGTATGACGTCATAGTGGACAGGCGCTGTGATTGGCCAAACGTGTAAGACTTCATAGTGGACTAGTTTTGTCAGCGGATTATAGTGGTTACAGGGCTCATTTAAGCAAATACAAGACACAGTCAACAACAACAACAGACTTAGAAAAAATCTGGGAGGAAGACATGAGTAGCGTGAGTTTGATCGTCGATACATAAAGAACTAGGCATTTGCGACAGATAATATTTTACAGAAATACTACAAAAGACTTGCTTTACTCGGGAAATATATTATTATAATAGATTTCCCATAATGGATGAAACAGTAATAATACCAAAAAAACTGAGTATAGGCTAACCTATTTTGACATATATATTCTCGATAAACTTAATCTACAGAGGTTCCTAATGCTATTACGGGGAATAGGCCTAAGGCGGAGAAGTCGTATTTGGTTCAGACGGGCCTTATATAAAATTTCAAGTCATACCTAGAAAAAATACATTTTCATGTAAGAAACAAACAAAAGAACACCAACTAACCTATCAGCAGTATCCTTACCTAACGCGGGTGAGGCAACGTTGCTCCAGCGATAAAACACCCTTAATCTGCAATACCATTAGTTTACCCTAAGACTGAGTCTCAACTCTCAACCCCGTGTTAACTTCCCAAATATCTTCATTCCTAGCAAGATACTATTAGATCATATTTCGTAAATAGTATAAATAGCTTTATTATATCATATTTCAAAGATAAACAACTTTCCCAATAAACAAGATTTAACAAATAAATAAGAATGTTTACCCGGGTAACAACCAACTACGTACAATTAGGCTTGATCTACTATAGGTATAGCAAATTCATATTAAAACTACAATGTGATATTACACAAAATAAAGGGTATAAACGTACCTCTAACCAGCTTGATGGAGATTACATAAAGACGGGAAGAGTAAGAGTAAGACGAAGACCAGACAAATGACAATCACCGGCCTGGGAACTATACAGGATTTGCCTATGTAACGGCTCCACAGATTTACCCTTTCTTATTATGCATATTAGGTTGCTTTGATTAAATCCCATTATCCTTAAGTTCGCATTTAGTACCCTTCCAGTTGTTCTACTTTATTTTTCTCCTTACCTTTGAAATCCATATATTCGCCCACTCGATGATATATGAATAATAGCTATGATATTGTCATCAACAAGTTTTCTATATTACTAGATAAGTATTCAATGACATATTTACCCACCTAAGCATTTTATTACGTTAATTCCTATTCATTTATAGTTCAATAGCCTTAAGAGATCTTTTCTTTGTACCTAAGTAGCATTTAGTTTCAATAAATATGTTTGAATATTTTATTTTTTCTCCAGTGATGCCATTTGGCACAGGTCTTCTTGCAAAGTTGCAAAATTGGACGTCTTCTATTATAGGGTTAATTATAATTTATTTATCTATTTCCTTCCTCAGTGAGCTATTTTTCTCTGTTGGACGCTTGAGCTCAATAATAATAATAATAATAATAATAATATCGAATATTAGCCTTGTGATAATACCTCGTTCAAACCATCAAATAGAATTAACCAATCATTTAGACAAACTGTAAACTTTATCCTACTCCCTATGACATACCAAAGTATTCTTAATAGAAATAATGATGTTGGTAATCAAAATGTATTCCTCTGATATAATGTTATAAAAACATACTCTCTCTCTCTCTCGCTCTCTCTCTCTCTCTCTCTCTCTCTCTCTCTCTCTCTCTCTCTCTCTCTCTCTCTCTCTCTCTCTCTCTCTCTCTCTCTACACACAAACACACACATTATATATATATATATATATATATATATATATATATATATATATATATATATATATATATATATATATATATATATATATATATATATATATATATATATATAAAAAGAGAAGATATAGGCCTATATTTAAGTCCCTTAAAAACAAACAAAAAATCTTCAACTCTGTCCCATGGCGTTAAAGTTTGAATGTCATTTCATCGTAATCGCAGCTAGTTTTTCGATCAGATCGCATAGGGGCTCAGGATTCCTGGTCACCAGCCCTAAATTTGATTATAGCTAAATTCTCTATAAACTATAGTATTTTCTATAGTTATAATTTAATCGTTATTTGTTTTTAATTATTGTATTTTTGAAACCATAAACTCTAAAATTTATATTTTTACACAAAATTATCATATTAAGAGATTATGTTTTGATTTCAGTGCAAGCTCTGAAAGATAAACATATAACTATCTCGAGTATCAGTGTATCACGTACAAGGGAAACTTATCAAAACAAATAATTCGCAGCAACTAAATCTTAGATTGAAAACTGATATTTCATGTTGCCCATTATAACATAGGCCTATACAGTAGGCTACTGTAGCAGACATGCTTGACACTTAACTGATTATACATGAGTATACAATAAATTGGAATTTCCAAACTTGTCCCAAAAACAACTAAAATTTTCAAAGTTGAGTTTAGGACGAATTCCTTCAAAGTGGGGACCTTGCAAAGAATTTTTCAGATATCTCAACCCTACCATTGTCTAAAAGTCAAGCATTTTGGATTGCAGTTACCCGAGTAATTATCCGGTAGACTGGTTTAACTATGATATATTTTCAAAAGACATTGGTATAAATAGGATTTGGTGTTAAATAGAATGAGATATCCAAGTAAACAGTTGCTTTGCGTTGTCAAATGTTGTATTATGAACACAGCCAATGGATCAGTTAACATAGTGTAGACAAAGAAAATGATAGATATTTCAATATCAAGGAAAACTTTTTATGGATAACTATAGTATATTTAACTGACGGCTTTTCTTCTTATTATTGTCTCGCTACGTTACCAAACACTTAGTTTGCATTATGTTTTCATTACAGCAGGATCCAATCTAAACTACATAAATTTACTATATTTACACAAATCCTCTAGATAAATGCACATTTCAAACTTTATCTGCATACCTATATAATCGCTTCCTTTCGTGTCTTGCTGTCTAACCTTTCGTCCTTTACTTCATAGTACAACAGCCAGGATTTCCCCATTTTGTTCCTTATCACCGAGTAGTTTATCCTTGCCATAACACTGCACCATAACTACCAAATGCCATGAAGGAAATAAACTTAGTATCCTTATCATGAGCAATGCAAGTCAATCATGAATTATTAATTTTTTGGTTCAATATGAAAGACTTGAAGAATAGCTTGACTTATAAATGTCCGAATGCTTTGACCCACTAAGAAAATTGTGACATGTTTTCCTTTAACTTCATTGATTGGTCAATTAGGTATGAGCCAAACACCCAAGTTTAGACAAAATCAATGTGATAAATGTTGCCATTTAAGCATAATGCCCTCAACTTTCTTTAACCCGGTGTATTTTTTATCATAATCATACCCACCTGGCACAATCTCTCCTTACTCTCGCAATCTGAGTGACCAGAGTTAAATTCCTGAAAAAGATTTTCATTAAATCTAGTTAATCTATTGGTCTAAGATTGAAATTGTGTTCCTAGTTGTTAGTAGATTATTATGGCGGGGTGGGAAAAAAGAGGAAAAAAATGTCATATTCTATAAATTCTTAGCCGGAAAGCAGTCCTCATCAAATATGAAGGAACCATTCATAAGGTATTCAAATCATAATGTAAGCTATCTGACATTACAGAAAGTGACAGATAAAATTTTTCTTCTGTTGATGAGTGCTGCAGTCACAGCATAACTAATTTCTGATGTAGAATTCATATCTGGCCTGCAGTACTGTACATGCGGGTGATTTAATGCATTTGCAATGTTGTTTAAGCAATAAGGGGTTTCATTAGGTTTACTTACTGGGTCTCCCAATTTATGCTAAACCCAACTGGTCACACCAGATGTTTTAAAAAGATTCTAAGATGTCATTCCTCAAGTTTGGAGATTTTTTTATTCATTGATCCAAAAGTTTTAAGTTTCAACTACAAGAATTTTGTTATAATCCTTTTCTCAGATTCAAAGTTACTTAAAGTTGAATATCTACACATCTAAAAAACATCCCATACTTTTATATCTTCAAACACATTTCTATTGCATATAGTGTTCAATTCATTCCATCTAAAAATGCATATCATCTCACAGATGTATAAGACAATAATAATGGTTCTTAGCATTCTCATAATTAATCATGGGTCAATTTTTATTGTATATGAAAGGAAAAATTAACAAATAAAAATTGAAAAGCCTCAAGGATGAGAATTCCTTGAAAGAGAACATAATTCTTGACCTTAATCGTTGCAATGTCTGTTCAATAAAATATGGTAAACCAAACATTGTTTGGAGAGGAAATTCCAGTTTCTAACATTAATGTTGTAATAAAAAAGTATAGGAACCACTATGAAACGAATGTGAACTCCTTGTGACGGGGAAGGTCATCACTCATAAGGAAAGCCAAAGAATTGAGATACCCTCCAAATACAAAGTAGAGAGGGCCTACCCTAGGGTTATGGACACCTTGTAAAAATGAAATACCATCACTCTCCTAAGATCCTAAGAGCCAATGGATTAAAATACCTTGTAAACACATGTTACAGTGCCTGTTTAATGTATGGGAACCTTTTGTGATGGAAAATGTCACCACTCTCCTAAAAAGAACAATCGACGGAGATAACTCGTACATACATAGTAGAGAGTACCCAGTTAAGGGTTGGGAATCCCCTGAGATACGAAATACAACATCTCCTAGGAAAAACCAGTGGACCGAAAGAGACATTTCCAGGATCAACACATCAGCGGAGCTTATCACCTTTATCATTAATACTATAGGACTATATGATTTTGTTTTCACGTCCAAGGGTTCTGGAACTCAACTCCTTAGTAAGGAAGATGTTAAGAAAGGAGTCATAGGAAGGTCCAAGTTTCTAATCTCCAAGGTAGACTATTCAATGTACTAAAAGAAACTCTTCCAGACACAAGAGTGATTCTTGAACCTGTCTCTCAACAAACACATCTGGTTTGATCCATTTAAAATGATGACCGTCCGATATGTCTGCCAATTACTACATCGAGGGGCTTGGATTTGTACTATAATTTCAAAAGATGGCTATTGGCACGTCCCTATTGCCCACCACTTCCAACCTTAGAACAATCTTCTGCCACCAAGCCCATCCCACAACTCATGCTCATGTTCCCAAGAGTAAGGAGAAAAACTAACAAGTCTGACTCTTAGCTCACAAGAATGACTACTAAAGAATAATGGCTGCCTGAAGGGCCGGATAATTTGGTTCTCCCCTCTGGAACAACCCTGCAGGGGTCCCAAATGCACCAAGTACCATGCATGAATGTTGTACTGCTTGGATTTGTTTCAGGTAGTGATAAATGAACACTCTATGCTCACACTAAACAGTAAAACTCTGTGACCTGAAATTGACTACAGGTAGTAGCAAAGAATGCTAGTGTAAAGGCAATTTTTCTTATTTTGTGGTTTTTTATAGATGGAGACAGGATCAGCTTTTTTAAATTAGGTCATTAAGATACAGATAGCCTCTGTTGAAAGGGCCATGTTAGTCTGGGTGTTTTAAACAGATTACCTTCTTAAGACATGACTAAATGCTGTATAATCCTAAGGTTGACCCTGGACAAAAATTGCTATCTTCCCAACTCAAGAGCCAAGGTTTAAAACGGATCCCGTCTATGAAGAGGCTCTTTATTTTTGGCAATGAAAAGGAGACTCAGAGTCAGGATTGGAAAACGACCTGGGATACTGTAATGAATTCCTGGTTCCTCTAAAAGGCTGCCAGTTCACTGACTCTTAATCTCAAGGATAAAGCTATTAAGAATGTACAGTAGCTCTTCGTAAAGGTTCTTCAAGCGAAATGGTGGAGTTATCCAACCCAACCAAAAATTCAAGAACCCTACCCAGAGACCAAGAAACCACATGCATGGTTGGAGATGGCTTATGCTAAGCAAAAGACTGGGTAATCTTATGAAACGTTCGAGTCGAGATCCACTTCAAAGGCACGCGTGAGAAGTTCTGTTAAACCTGACATATCACAGTATAGTTGATGGTGGGAGCTTTCTCTCCTCAAAGAGGTGGACCAAAAAACGAAACCAAGAAATCTGGGGTTATCTGACAGGGTGATTGACTCCGTAGAAATGCCATCTACGTCTTGCACAGAGAATGGTATTGTCTTATGGACGAAGACCTCTTGCAGCACATCAAAAGGGTTAAATTGTGGGCTGAGAAATCTTCCTTGGAAAATATGGGATAGAAAATCCAAGCGTAAAATCATACAGTACTCTTTTGTGCAGGAATAATAAAAATTCAATCCAATCAAATGCTAAAGCAAGAAAATAAAAAATAAGTGTTACTGACATCTCAAACTCATAATTAGTTAGTAAACGCTCAACCTACCACACTTAACCTTAAAATTTTATACTTACCAGCTTAATATTTATGATTCTCGTAGCTACCATTTCAGGTAAGAATATTTTGCTGGTATTCTCTTACACTCAATGATTAATGTCAAGACAAATTTAACCTAAGCAAAAAATCCTACAAACTTAATATCAGCTGTTGGATATTTTGAATGTTCAAATATAGGGCGTACTATAAGGTATTTTCTAATAAACTTACTAGAAGCCCATAAAACTTGATAGGTGTTGCAGGATTACGGTACTCTTATTATCATGCCAATTTAACTTTTAACTATGTGGTGACAAAGGAGACTTCATAAATTAGCAGAATGTACACAAACATGACAAACTCAATAGGGACATTATGGGTAAAACGATTTCAAGAAAATGTAGGAATCTATGGATGAAACAGAAACGTCAATGTTAATTTTTCTTCCTTTTGAACAAATTAGAATTCACGTTTGAGTTGTCACAACTGACATAAGCAAAAAAAAAAAAAAAGGCCAGCAATCAAAGTCACATCTGTGCATGCCCTCAATCAGTGGATTTTCTGGCAAGTCCTCTTTTTTTATTCTAAAGATTTTATATGATTTTTGTCAGAGGGATATTCAACACTGAATTAAGGCTGAGAGTGATGGGCTTGTATTTTTCAAATACTGACAAAATTAATCTAATTATAGAGATTGCTGCATATACTACTCATAAGCTCATTCCTAATACTGTATATAGTTATATTTCACAGCGTACAAAAAGTAATTAAATTTTTTATAATTATTACAGTACTATACAATACTTCTGCACCAAAGTACAGTTGAAAAATCTTGCACTTTTATGTCTCTTACCATCCATATTTGTGACATGGGTATGTCATTCTAGTTTTCCCACACACCGAACTTCATGTCATGATCATCTAAGCAGCAAGATGAATTTACAATATGAATTTACAGTCAATAAATAGGCAAGGTTACAAATACAATGTGATGAATTAAAAAGGTATTCTGAAAAATATTTAAATTTACACAATCAAGATTTTCTCCTATAAATAAAGATACTGTATCCTTAAAATGTGATAACCACTAAAAACATTAAATAATGAATTTGATACAAGAAATGTATAAAAAATAATACTGAATTGATCATTGTACTTTGCTTTAAACCAAATTCAAATACTGTACATAATCACTGAAATTAATGAAAATATATTGCAATAAAAACTAGAAGGAAACAATCCCAACCAAGTACAGTATATAGTTCCAGAAGCACAAATACAAAGTCAATACAATACTCTCAGGCTAAAGGTTACATTACCTTAATATCAACAAGCAAGTCTCCTCAAGAAAGATGTTTCTCTAATAATGTTTTGGACTTGGATGCTTTTAACTTAGCAAATGAAATCTCTACAGATCTCCTACATTTACTGATACAGTAATTATACGAGGGTTTTCTAAGTCCCCCCCCCCCATTTGTTTTTGTTTTTACTACAAAACTCCTATTTTCATCTTCCTTATCTTTGGATAAAGAGCATGAACTTCCATCAAATTACTGATCGCACGTACAACAGAAGTTAATCTTTATGACAATAACCCTTCAAATATTCAATTTAATATTAATAAGGATATATAAATATATTGTGACAATTGCATTAACTATGTGCAAAGATAAAATTGGGGTGTAATTCTATATTACCAATTTTACATACAATTGGTAAAATCACAAATTTTAAGTAATTTGTATTTTTCCTAACATACTTACCTCGAACTACTTTCTTAGGAGTACCTGGGATCTCCTCTCATCCGACCAGAGTTTTGTGTAGTTTACTCTACTTCTGTTTTCTGTGAGGGCTAACCTCAGGCGGAAGGATACGTGCCCTGAGGCTAGGCCCGGGTCAGGGAGCGTGCTAGCTTGGGTCTCGACCCTCAGTAAGTTCTTGGTTGTTTAGTTACTTATAAGGCACTCGGGGACGGAAGGGCGGGCCATTTCCCGAAAGTAGTTCGAGGTAAGTATGTTAGGAAAAATACAAATTACTTAAAATTTGTGATTTGTTCCAACACGGAAACTTACCTCCAACTACTTTCTTAGGAGACTTACACTTTAGGAGGTGGGAGTGTCCTTCTTGACCCCTAGACCTAGCTACGCAGGATGAAATGGGACCTAGATAGGGGGCTAGGTTCGGAGGCGGCCAGAAAACGAAACGTAGGAGAAACTACACAAAGAGCTCATGTTAGTGTCTAAGTAACTCACCTGTGCAAGAATTCCTTGGAGATGTGTCCTTTGATGATGTTGTGACTTGAGGTCTTGTGCCGGCTCTACCTGAGTCTATCCCGAGGGAAAAAAGGGCGAAGGAAGAACAAGGGGGTTTTAAGGAAACGAACCTGTCTCTTGGTCTTACTACCCACGATTGTACCTGGGGCTATACAGTTAAATCGCTTGGAGCGCGGAGATGACTGTTCCTATAGAGAACCTGTCTAGGGACTTCCTCGAGCATTCCTTCAGGTAGTGTGTAGTGAAGGTAGACTGGTTAGACCAGGAGCCTGCTCTTAGGATCTGTGCCACTGCCATGTTCCTTTCGAAAGCTAGGGAGGTACTTAGACCCCTAATGTCATGGGGCCTGGGTTTTCCCGGCAGGGGAACGCCTGCACTGCTATAGGCCCTGATAATCACCTGTCTTAGCCAGAAGGAGATAGTGTTCTTCGAAACCGGCTTTTTCACTGTACCTGTGGAGACGAAAAGGCTCTTGATGCCAGGACGAAGATTAGCAGTCCTCTCCAGGTATTTCCTTATGGCTCTGACAGGACACAACCTCAAGTCCTCCGGATTGCCTGAACGAGGAATTGCTGGTATTGAGAAGCTCTCAAACCTAGGATCCCACACTGCTGGATTCTGGGTCTTAGCCACAAAAGTTGGGACGAACTTGAAGGAAATCTCACGCCAACCCTTCGCGTGAGACCTCGTAAGACAGTCCGTGAATCTCACCCACCCTCTTAGCTGAAGCCAATGCCAACAGAAAGACAGCCTTGAGGGTGAGGTCCCTGTCCACTATGTCTTTCAGGGGTTCGAACGGGGGTTCACTTAACATCTTCAGGACTCTCGCAGCATCCCACTGCGGCACTCTGATGGCTTGAGGGGGACATGCTTGTTCGAAGCTCTTGATGAGCATTGAGATATGTCTCGAGGAACCCAGATCGATGCCCTTCAGGAGGAAGACTTGGCCTAAGGCTGCACGGACTCCTTTGATGGCCGGGATAGACATACCAACTACGTCCCTGAGGTGTACCAGGAAGTCCGCAATCTCCGGAATAGAGGCCCTCAATGGCTTGATGTTTCTGGAGGAGCACCACTTCGTAAAGGTGGTCCACTTAGCCTGGTACACCGCTGCCGATGAACGCCTCAGATATCCCAACATCCTTTCGGCCGTTCCTGCTGAATAGCCTTCCTTCCTCAGGAGACGCTCGATAACCTCCACGAGTGAAGGCGGAGGGACCGAGGATTGTCGTGGAACCTTTGGAAGTGGGGTTGCCGCAGCAGGTCCGGCCTGTCTGGAAGAGGCCATGGGGGAAGACACGCTAGTTCTTTTAGGTCGGTGAACCACTCTCTCTCCGGCCACCCGGCCGCTACCAAAGTCATCCTTAGGTTGTGGGCCGTCCTCACCCTGTTGAGCACCTGTCTGAGCAACGCGAAAGGGGGGAAGGCATATACGTCCAGATTGTCCCACCGGTGTTGGAAGGCGTCCTCCAACGCTGCTTTTGGGTCTGGGACAGGAGAACAGAATACGAGGAGTTGTGCGTTCAGTCTTGTTGCGAAGAGATCCATCACTGGTGAACCCCATTTCTGGATGATGAGCTTGGCTACCTCTGAGTGCAGGGACCACTCGGCTCCCACCACTTGACCCATCCTGCTGAGTCCATCGGCCAGGACGTTTCTTTTCCCTGGAATGAACCTCGCTGCAATAGTGATCTGTTTTGACGTGGCCCAATCCAGGAGTTCCAGCGTGAGATCGCACAGCTCCCTGCTTCTTTAGGTATGCTACTACTGTGGCGTTGTCGCACATCAGCGCCACGGTGTTTCCCCGTAGATGGTTGACGAATTGTAGGCACGCCCTTCGAACCACTCTCATCTCTAGGATGTTTGTGTTGTGCCTTTTTTTCCTCCGTCCAACTGCCTCTTGCTGACCTTCCGAGGAGATGGGCACCCCATCCCTCCTTGGAAGCGTCTGTGAAGAGAAGCATCTCGGGGGGCTCGGCTGCGAAGGGCATCCCCTTGAGGGTGTTTGTCCGGTCTTGCCACCACACTAGGGCTTCTTTCGTTTCCGGGAGAACGGGAACCATCTTGTGGGGGGAATCTATCTGATTCCAGAGTCCCTTCAGATTCCATTGGACGTTCCTGAGTTTGAGTCTCCCTTGGGGAACCAGTTTCTCCAATGACACGAGGTGACCTATTAACCTCTCCCAGTCCTTTGCTCTCCTGGGTTGTCCCGACAAGAAGGGGCTGAGGATTTGGTCCAAGTTGGTCAGCCTCTCTTCCGATGGAAAGGCTCTCACTAAACGGGAATCCAGGACCATCCCTAGATAAGTCATCCTGGTGGAGGGTGACAGATGAGACTTCTCCAGGTTGATGGTGATGCCCAGAATCTTGCAGAACTGCAGTAGCTTCGCGCCTTGATCCCTCAAAACTTCCTCTGAGGATGAAAGGAGCAACCAGTCGTCTAGGTAACGAATCAGGCGGATTCCCCGTTCGTGAGCCCACACTGAGACTGTTGCTAAGACCCTCGTGAAGACCTGAGGCGCTGTGGATAGTCCGAAGCAGAAGGACCTAAACTGCAATGTCTGGGCACCCCACTTCACCCGAAGATACTTCCTGCTGGAGGGGTGAACTGGGATTTGAAAATAAGCGTCCTTGAGGTCTATGGACATCATGAAGTCCCCTTCCCTCAAGGACTCCATGACCGACTTTGGGGTGTCCATCTTGAAGTCGGTTTTGTACACAAACTTGTTGAGGGCCGAGAGGTCTATGACCGGTCTCCAACCTCCCGTTGCCTTCTCCACCAGGAAGAGCCGACTGTAGAAGCCCGGGCCCGGCTCCCGTACCGTTTCCATTGCTCCCTTTGCCAACATTGTGGAAACTTCCTCTTGCAAGGCTGTCCTCTTCAAGGGGTCCTTGGGAGCCAACCACTCCGCCCGAATGGCTGGAATCAGGGGCGGAGGTTCTGCCAGAAACGGTGGCCTGTACCCCTCCTTCAACAATGTTACTGTCCACGGGTCTGCTCCGTGGTTTTTCCATGCTTGCCAAAAAAGTCTGAAGCATCCCCCCACCTGAGGCTTGGGCATGAGTAGGGGGCCTCTCTCCCTATCTTCTTCTGGAGGAACGACCTGTACGCCCCCTCCTGGAGGCCGAGAATGAAGTTCTAAAGGAGGCTGGAGCTGATGCTGCTCCCCTACGGGAGGGCTGGGACGGCTGCGACCAAGGAGCTGCTGGGAAGTCTCTCCTGTGCTGGCTAGACGAGGCTCGAGGAGTAGCAGGACCATCGGACGCAGGCCTCCTGTGGATGGGTCTCCGCGGTGCTTGAGGTCTGGGAACACTCACATCCTTCCTCTTCAAGACCTTCTCCATGATGTCCTCTGTCTCCTTCAGGGGAAAGAGGACGTCTTCCCATAGGGGCAGGCTCCTCAGGGCCCTCGCTTCCCTGTCCGGTATCCGCCTAGACAACTTGCTCAGGACAGTGTCTCTCCTCCGAAGCACCCAGTTGGCTGATAGGGCTAGGGACTGGTAAGACAAGAACTTCAATGCTCTACCTCCCAAGATAATTAGCTCCTTCAGGAGAGCCTGATTCTCCGGAACTGAGAGGTCGTAGGAGGATTGAATACCTGCGAGCGTGGAAGCCCACCAGTCTAGCCAAGAGGCGACGTTCGCTAGGTCTTTCGCCATCTCCTCCATAATCGTCGCCTCTGACTGGGAGAAGCAGATTGGGGCTGATGAGGCTCTGTCTTCCGGGGCCCCTTGGCCTAAAACTTCGAGGGAGGGCTCCAACTTGCAGGCCCCTGGACGCTGTCCCTCTGGCAGATAGAATTTACTCTGGGACCTCAGTCCCTGGAGCAACTTCGAGGAGCTCTGAGATTTGGGGGCCTCTGCATTGCCAGCCACAATCTTGTTGACGTGAGCTCTACCGAGCCTCACGTCCCTGGCCACTGGAAGAGCCAACGGAGCCGTCCGCTGGACGGGGGCCTCCATTAGCCTATTGAGGCTAGAGCGCCAGGGATCCTTGTCAGAGGGTTCAGACTCCTCAATCCGATGGTGTCGTCTAACGAGGCCTATCATCCTCCTGTAAGCCAAGTCCTCCGCTGGGGCGCCCTCCACGTCGTCGTCGATGTCCTCCGTCTGGCGGCCTACTTCTCTAGGAGGAATCCCTCCGACGGATGCCTCCGCGTAAGGCTCTGGACGCAGGACGGCCATTGCCGTGGCGGCAAGGGCCTCCGTCCTCTGTCTGTCCTTCGTCATGGAGGACGAGGCTTCCGTGGGCTTGCCCAACGGAGGAAACCGTCTCTCCTTCTCCAGGGTCCGCGGTGCCACTTTCGAGGGAACGACGAGGCTGGCCGTCCGAGGGGGCGACTCCCTCCACTGGGCAGATTGAGTCGGAACCCTTGCGGTCTTACTCCTGTCGGAAGAGGTCCGCGAGGCCGAGTCTCTCCGTGGTTCTAGCTTGTGGCTGGAGGGGAACCTTCCTGGAGACTTGTCTCTGGGTCGCCAACCTGAAGTGCTCGGGACCGAAGTAAGGTCCACGAGCTTACTGCGGGGGATGACCACCCATTCCTCCCCTGGTGATCTGCTCCTCCTGAATTTTCTCCTAGGGGACCTGGAGAGCCTCCTTCCATGTTGAAACCTGGAACGTAACCGCGAACGGGAGTGCCTCTTCCGGGATCTCTCACGCTTCCGCCGGGAATTCCTCCGGGTTTCCCCTTCCGAGGAATAGGAGGTTGTAGCAACCGATGAATTGGAGGACTCTTCATAACACGTCCGAGGGGCAGGGGCCCGGAGAGTGGTTGTCTGAACGGCTTGCTGTCCTACGGAGGGCGTGGGCTGCAAAAACACATCCGGTACTGACGACGACGGTGCTGGGGGAGAGCGTGGGCGCTCTACGCTGGGGAACCAGGATCCGAGGCTTTCCTCCAACCTCAACGGGGACCTACAGGGCGTCCTAGGAGGCACCCATTCGAGGGATTCCGCCGCCGGTGAGTCTTCCTTCTCGGGGGCGCCTTCAGCTGCGGAGGTACCTGAAAAACATGCCTATGATGCGGGCGAAGAGACAGGGACAGTTTTACTCCACATGGGATCATCAGACGAGACGTGACCCGTGAGCACCAGGGCATCGTCTCTAGGACCCCCACTAACCTCACTTGCCTGGAAAGATGCTGCTACCCCACTATTATGAATAACAGACACTTGGGGAAGAACTTCTGGCTTCTTCCCCGCAACGGACTTACCTCGTCCCCTACTCTGGGTAGGGGAAGATGGAAGGGAAACTCTACTCGACGGTCCCTCTGGAGACGTAAAAGGTGAAGAGGTGCTAGCCTTCTTGGGCGACCGCTTGGCAGACTTCTTCTTGGTACCGAATCGTATCCACTGCACCTCACTCCAAGAATCGCACTCCGGACACGTGTCCGACGGGGAACACACTCTACCCCTGCATGACGAGCACAAGGAATGAGGGTCTACCTCCGGCTTAGAAAGAAACGCACCACACGACTTCCCGGCTCTAGGCCCAGGACAACGGCGGGGACGCTCCATCACGCACTATCGCAACACCGAAAGACACAGGAACACAGCGGGAAAGGGTAATAAGGACAAGGTTAACACGTGAGAACGTGGGAACACTAGGGAAGGACAAGGTTAACACACGGGGACACAAAGGGATAGCACATGGATACCACGTGAGAACCACGCGGGACACAAAGGAGTCGGGGACACAAAGAGTCGCACCGAGATAAGGAGAGCGTCGAGATGATATCGCGACGAGACCAGAGAACTTACTGAGGGTCGAGACCCAAGCTAGCACGCTCCATGACCCGGGCCAGCCTCAGGGCACGTATCCTTCCGCCTGAGGTTAGCCCTCACAGAAAACGGAAGTAGGGTAAACTACACAAAACTCTGGTCGGATGAGAGGAGATCCCAGGTACTCCTAAGAAAGTAGTTCGAGGTAAGTTTCCGTGTTGGAACAACAAATAATTAGGCAAATATACTAACATATTCTGATATATTGGAATATCCAACCAGTCAGTCACATACAAAATAAATGTATGAGAATAAAATTCCATATCATCATATCTCCTAAACTTTTATCAACTCTCTCTGATGCTTCAGTTATAATAATTAAACCTATACTGTACCTTATACAAATAATAAGAACTGAGTACCCAACAAAATGATTAGTAATTGTATTATTCTATAACAATAATATTAGTATTACAAGTCATGGAATTGCAATTAAATGTACAGTAATATATTAAATTTAAATTACACAAATTGCATATAAATCATAGAAATGTACTGAACTTTCCTAGTTTTTTCTTTTTACATATCAGACTCCTGATTTGATGCCAGTTAGGTATAATGGAATCAATACTGTACTTTTTTCACAGAAGTAAGGGAAATCAAAACCATTGGAAAACAAACCCACAAGCATAAGACACATCCACAATTCTATATTCTGACAGAATAGAACTGGCATTTACTAGTCAATAATGAATGAACTTTAGTCACTGTTTCAAACTACTGTGATTAAATACAAATCAATTATTCATTCACATGTAAGCTTGATCAGACCTATAATCTCAATTTTATGCCTCTGACGTAATTCTAACATGGGATACAAAATACTCTGGCTACTTTGCTCAATCAAACATTAAAAAGAAAAATTTAAAATACTGTTTGCCATACAAAACCAATCCTGGGGTATCATTTTTAGTCTCAACTTCTATCCAACCAAAAATTTAGGCCAGTTAGTTATGTCATTTACCTAATCAAAAATAAAAAATAAAAACAATATATACCAGTACTCAAAATAGAAAATAAAAATTATAGAGGGAAAACAAAACTGTAAAGTAAATTAGGAAAAATTAATAACATAAAAAAAATGGTCTCGTGTGTGAACAATGGAGAAAATTTAAGACATTTAAACCCACATTACAATCATATTAAAAATAACATCGCTGCTCATTTTTACAATACACTGTAAACTAACCAATTTTTCCAAGGCTATAGCATTCTACCATCAACATATTAAATACTGATTGTTACAACCAGCATGTAAAGTTTCCTTCATGAATTTCTGTACACTCCACAAATTAAGGTGACAGCTGGCAAGGCAATAATGCAGCAACAGCATGAAACAAATAAGATATTTAGTTTCAAAATTATAGTACATGCTGTACTATGCTCCATAAACATTTCTTTTGTCACATGGACATTACTTGCTACATTGACAAGTTGCCAGAGGTATACTGAGCTGGCCATGATATATACCTGTACAAGAATTCATGAAGCTAACGGCACATATTTTCTGCGTTTTAAGCATACGATAAACACTAGTACAAATATAATTACAGCATACAAAAATGGTAACAAATTCCTGTAAGACTAATCTTTGAAGTATCTCAGGAATAATCATCCTCATCATCTACAGCCTGTTGTTCTTGCTGTAGCTGCTGTGCTGCAGCTGCTTGTTCCTGCAACAATTGCCACTGCTGCTGTTCAACAAGCATTTGCTCTTCTCTTGCCTGTAAACATTAAACAATCTTTAGAACTCTTGGCAAAATAGTAGTCTTTCATGCCAATACATAAAGTGGATTTGATCAGTCTTAAAAATATGCACACCTAGAAAAATGTATATCAACACAGCATCTTCAGCATCACCTACGTACTGCTTCTCTTAGTAGTGGAAATACATCAAAACCTTAAGACGATCCACTGTGTATTCAAAAGGCCTCCTATTTACCACTAACTGTAAGCATTCATATTTC
The DNA here is from genome assembly GCF_036898095.1 of Palaemon carinicauda. Lineage (NCBI taxonomy): Eukaryota > Metazoa > Arthropoda > Malacostraca > Decapoda > Palaemonidae > Palaemon > Palaemon carinicauda. The sequence goes on from NC_090725.1 coordinate 278,762,151, forward strand.
TTTTAGTTTGTTTACCACTACAGTAAAATTCATTTCCCCCTTGTGATAAATAGCACAAAATAGCTTTAATATATTCTCATTATACAGTGAGCCCTCGCTACTTCGCGGTTCGACCATCGCGGATTCACCACTTCGCGGATTTTTTTCATAACCCATGTATATACATATATCGCGGATTTTCCGGAAATTTCGAAAATACCGCGATGTGACCGATGGTGCGAGATTGGAGAAAGTAAGGAAAATTGAATCATGATTGATTTTCAATATAAATGAAACTTTGAGGAGCAACAAAGATATCATTTGTTAGAGAGATAGAGAGAGGTAAGGAATGGGAGGTAGTGAAAAGTAGCCCACAGAGAGAGAGAGAGAGGTAGAGAGAGAGAGAGGTAGAGAGAGAGAGAGAGAGGTAGAGAGAGAGAGAGAGAGAGAGAGGTAGAGAGAGAGAGAGAGAGAGAGAGAGAGAGAGAGAGAGAGGTAGAGAGAGAGAGAGAGAGAGGTAGAGAGAGAGAGAGGTAGAGAGATAGAGGGGGGTTTAAATGTAATAAACAAAAAAATTTGATAGGTTATAACACATTGGTGCTTATGTAATATCAACCGTATACTGTAGACGGTTTGAATAAGTTAAGAAATGGTATAAACGATACTTTGTTAGTGTATTCGTACACTCTCAAGAGCGGCAGCTACAGTAGATGTCAGCTGATCTAATCACAGCCAAAAGTAAAACAAAAAGAAGTCAACAATACTCGATTTTTAAAACACACCCGAAATTTAAAAACAAAAGTACACGCTTTCTTAATGTGCAATTAACTATTTAAAGAGTAGCAATTTTCTAAAATAAAATGATGTTTCCCAAAAAATAGTGGTTTGCTGATGAAATCGGATGCCGTATTTTTAGCTATGATTGAAATGGATGTAGACTCGGCATAATTTTTTTGTTTCGTATTTAATTGACACTAAGAAAACTAATTTTAGTTTCTTCATCTAAATGTAAGTATTGTATAGCACGAAGAGAGAGAGAGAGAGAGAGAGAGAGAGAGAGAGAGGAGAGAGAGAGAGAGAGAGAAGAGAGAGAGAGAGAGAGAGAGAGAGAGAGAATGAATCAGCTGTTGTAATCAAATGGCGTGTTTTTGTTTCGTGAGAATTTCATCGCCACGAAAATAACAACATACTGTACTGAACTTTACAGTATTATACAGACTACTGTAATATGATAAAGTAAAATATTTGTAATCCATTATATATGAAATGGGGCTATTTTTTTTTTTGTTTAAAATTTACATTTACGTATATAAAACAACTCTCTCTCTCTCTCTCTCTCTCTCTCCTCTCTCTCTCTCTCTCTCTCTCTCTCTCTCTCTCTCTCTCTCGTATATTGTTTTCCTGCTTTGCTACGTATGTATGATTTTATATAGATACGGTAAATAATATTTGTAATAACATGTTTTATAAAAGCTTTTACTGTAATATCATTATTTATCACTTTCATCATGCGCGTTAAATACCTTCGTTTGTTTACTGAGCGTACTTTATGACGCCATCGTTTCAGGCGGCGTCATAAAGAAAAACATTTCATTTGGAAGTCCTAAGAAAAATTAAGTAAAACATTGGTAATAACAAAATCAACATACTGTACTGAATAATCAATATAATCGATGCAAAAACTAACCTATACACAGATGTGTAAATGCGTTTGTTTCTTCATTATGATCAGAGATAAACGTAAACATAACATTGGTTGCCATTTTTTATCGTGCTTTTTGGCGTGTTTAGGAAACGCATGATATAAAATCGCCTTTAATATTTGCGCCTGTTTTAGTTTAGGGTACTGTAGTACATGCATTAAGTGTTCTGTACATTAAAGGGTAGTTTGTTAACAGTACTACGAACAAGGGAAGGTTTTAAAAGTCTGAATATACATGTTAAATAAATAGGTAAATATGGTGTCACTACTTCGCGGATTTTCACCTATCGCGGTCGGGTCTGGAACCTATCTACCGCGATAAACGAGGGTTCACTGTACTGTCCTATATCTGCAATCCCAAAAGAATTACAAGCTAATGAAATTATCAAGTAATCTAATAAGACCACTGTATCAAATTTCTCAATTTCAATATTGCAGGTCAAAGCTAATGAATAGGATACAAAATTTTATGAAAAACTAAATCACTTTCTTAAACAAAGAAAAGCAAAGAGCAATATTGGTAAAAATATCCAATTGGTAAATTATTAATAACAAAGGAAAACCATTTATAAAGTATGCATCAAACACAAATGAGTGGATAATCACAATTTAAAAATCAAATCGTTATCTAAATTCATTGCCTAAGCCTATATTTGGAAGAGCATTATATCACACACTGGCAAAGCTTCTAACCAGTTTAAGAAAATAATTAAATTTTTTATCTTGCCTTTGCAAAAAGTTCCTGTTGTTGTCTAAGAAGTTCCTCCTCTGGTATACCAAGATTTTCTAGCCTTGTGCTTTTTCTCCTCTTCTTGGCAGCCATTGCTTTACAGTCTTTAAGTACAGCTTCTGCATCAGCTCGATAATCACCAAAGCCTAGCTTATCCAGAGCTGCAAAAAAAATCATATTAGATAAAACAGAGATATTAAAGTAAAATCTATTGTCTCAATACTTATTTTTGAATAACAAGAGTTTTTAAAATTAAAATTTATTTCCATTTACACAAACTTCAATGTGTTATAAGATTTGAAAGCAAGGCTTGTGAACTTGTAAGACTGGCCCTTCCATATCTTAATAACTCCTCTTCTTCTTCCTCACCGTTATCCCTACATTAACGGGTCGGTTGCCTGATGCACCTTCTCCAATGCCTTCCACCAAACCTCTTCTCTCTATATCATCCATCACCTTATCTTGTCATCTAATTCTCTACCTCCCTCTTGATCTTCTCCCCTTTACAGGTTCCTCACAAGCCCTCCTCACTCCCTCCCCACCATCCATCCTTAACACATGAACACCATCTCATTCGTGACACACTTATCATCTCAGTAATCTTCACTACACCTGCCATTCTTCTTATTTCACTATCTTCCAATCTTTCAAATTGTGATACTCCCACAATCCCCCTTAGCATTCTCATCTCTGTTCTCTCAAGCTTTGCTTCCTTTTTTTGTTTTAAAGCCCAAGTTTTTTAACCTTACATTAACACTGTGCTATAGATCTTGACTTTTACCTTGATTGGCATTTTCTTATCACATACCACTCCCGCTACCTCCCTCCACTTTCCCTATGCTGCTTTCATCCTATTCTCAACTTCAGCCTGACATCCTCCCTCCTGATATAGCAGATCCAAAGTATCTAAATTATTCAACCTGTTTTGTATCTGCTCATCTACTTTCATGTATGGCTATCCTATCCCTACCTTAATTACTGCTAACTACTACTACATATCCTATCCCTACCTTCCTTACTGCTAACTAATACTACTACATGATATCCTATCCCTACCTTCCTTACTGCTAACTACTACTACATGATATACTACTAAGTGCTGCTATTTGTGGCCACTATATCTGAAATTCTCACTACTGTTTTGTCCCCACTAAATATGGAGCAGGCAGGATTAAATGATATTTTCCTTATAAAATAAATTTTTGAATATACTTACCCGGTGAATATATAATAGCTGACGTCTCCGACGGCTCGACAGATTCCAAAAACTCGCGAGCGATCGCCATGAAGGTTGCGGGTGTGCCCACCAGCGCCGACTATCGGCCAGATACCACATATACTTGTCAACCACTCCAGTTCTTCTCAGTCCGCTGGGTCTCTATCGGGGAGGAAGGGAGGGCCTTTAATCTTATATATTCACCGTTTAAGTATATTCAAAAATTTATTTTATAAGGAAAATATCATTTTCAAATATTAAACTTAGCCGGTGAATATATAATAGCTGATTCACACCCATGGTGGTGGGTAGAGACCAGTATTAATACAATAAAGGCGTATATGCTCAAGAGTTTTTTGACAAATATTTCATAAAAAACTAACTTAAGTATAGGTACCTGGCAAGGAAGCTGACTCTGACGATTACTCTGCCTCATTAGTCCGCTTTCCTCACGAAGCCCAGCCATCCTCTCAGGATGCTGAAAGACTCCCAGGAGCCGTTATATCCAGGGTGAACACCCTTATAACAGGACCTCATCAATACCCTTAATCTGGGCGCACTCAAGAAACAACATTTGACCACCCGCCAAATCAAAAAAGATTGCGAAAGATTTCCTAGTCTTCCGTACAACCCAAGACAAGATTAAAAAACATTTCAAGAGAAGATTAGAACAATATTGGGATTAAGGGAATGTAGTGGTAGAACCCTCACCCACTACTGCACTCGCTGCAACGAATGGACCCAGGGTGTAGCAGTCCTCATAAAGAGTCTGGACGTCTTTTAAGTAAAATGAAGCGAACACTGACTTGCTCCTCCAAAAGGTTGCGTCCATAATACTTCGAAGAGACCTGTTTTGCTTAAAAGCCACCGAAGTTGCTATTGCTCTCACTTCGTGCGTCTTGACCTTAAGCAAACAACGATCTTTCTCATTTAAATGAGAATGTGCCTCCCGGATTAAAACTCTAATAAAGTACGATAACGCATTTTTAGACATGGGCAATGAGGGCTTCTTAACGGAGCACCATAAGGCCTCAGAACCACCTCGTATTGGTTTAGTTCGAGCTAAGTAAAACTTAAGAGCTCTAACGGGGCACAGCACTCTTTCAACTTCGTTACCTACGATTTCTGACAGACTAGGTATTTCAAAAGATTTAGGCCAAGGACGAGACGGCAGTTCGTTCTTGGCCAAAAAACCAAGTTGAAGCGAACATATAGCTTTATTTGTAGAGAAGCCGATGTTCTTACTAAAAGCATGGATCTCACTGACCCTTTTAGCCGAAGCCAAGATCACCAAAAAAAGTGTCTTGAGGGTGAGATCCTTCAGGGAGGCTGAATGTAATGGCTCAAACCTGTCTGACATTAGGAACTGTAGGACCACGTCTAAGTTCCAAGCAGGAGTTGACATACGACGCTCCTTAGAGGTCTCGAAGGACTTAAGGAGGTCTTGGAGATCTTTGTTATTTGACAGATCCAAGCCTCTATGTCTGAAAACAGACGCCAACATGCTCCTGTAGCCTTTAATAGTGGGAGCAGAGAGGGAGCGAACATTTCTCAGATGCAGGAGAAAATCCACAATTTGGGCTACAGAGGTACTGGAAGAGGAAATAGAGGAGGACTTGCACCACTCTCTAAAGACCTCCCACTTCGACTGGTAGACCTTGATAGTAGATGATCTCCTAGCCCTCGCGATCGCTCTGGCTGCCTCCTTCGAAAATCCTCGAGCTCTTGAGAGTCTTTCGATAGTCTGAAGGCAGTCAGACGAAGCGCGGGGAGGCTTTGATGAAGTCTCCTTACGTGAGGCTGCCGTAAGAGATTCATCCGTAAGGGCAGACTCCTTGGGACGTCTACCAGCCATAGAAGTACCTCTGTGAACCACTCTCTCGCGGGCCAGAGGGGAGCAACCAACGTCAACCGTGTCCCTTCGTGAGAGGCGAACTTCTGCAATAACTTGTTGATGATCTTGAACGGCGGAAATGCGTAAGCGTCCATATGAGACCAGTCCAACAGAAAGGCCTCTATGTGGGCCGCCTCTGGATCTGGGACTGGAGAGCAATAGGTCGGGAGCCTTTTGGTCAGCGAGGTCGCAAAGAGGTCTATGGTGGGCTGACCCCAAGTCATCCAAAGACTCTTGCACACATCCTTGTGGAGGGTCCATTCTGTAGGGATCACCTGACCTCTCCGACTGAGACAGTCCGCCAAGACGTTCAATTTCCCTTGGACGAACCTCGTCAACAGTGAGATGCCTCGATCTTTTGACCAGATGAGGAGGTCCCTTGCGATGACGAACAGAGCGTGGGAGTGAGTGCCTCCTTGCTTGGAGATGTACGCCAAGGCTGTGGTGTTGTCCGCATGCACTTCTACCACCTTGTTTCGAAGAAGACTCTCGAAACTCGTCAGGGCCAAGTGAACAGCCAACAGCTCCTTGCAGTTGATGTGAAGGCTCCTCTGATCTGTCGTCCAAAGACCCGAACATTCCAGACCGTCCAGAGTCGCTCCCCAACCCAAATCCGACGCGTCTGAAAATAACACGTGGTTTGGGTTCTTAACTGCCAGGGACAGACCCTCTCGAAGACCTATATTGCTGTCCCACCAGCTCAGGCAAGTCTTGACTGGTTCGGAGATCGGGATCGAGACCGCCTCCAAAGTCTTGTTCTTGTTCCAATGGGAGTCTAAATGGAACTGGAGAGAGCGAAGGTGAAGTCTCCCTAGAGAGATAAACTGTTCCAGGGATGATAGAGTCCCTAGGAGGCTCATCCAACTTCTCACAGAGCAATGGTCTTTCCTCAGCATGAGGCGGACTTTGAGCAAGGCTTGCTCTATCCTGGTGGCAGACGGAAAAGCCCGAAAAGCTAGACTGTGAATCTCCATCCCCAAATAGAGAATCGTTTGGGAGGGAGTCAGCTGAGACTTCTCTATGTTCACCAACAGGCACAACTCCTTTGCAAGATCCAACGTCCATTGAAGGTCCTGCAGACAGCGATGACGGGACGACGCTCTGAGCAGCCAGTCGTCCAGGTACAGGGAGGCTCGAATCCCCAATAAATGTAGAAATTTTGCTACATTTCTCATGAGCCTCGTAAAAACAAGAGGAGCAGGGCTGAGGCCAAAGCACAGTGCTCGGAATTGGTACACCACATTCCTGTATACAAACCTCAGATACGGTTGAGAATCCGGGTGTATAGGAATGTGGAAGTACGCATCCTGCAGGTCGAGAGAGACCATCCAGTCTCCCTCTCTGACCGCTGCTAGAACGGATTTGGTGGTCTCCATCGTAAATTTTGTTTTGACAACAAAAACGTTGAGCGCACTGACATCCAGCACCGGCCTCCAACCTCCTGTATGTTTTGGAACTAGGAAGAGACGGTTGTAAAACCCCGGTGATTGAAGGTCCGAGACTTTCACCACCGCACCCTTCTCTAGCAACTGAGACACCTGCAGATGTAATGCCTGTCTCTTTGACTCCTCTCGATACCTGGGAGAGAGGTCTATAGGGACTTTTACTAGAGGAGGTCTCCATACAAAAGGCATTTTGTACCCCTCCTTTAGCAACAAAACAGACTCCCGGTCTGCGACCCTCTTCTCCCAGGCCTGCCAGAAGTTGTTCAGTCTGGCCCCTACCGCTGTCTGAGGACGTGGGCAGTCAGACTCTGCCACGGGAGGACTTCGATCCTCTCCTCTTACCTCTCTTACTATCGGCACGAGCGCCTCCCTTACTGGGAGCTCTGCCACGAAAAGGCGGGATAAACCTCGTTGCTGGAGTATCGAGCTTAGGTCTAACGACATAAGATGATGAAGGAGCAGCCTTACATGCTGACGTAGCCATCAAGTCGTGGGTATCCTTTTGTACCAGAGACGCTGCGATATCCTTAATCAACTGCTGAGGGAACAAGGCATATGACAACGGAGCAAACAGTAGCTCTGACCTTTGACAGGGAGTTACTCCAGCAGAAAGGAACGAACAAAGAGTCTCCCTCTTCTTAAGGACTCCTGCCGTAAACGTAGCAGCGAGTTCATTGGCCATCACGGATAGCTTTGTCCATGCAGGACATAATTAGCACAGATACATCACGGTCGGCCGAAGAGATCTTCCTGCTCAAGGCTCCCAGTGACCAATCCAAGAAGTTAAAAACTTCGAAGGCCCTATAAACCCCTTTGAGGAGATGATCAAGGTCTGAAGAGGACCAGCAAACTTTTGAGCGTCTCATGGCCAGACGACGGGGAGAGTCTACGAGGCTTGAGAAGTCTCCCTGGGCAGAGGCAGGTACTCCCAAGCCGAGAACTTCTCCCGTGTCATACCAGACGCTCGCTCTAGAAGCCAGTTTAAAAGGGGGGAAAGCAAAGGCCGTCTTCCCCAAACTCCTCCTGGTGATCAACCAGTCGCCTAGTAAACGCAAAGCTCTCTTAGAAGAGCGAGAGAGCACTAGCTTAGTAAACGACGGCGTCGAAGCAGCTAGGCCTAGCGTAAACTCTGATGGAGGCGAACGAGGAGCAGCAGTCACAAAATGGTCAGGAAACAGTTCCTTAAAAATCAGCATGATCTTTTTAAAATCAAGAGAGGGCTGAGCAACTCTAGGCTCCTCTCCATCTGAAAAAGTCCCCAAAGGCATATCAGTCGGAAGGGGGTCAGCGACTTCCTCATCCGGCGGAACTTCATCGGACAACTGCCGAGTTTCGTGATACGGAGAGACCTGCCGAGGAGGCAACGCTTGACAGGCAAAGTCAACAAGCAACGGAGTAGCAGCAGCAGCAGAGGAAACAACGTCACGCCGCTGCTGAAAGGACTGAAAGTCTTGTGACTGACCAACAACAACAGCTGAAGTTGATTGTCGTTCAACATCACGTCGAGACTGCATTGACTGCAGGGTCTGAGCAGGCAAAACAACTTCTGACTGCGGTGACAGACGCTCAACGTCACGTCGAGGCAACGGAGTCGGTCGGCGAACGTCAGTGCGGGGCTGCGGTGGCAGCTGCTGAACGTCAGTCCGAGACTGTAGCAAAGGGGGTTCCATGTCACATGACTGACGTGAATGACTAGGCACACGACTAGCATCGTGTTTCAAAGCACTAGAAACGTTAGCACTAACGTCAAACGGACGAGAAAACACTCGTTTAGGCGGCTGAAGGCCAGAGTCACGTTCAGCGCACTGGCGAACCGCAAGCAAAGGATCATCGTGAACCTGTTCATGGTCATAATCTTCCATAAGGGAGGCAAGCTTAGACTGCATGTCCCGCAGGACAACCCACTTCGGGTCAACGGGAGTCGGAACGCGCCGTGATGTCGGTAACGTCTGCGCTGGCAAAACATTGCCTCTACCGAGACCCTCGGACTCCGTGTTACGCTTTCGCTTGACAGGCGAACAGTCATCCGATGACTGCAAGTGGTCAGAGCTGCCCCAATGGTTACAGCCAGGACGCTGGACCTGTCCTGAAGGGACTGACTTTCGCTTTAAGGGTCTAGATACCTTGCGCTAAGGTTTCTTATGCGATAAGTCTTCGGAGGACGAGGAGAACTTAGTCTCACCCGTCTTATGGTAAGGACGTTCTTGACGAGAAACGTCTGATACCAAAGAGGGAACGTCTGTACGCTGGTTTACACCTCTCGCCCCCTTAAGTCCTACGACATTACTTCTCCCTGGTGCAGGGGAGCCTGAAAGAGGTCTCGGACTAGGGGAGCGACAAGCACGAACAGACGAACCCTCGGTCGCAACACTAAACACATTTTGTGCACTTATCACTTTATCACTTAGATTTTCTGCTTTACCACTCTGACACTTCAACAACTTAACATCTGACATAAGTTGGTTTCTGTCCGATGCTAAGGACTCAACCTTTTCGCCTAAAGCTTGAATCGCTAAAAACATATCCCGCATGGACGGTTCATGAGTGCTAGTAGGGGGTTCAGGAACAACCACTACAGGGGAAGGATTAGGTTCAGGGGCATGGGAGGAGGAAAATTCCAAAGATCTAGATGAGCTACTCCTCACCCTATCTCTCTCGAGCTTACGAGTATACTTTTCATACTCAAGCCATTCGAATTCCGACAAGACCACGCATTCCTCACACCGATCTCCTAATTGGCAGGATTTACCCCGGCAATTAGAACAAACAGTATGAGGGTCGATAGAGGCCTTGGGAAGACGTTTGTTACAATCCCTCGCACACTTGCGATATACAGGAGAAGGGTCAGCCATTTTGAACAACCAGAGAAAATCCAAGTCAAAGCCAAATTCATCAACAATAAACACAAGCCAAAAAAAGGGTTTCAAGAGTTTTATTGAAGAAACACACCAACACAGCGAAAGCCAATAAAACAACCAAAACAAAGTACTTCACCAATTCGGTAGAAAACTCGAGGTCTAAAGCGAGCGGAACCAACTTGTCGACAAGACCGACAGAGAAGAACTGGAGTGGTTGACAAGTATATGCGGTATCTGGCCGATAGTCGGCGCTGGTGGGCACACCCGCAACCTTCATGGCGATCGCTCGCGAGTTTTTGGAATCTGTCGAGCCGTCGGAGACGTCAGCTATTATATATTCACCGGCTAAGTTTAATATTTAAAAATGAATTTTGGGTGAGTGTACATTCCCTAACATGACAAAATTGGAAGTAACATGTTATTTTGATAATAAAATAAATTTTTGAATATACTTACCCGGTGATTATATAAGCTGCAGCTCTGCTGCTCGACAGAAAACTCTACGTAAAAAATCCGCCAGCGATCGCTATGCAGGTAGGGGGTGTACTTCAACAGCGCCATCTGTCGTGCAGGTACTCAGTACTCATTGTAAACAAAGAACTCAATTTTCTCCTCGGTCCACTGCGTCTCTATTGGGGAGGAAGGGAGGGTCCTTTAATATATAATCACCGGGTAAGTATATTCAAAAATTTATTTTATTATCAAAACATTTTTCAATATTTAACTTAGCCGGTGATTATATAAGCTGATTCACACCCAGGGGGGTGGGTAGAGACCAGCAATAAATGTTTACATTAATATGAGCTAAGGATTTTTTATTTCATTTTAGAAGTTATCAAAATAACAAAAATAAAATAAATAAGTACCTGGTAAGGAAGTCAACTTGAACAATTACTCTGCCTTTTTAAGTACGTCTTCCTTACGGAGCCTCGCGATCCTCTTAGGATGCTGAGCGACCCCTAGGATCTGAAGTATGAAGGGTTACAACCCATACCACAGGACCTCATCAAAACCTCTAATCTAGGCGCTTCTCAAGAAAAGAATTTGACCACCCGCCAAATCAACCAGGATGCGAAAGGCTTCTTAGCCTTCCGGACAACCCAAAAACAACAATAAAAACATTTCAAGAGAAAGATTAAAAAGGTTATGGAATTAGGGGATTGTAGTGGTTGAGCCCTCACCCACTACTGCACTCGCTGCTACGAATGGTCCCAGGGTGTAGCAGTTCTCGTAAAGAGACTGGACATCTTTAAGATAAAAAGACGCGAACACTGACTTGCTTCTCCAATAGGTTGCGTCCATTATACTCTGCAGAGATCTATTTTGTTTAAAGGCCACTGAAGTTGCGACAGCTCTAACTTCATGTGTCCTTACCTTCAGCAAAGCTTGGTCTTCCTCACTCAGATGGGAATGAGCTTCTCGTATTAACAGTCTGATAAAATAGGATAAAGCATTCTTTGACATAGGCAAAGATGGTTTCTTAACTGAACACCATAAAGCTTCTGACTGTCCTCGTAAAGGTTTAGTTCGTTTTAAATAGAACTTAAGAGCTCTCACAGGGCATAAGACTCTTTCTAGTTCATTTCCAACCATATTTGATAGGCTTGGAATATCGAACGATTTCGGCCAAGGACGAGAAGGTAGCTCGTTTTTGGCTAGAAAACCAAGTTGTAAAGAACATGTAGCCGTTTCAGATGAAAATCCGATGTTCCTGCTGAAGGCGTGAATCTCACTGACTCTTTTAGCTGTGGCTAAGCAAACCAGGAAAAGAGTCTTTAAAGTGAGATCTTTAAAGGAGGCTGATTGTAGCGGCTCGAACCTTTCTGACATGAGGAATCTTAGTACCACGTCTAAATTCCAACCAGGTGTAGCCAAACGACGCTCCTTCGTGGTCTCAAAAGACTTAAGGAGGTCCTGTAGATCTTTGTTGTTGGAAAGATCTAAGCCTCTGTGACGGAAGACTGATGCCAACATGCTTCTGTAACCCTTGATAGTGGGAGCTGAAAGAGATCTTTCTTTCCTCAGGTATAAAAGGAAGTCAGCTATTTGAGTTACAGAGGTACTGGTCGAGGATACTGATACTGACTTGCACCAGTTTCGGAAGACTTCCCACTTCGATTGGTAGACTCTAAGGGTGGATGTCCTCCTTGCTCTAGCAATCGCCCTGGCTGCCTCCTTCGAAAAGCCTCTAGCTCTCGAGAGTCTTTCGATAGTCTGAAGGCAGTCAGACGAAGAGCGTGGAGGCCTTGGTGTACCTTCTTTACGTGTGGCTGACGTAGAAGGTCCACCCTTAGAGGAAGAGTTCTGGGAACGTCCACTAGCCATCGAAGTACCTCGGTGAACCATTCTCTCGCGGGCCAGAGGGGAGCAACTAACGTCAACCTTGTCCCTTCGTGAGAGGCGAACTTCTGCAGTACCTTGTTGACAATCTTGAACGGGGGGGAATGCATATAGGTCTAGATGCGACCAATCTAGGAGAAAGTCATCTATATGAACTGCTGCTGGGTCCGGGATTGGTGAGCAATAAATTGGGAGCCTCTTGGTCATCGAGGTTGCGAAGAGATCTATGGTAGGCTGGCCCCATGTGGCCCACAGTCTCTTGCACACATCCTTGTGTAGGGTCCATTCTGTTGGAATTACTTGTCCCTTCCGACTGAGGCAATCTGCCATGACATTCAAGTTGCCTTGGATGAACCTCGTTACTAGTGAAATGTTTAGATCTTTTGACCAGGTGAGGAGGTCCCTTGCGATCTCGTACAACGTCATAGAGTGGGTCCCTCCTTGCTTGGAGATGTACGCCAAAGCCGTGGTGTTGTCCGAGTTCACCTCCACCACTTTGCCTTGAAGGAGAGACTTGAAGCTTTTCAAGGCCAGATGAACTGCCAGTAGCTCCTTGCAGTTGATATGCATTGCCCTTTGACTCGAGTTCCAAGTTCCCGAGCATTCCCGACCGTCTAATGTCGCGCCCCAGCCCGTGTCCGATGCGTCCGAGAAGAGAACGTGGTTGGGAGTCTGAACAGCCAGGGGCAGACCCTCTCTGAGGCTGATACTGTCCTTCCACCAAGTCAGGGAAGACTTCATCTTCTCGGAAATGGGGATCGAGACCGCTTCTAGCGTCTTGTCCTTTTTCCAGTGAACAGCTAGGTGATATTGAAGAGGACGGAGGTGTAGTCTTCCTAACGATACGAACTGTTCCAGGGATGATAGCGTCCCTATCAGACTCATCCACTGCCTGACTGAACATCGTTCCTTCTTCAGCATGTTCTGGATGCATAACTGGGCTTGACTTGTTCTGGGGGCCGACGGAAAAGCCCGAAAAGCTAGACTGTGAATCTCCATCCCTAAATACACCATAGTTTGGGATGGGACCACTTGAGACTTTTCCATATTGACCAGGAGACCCAATTCCTTGGTCAGATCTAGAGTCCACTTTAGATCCTTCAGACAGCGACGACTGGAGGAAGCTCTTAGAAGCCAGTCGTCCAAATAGAGGGAGGCTCTGATGTCCGCTAAATGAAGGAATTTGGCTACATTCCTCATCAGCCTCGTAAACACAAGAGGAGCTGTGCTTAGGCCAAAGCACAGGGCTTGAAACTGGTAGACAACCTTTTCGTAAACGAATCTCAGAAAAGGTTGGGAGTCTGGGTGGATGGGGACGTGAAAGTATGCGTCCCTTAGGTCTAAAGAGACCATCCAGTCTTCCCTTCTGACCGCTGCTAGAACGGACTTTGTGGTCTCCATGGAGAACGTCTGCTTTGTGACAAAGACATTCAGCGCACTGACGTCTAGCACCGGCCTCCACCCTCCTTTCTTCTTTGGCACTAAGAAGAGACGGTTGTAGAAGCCGGGGGTTTGATGGTCCAGGACTTTGACTACCGCTCCCTTTTCTAGTAAGAGAGACACCTCCTGTTTCAATGCTCGTCTCTTGTCTTCCTCTCTGTACCTGGGAGAGAGATCGATGGGAGACGTTGCTAGAGGGGGTTTTCGTACAAACGGGATCTTGTAACCCTCTCTGAGCAACTTCACAGAGTGTGCATCTGCGCCTCTCTTCTCCCAGGTCTGCCAGAAGTTCTTGAGTCTGGCTCCCACTGCTGTCTGAAGAAGCTGGCAGTCAGACTCTGCCTTTAAAGGACTTGGTTCCTTTCTTCTTCCCACGTCTCCCTTCGGCACGAGCACCTCCTCTGCTGGAGGCTCTGCCACTAAAGGGCGGAATAAATCTGGACGCTGGATTGTCCATCCTTGGTCTTGACAAGGTAGGCAAAGGGGTGGCTTTGCGGGCAGAGGACGCAACCAGGTCATGGGTGTCCTTCTGTATCAAAGAAGCAGCAATCTCCTTAATCAAGTCCTCTGGAAAAAGGCACTTAGAGAGAGGAGCAAACAGAAGTTCTGATCTTTGACACGGTGTCACTCCAGCTGACAGGAAAGAGCAAAGGTTCTCACGCTTCTTGAGGACTCCGGATACGAACGATGCCGCAAGCTCACTAGATCCGTCACGTATGGCCTTGTCCATGCAGGACATGATGAGCAAGGAAGATTCCTTCTCAGTCGGGGAGATCTTCCTGCTCAAAGCTCCCAGACACCAGTCCAAAAAGTTGAAGACCTCGAAGGCTCTAAATACTCCTTTCAACAGATGGTCTAGGTCCGAAGGTGACCAGCATATCTTAGAGCGTCTCATGGCTAGCCTGCGGGGAGAGTCTACAAGACTTGAGAAGTCGCCCTGGGCAGAGGCAGGAACTCCCAAGCCGAGAACTTCTCCCGTGGCATACCAGACGCTCGATCTGGAAGAGAGTTTAGCAGGGGGAAACGTAAAGGCTGTCTTCCCTAGACTCTTTTTGGACTGCATCCAATCTCCTAAAACTCGTAAAGCTCTCTTGGACGAGCGTGCGAGGACGAGTCTAGTAAAGGCAGGCGAGGATGACTGCGTACCTAAAGCAAACTCTGACGGAGGAGAGCGCGGAGCCACAGACACAAACTGGTCCGGAAACATCTCTTTGAACAGAGCAAGAACTTTTCTAAAGTCCAAAGAGGGTTGCGTGGACTTGGGCTCGTCAAGGTCCGAATGTGGTTCATCAACGTGTGCCGCATCGTCATCATCAGAGAGTCCATCATCCGAGAATTGAGGAGGAAGCGGCAATGGAGTAGGTATCGGCTGGTCAGCTGAGTCCGGTCGCACGGGTGCACGCGTGACTGAACCGGACGCAACGTCATGGAACTGTTGCCCAGTCTGTGAGCTGGCAACAACCATAGCAGCGCGGGGACGCACAATGTCTACTCCAGACTGTCTAGTCTGATGTGGGCGAGCAAAGGCAACCACACTGGGTTGCGGAGGTTGACGCACCGCGTCAAAACAAAACAACTCTGACGGTTGTTGTACCTCGCGAACGTCAACGGAAGGTTCCGTGCGTCGCTGAACGTCAACATGCGGCTGGCAGGGTACACTGGAACGCATGGGTGGCGGGACTCTCTCAGCTGGAGTGCGCAAGAAGGTCGCCTCAGCGTCCACAGGACGCACAACCGTGGTTGGTTGTAGGCAAGAGGTTGGTGCAGCAGCAACCTTCTCCACACGAAAGTCCTGCATCAGAGACGTTAATTGGTACTGCATGGTCTGCAGCAAAGACCACTTAGGGTCTGCAGGAGCAGGTGCGGCGACAGACGGTATAACTGCCTGAGGCGGTACCGCTTTGCCTCTCTTAGGAGGTGAGCAGTCATCGGAAGACTGCAGCGAGTCCGAACTGACCCAGTGGCTACAACTGGGCCGTTGGACTTAAGAGGTCGTGAGACCTTGGTCCATAGTTTCTTACGAGAAACCTCTTCCGCAGACGAGGAATAAATGGGCTCTCTCGTCTTTGTGTGGGTGGGGCGATCTTGGGTAGATACGCCCGAAACCACGGAGGGAACGTCTGTTCGCTGATTAAAGCCTCTCGAACCCATTGGTCGTACGACATTGCTTCTCCCCTGGACTTGGGAGCTTGCAAGAGGTCCCGGACTAGGAGGACGACAGGCACGAACAGATGAACCCTCAAGCGCAACACTATCCACAACACTATCACTCACTTTACCACTTCCCACTGCACTCTTACACTTCAGCTCCTTGACGTCCGCCATGAGCTGGTTACGGTCACTAGCCAAGGACTCAACTCTCTCACCCAGAGCTTGGATGGCACGCATCATATCAGCCATCGAAGGTTCCTGAGTGCCAGAAGGGGGATTAGGAGCAACCACTACAGGGGAAGGAATAGGTTGTGGGGCATGAGGAGAGGAAAAATCAACAGAACGAGATGAACTTCTCCTGACTCTATCTCTCTCTAGCCTACGTGTATATTTCTGGAATTCGATAAAATCGAATTCCGAAAGCCCAACGCATTCCTCACATCGATCTTCCAATTGACAGGTTTTATCCCGACAATTGGAACAAACGGTGTGAGGATCGATAGAGGCCTTCGGAAGACGCCTTGAACAGTCCCTAGCATTACACTTCCTGAATTTTGGGACTTGAGAAGGGTCAGCCATTTTGAATTGGTCAAAGGGGAATTCAAAAACTATCCAAAGTCATCAACAAATAATCCGATATCAAAAAAAGAATGCAAGGATTTATTGAAGAGAAAGCCTGCACAGCGAAAGCTCAAAATTAGAAACGTGTACTTCACCAAATAGTTGTGAAAACAAATCCAGTTAGCAACAGCGAATTAGTAGGTCTTGCCGGTAGCACGACAGAGAGAAAATTGAGTTCTTTGTTTACAATGAGTACTGAGTACCTGCACGACAGATGGCGCTGTTGAAGTACACCCCCTATCTGCATAGCGATCGCTGGCGGATTTTTTACGTAGAGTTTTCTGTCGAGCAGCAGAGCTGCAGCTTATATAATCACCGGCTAAGTTAAATATTGAAAATTGTATTTTTCCTAACAATACAAACCTGTAGCTATTTGCAGATGTATTACTTTTCGCGAAGCTGAAAGGATGAGCCATTAGAAATTAGCGAGGTTTAACCACCCATACCGCTAGTTAGCTACCCCTCTCACTCACACACCTGTAACTGTACTTCACTTTGCTTGGAGGTAGGACTTCAAGGGGGACTGGATTGGCAGGCAAATCTGTATAAATAGCTATAGGTTTGTATTGTCAGGAAAAATACAAATTACTTCTAAATTTGACATTTGTTCTGTAACTGGAATAAAAACCTACACTATTTATAGGAGTTGACTCACCCATTAAGAGGGCAGATGTCCTTGCCAATCTGGCTTTTTGGCTTAACCAAGGGATTCCTCTTCCTGTGTGTTAGCACAAAAAGAGGAAACCCTACACCTCGCTAAACCTTGCTATGCATGGTCTGCAGATTACACAAGCTGTGGGTTGAGATACTAGTAATTTGACTGTTACAGTAAGAGTTCTTCCGAGACCTAAGAATCTTCTGAGGTCACCAAGACATTCCCAATACCACCTCACAAAGGTATGGGGACGCAATAGTAGTGACACAATACTAAGTTACACCAGTGAACAATGGTTTACCTGCAGTGATTGAGGTCACCAGTACAGAGGACCCTGGATGCTGATTTCCCAAGATGAAGAAAAGAAAAGAGCCAGTCATTCCTTTTCATTCACTCAGACTAAAACCAGATAACTATTGCCCTCAACCTCCTGCTGCTTGTCCATTAAGGAACTTGAGGTATTAAACCAGTTGTTGTGCAGCCATCACAGGACCAATAGCAAACGCATCGAGTCTCCTATGGGTTACGTCTTGCAGGTAGTGGGCGGTGAAGGTCGTTTGTTGTTTACATATGCCCACTTGTAGAACCTGAGCCACAGAGTTGTTCCATTTGAAGGCCAGGGATTTAGCAATTGCTGAAGAAAAGTGATGGCGATCTGTTGCCTGGCGTAATGGTTCGTAGGGAAGACCCTTCAGGGACCGAAGAACCCAAACCACATTCCAAGGAGGAGGTCTCACTTATGACTGAGCACAACTAAGTTCATATCTCCAGATGAGGGGGGGGGGGGGGGGGGAAGTTCCAGCGAAGAAGAAACGTCTAATTCTTTCAATTTAAAGGCAAGACTCAAGGCTAAGCGATAGCCTTTTACTGTCAAAACTGAAAGGAGCATTTCCTCCCGCAGATACAAGAAGAACTCCGCTATTACTCAAATAGTGGCATCAAGTGGAGAGGTACCCCTTCCCCGACACCAACCACAGAAGACATTCCACTTCGCCTGGTAGACTGAGGCTGACAATCTTCGCAGATATCCAAACATCCTTTTCGCAACTTGTTGCGAAAATCTTTTCTGAGTGAGGAGATGCTGGATAGTCTCCAGATAAAGGTTGTAGCGAAGCTACGGCTTTGTGGTAGATGTTGACATATGGTTGTCTGAGTAGATCGTGTCGTGGAGGAAATTCTCTTTGAAGCTACGGCTTTATGGTAGATGTTGACATGTGGTTGTCTGAGTAGATCGTGTCATGGAGGAAGTTCTCTTTGAAGCTCCGACAGGAGTTGCAGAAGGTCTAGGAACCATTCTGCGTGATGCCATAGTGGAGCTATAAGGGTCATTGAAAGATTGACCAATGTTCTGGTCTTGTTGAGTTACTCTTCTCATCAGACAGAACGGGGGAAAGGGGTAAACGTCGATGTTGTCCCACCATTGTTGGAATGCATCTTGCCAGAGAGCCTTCGGGTCTGGGACTGGAGAGCAGTACAACGGGAGCCTGTAATTCTGGGCCGTTGCGTAGAGATCCCCGTCGGGAAACACAACAAAGTCAGGAGTTTATTGGCAACTAGATGATCCAAAGACCAGTCAGAACCCGCTATCTGAGTCACTCTGCTCAGGTTGTCAGCAAGCACATTCCTTTTGCCGGGAATTAAACGAGCTAATAGGGACACCAAATGGACTTCCGCCCATCTCAATATTTCTACTACAAGATGGGATAGGGGTTTCGAAAAAGTACCGCCTTGCTTGTTGATGTAAGCTACTACTGTGGTGTTGTCGCTCATCACCACGACCATGTGGCTTGCCAGGAACTGATGAAACTGTTGAAGGGCCAGTAAAACAGCCTTTATCTCCAAGAGATTTATGTGTTGGTACTTTTCGAACTCTAACCAAAGGCCTGAGGTCGTGTGGTGCAGCATGTGAGGGTCCCAGCCTTCTTTTGATGCATCTGAGAAGAACATCAAGTCTGGGGGAGGACGAGAAGGTCGATAACTTTTAGCAGATCTCGTCTGTCACCCTCCATTCGAGGTCTCTACGTTCTTCTGGTTTTGTAAAGTTAATTGTTTACGTTTTCTGCCACTTGTAAATGTTTTCCGCCGTTTTCATCCTCCTCTACTGCCCCGCACTTTGCTCTCGGACATCGCCTGACTCGAAAGGTAAGGTTCCACATTTCTGTTACTATATTTTTACTGTTTGCTCTAATTAAACACTTCTTTTACAGATTATCAATGTTAATTTATTATTAAATGATCAAAATACAGTACTTTTCATATATTTAGTTTTGTTTTTATAAACATTTAATGTGGTTTTTCTATTGTCTGGAACGAATTAGGCTATTTACGTGTAAAAGGCGACTCGCAACACGAAAAAATCCCTTTACAAAAGCCCTTACGGAACCAATTAATTTCGTGTTAAGAGGCATTACTGTACTGCCATCTTGCAAGACTTCCTCTATGAGGGAGGATTGGACAGAGTCTGGCAAAGACTCTTTCCTGCAAGAAACCTCTGGTTGAGGTGGCGAGTGAGGAGCAGGAGAACGAGAAGAAGCGGAATCAATGGCAGTTGACATCATCCTAGATGACCTGACAGACGTCAGCTTGCCCCTGGAAGATGAAACCTCGTTGGGGACTCCTCTCTTCCTCTTCAGGGGAGATGGAACCTTGGATCTTCGCCTTGGATCAGCTGACGATGAAAACTCCTCCAGAGGAATCCCGGAAATTTGGGATACCCGACTCAGAAACCTGGGTAACCGGCCTAACAAAGGCTCTGAACCACAGCTGCTGACTGATGAAGGCGCTGTCGTAGAGTTCCCTCGAAGGGAACAATGAAGAGGGACCCCACAAAGGAGTCTTGACGTCTGAAAAAGAAGTTTTTGAAGAAGGTCGCTGTGCTGTAGGCTTCTTCCTAGTAGCCGAAATTTAGGGAATTTTAAATCCCTGAAGATTGCCCTTTTCCACCTTCTCTGGCGATCAAGCTGTTATGCATTTGCAGGGAGGGGATTGGGGAAATGGCAAACGCTGAGGAGGAGGCTTGCTTTTCCTAAGAGAGACCCGAAACTCGAGGTGGCGAAGACCCGAAAAGCTGCTTACCTCGTGATTGGTGCTCTGACGAATGTTGATGAAAAAGAGCCGATACTAGCTGATGTTCCATGATAGGGCGCTCGCGCATCTACCTGATGAGCACACATCTGCTGTTTGTTAAATGCTTTCTTAAGAGAGAGAGAACTGGTAACCAGCGAGCAAACCCTGAATGGCAATGTTTGCTCTCCTATGGAGGATAGTGACGAGTCGTTGGCGAATGATGAGGGCCGGTGGGCAACCGAAAAATGCTGACGGATTGGCACAAGGCCAGCAGCTGGAACTCGATGGGAGGATGATCGGTGATTCGACGGGAGGATGATCGGTGATTCGACGATCGGCGAGTTGGCATGACGGTGATTGGCAAGCTGGTGAATGGTGTTTTGGTGAGCAGTGAGCTGGAGATCCCTGCGCTGGAAAAGGGCGAGCTGATGAACAGTGCTTTGTCGAACAGCAAGTTGCTGGTTGACAAGCAGATGATCGATTTGTCGGCAATCGGCAAGCAGGAGCTTGGTGAGCAGGAGATCGGCGAGCTGGTGATCAGCGAACAGGAGATCATTGAGCAGGAAATCGGCAAACAGCCGATCAAAGACCTGGAGAAGGGATGTGACCTTTAGAAGGACGAACATCCGCAGGAGAGGATCGGGAATGGGTCCTAGACAGCGAGTCACAAACCAGGGTTCGTTGACGAACAAGAGACGAGGCGATGAGGATCGCTGAATGCCGTAGGGCAGGCGAACAATGACATCGCGAGTCTTGAGAAACGAGAGAAGGCAAGAAACCAGGAGAACCATGACAAGGAGGATCCTCCGAAGAGGAGTGCTGCGATGACAAAGCAGAATAGCCAAAAAGATGTCTCTTCACCAAAGGTGAAAGAGTACGTCTGACCAAGAGAAGAGGGCGAGCTCTGTGAGGGTGATGACCACGATGATGGGCCCCAGCAGGGGCGGAATCAGCAAGTTGATTGGCAGCAGGCCTCCGAAGAGGAGTCTATAAGAGTGGCCTCTCTTGCGGACGAGAGAGGTGGTCGCTCGCAGGATAGACATCCCTTGAACTTTGCTCCGCCCCCAAAGGATAGTCGGCGAAGGGGGAAGCACAGTCCTTGGCAGCGGCAGGAGGAGCAGAGGAAGAGGCGGGAACAGAGTCCGCTGGCAGGGCAGCAGATGAATCCTCGGACACCACCAGGTCGACAAAGGCCAAAGGAACCACCTCCGAAGTAGACAAACACTGCAACTCCGCACCTCGCTGAAGCAACTGTAGCAACGGGAGGATGATCAGTGATTCGACGATCGGCGAGTTGGCGTGACGGTGATTGGCAAGCTGATGAATGGTGTTTTGGTGAGCAGTGAGCTGGAGATCCCTGCGCTGGAAAAGGGCGACCTGATGAACAGTGCTTTGTCGAACAGCGAGTAGCTGGTTGACAAGCAGATGATCGATGTGTCGGCAATCGGCAAGTAGGAGCTTGGTGAGCAGGAGATCGGCGAGTTGGTGATCAGCGAACAGGAGATCATTGAGCAGGAAATTGGCAAACAGCCGATCTAAGACCTGGAGAAGGGATGTGACCTTTAGAAGGACGAACATCCGCAGGAGAGGACCGCGAATGGGTCCTAGACAGCGAGTCACAAACTAGGATTCGTTGACGAACAGGAGACGAGGCGATGAGGATCGCTGAATGCCGTAGGGCAGGCGAACAATGACATCGCGAGTCTTGAGAAATGGGAGAAGGCAAGAAACCAGGAGAACCATGACAAGGAGGATCCTCCGAAGAGGAGTGCTGTGATGACAAAGCAGAATAGCCAAAAAGATGTCTCTTCACCAAAGGTGAAAGAGTACGTCTGACCAAGAGAAGAGGGCGAGCTCTGTGAGGGTGATGACCACGATGATGGGCCCCAGCAGGGGCGGAATCAGCAAGTTGATTGGCAGCAGGCCTCCGAAGAGGAGTCTATAAGAGTGGCCTCTCTTGCGGACGAGAGAGGTGGTCGCTCGCAGGATAGACATCCCTTGAACTTTGCTCCGCCCCCAAAGGATAGTCGGCGAAGGGGGAAGCACAGTCCTTGGCAGCGGCAGGAGGAGCAGAGGAAGAGGCGGGAACAGAGTCCGCTGGCAGGGCAGCAGATGAATCCTCGGACACCACCAGGTCGACAAAGGCCAAAGGAACCACCTCCGAAATAGACAAACACTGCAACTCCGCACCTCGCTGAAGTAACTGTAGCAACGCTTCCTTGGAAGGCAGACCGAGCAGTCCTTGGGTTGGCCACACCCACAAAAAGGGAGACAGAGACAACGATTCCCTCAGAGGAAGAGGGAGGGCTGCTTCGGTAGGGGAAACGACACCATCTCTCGAGGACCGAGGTTGTCCAGGGGTTAAAAGGCCTGCACTACTACTCGACGGTTCCCCGGAGGAAACAGTTCGAGCAGAAGCTTTGGAGGAAGGTTGGGAAACGGAAGAGGAAGTTTTAGGCTTCTTCTGCTTCGAAGAAACCTTTGAAGGAGAAGAATCCCATTTAGACTTCTTCTTCCGCTGTCGCCCAAACCTTTCTCACTGGGAGGCAGACCACTTCCAACAATCATTAGGCTTATTACTCTCATCACACCGCTGCCCTCTAAAAGCCAGACACAAACAGTAGGGATCAGTATCCTCAGTGGACATGAAGGTACTGCAAGAGCAGCCCTCAGGACCAAGGCAGGTACGCATGGCCGGCAGGAAGGTGCAAACACACAAAACTGGAAGAAAAAGCAAAAATGAATTATTAATGGCAGTCCAAAAGGTGAGGAGGAGGAGTGGTAACAACCGTTCTCCATCCGAGCCAAAAGCAAAGTGAAGTACAATCACAGGTGTGTGAGTAGCGACTAACCCCAACCCCCCGGCTAACTAGCGGTATGGGTGGTAAATCCTCGCTTATTTAGAATGGCTCATCCTTTCAGCTTCACCAAAAGTAATACCCCTATAAATAGTGTAGGTTTGTATTACAGCTATGGAACAAATTTATTTTGCTTTGTCACTGAAACTGACTCAATATCCACAATACAACTAGAAATTAAAAGATTTCTGTTTTCTTCCCTTCAAAGTGGCATCTGGTGATTAATGGCAACTTAATTTTGTCTATGTGTACTGTACTATCGTGTTGTACTCAACATAACAGCTTTTTTGTTTTTTTACCCCAGTTAGAAATTCCTCCAAAGAGTTTCCTAAAAAGAATTTAGAAACCATAGATTATCTATTTTACAAGTGTTCACCCGAAATACCTTTTTCCCCTAGTCCAGTTTCTCGAGATAAGTAGCCAAGAACTCAAGTAGAAAATTATCAAGTACAATTCTTAACTAAACACAGAGTCCAATACTATATAATGTTCAATTCTTTGCTACAGCCCCACTCATAACGGTAATAAAAACCTAAGTGTAAGAAATTACCACACTAAAGCAAACCTGTGATGAACTAGAGGCCTAGCTTGTAAGTAAAGGCAAACACACTGTTATCCAGAGTGAAGACAAGATGCAACCTACCAAGTGAGCTGATACCACCAATAACAAAAGATTTTATAATGTATTGTAGTGTCTACAATATGAAATGGCATTTCCAAAATTGACAGATGTTGCTTATGAAAGGGATTTTGACGAAGGAAAAATCTATTTCTGGGCGAGGAACCTGTGTCACCCAGTGAAATGCTCCTCTAGCACCATTTCTAAGGCATAGTTATTGCTAAATATAACAGAGACAAAAAGGATGCATGGAATGCCAGGAATAAACCCAGCTCGCTCACTCTATGAGTGTCGGTATAGTAAACTGGGGCGTGATAGAACCACGACCATAGGTCCCTCACCAGTTAGACCTCTCCCTCATCAACATCCCCAGGAACAACGAGGTACCATCCTACACCCGTCTGCTGCCTCCTACTACGACTATCCTTCCCCACCCCTACACCTCCCCACTCCCTTAACTCATTTCTCCATAGCGCCAGCGTTGGTCAGACGTGTTTTGCTTAGCTCTGAGTTGTTTTGTGTTTTTGAAGATGTCCAACGTTTTAGAGATCCCTGCTCCCAAGTTGAGTATTGTATTTGTCTGTTTGGGATTTCTAGGAAGCGACACTCATTTAATCTTTTACCGTGTTGGGTTTTCTAATTTTATCATCTTATCGCCGCTTGTTCAGGTTCCCTTTCGGGGGTTCGCCTACGGCCATTTTGGTGTCGCTTCCTCGTGATCTCTTTGTTTATCGGGCTTTCATTTAGCAAGAGGTGTGATATAAGTATCCAACTCCAACTACTAAATCCGGTCTTATGCCCCGTAATCTATGTTATAATAGTGACTAGAATAGCGGAAATGCAGATACAGAGAATCCAATATAATATTCATCTTTTTTTTAGCTAGACTTGTATTGTAAAGGTTATAAAAACATGAGAGTAAGAAATTTCCACACTAAACTAAACATATAGTGAACTATAAAGCAAGTTTGTAAGAGAATGAAAATGCACTACCTACCAACTGAGCTGAAATATCACCAGTAACAAATATTATAAAGCGACAACAATATGAAACGTAATCTCTCATAATAAACTATGTTGTCTAAACGCACTTACTTTAGAGAGAGGTGGGGCATAAGAATCTAGTTACCCAAATCAACCTCAGCAGTAATACAGTACATGGGTTAAGCTTGAGAAGGTATACATTAAATTAGGAAATCAAGACTCAAGCAAAAGGAACTCAACTCTGTATGGCACAGTAAACATTCAGAAGCCTTACTAAAGGAACACTAAATACAATACTGTACTTCACATGAAAGTTTATCAATACAGTATAGGTACAATACTTATTAATGTAGATATCTGGTTTTTCTAAGATGATAGTCAGTTGTAAGTACTTTTCTCCATACACTACATGTGCAGTACAGGAAACGTATGAGTCTCTTTATAGGGCGAAAATCTGATCTACGTCGAATATCGCCTTACGTAGGGTCTCTTGGAACCATCTAACAACATAGGTCAGGATATCACAGTACAGTACTACTGTATATTCCAACTATCTTCACTATAGAAAATCACTCTACTATACAAGAACTTTTGAAGCTTAATACTTGAACCTTTCAAAGAATAAAATCCCTCTGGTGATGATAAACCTACCAAGAAGAATGTGCTCTGCATTAATGGTTTTCTTCTGTTGTTGATTGCAAATATCATTGGCTTCGGAAGACAGCAAGTGGATGAATTCTGTACAGCAGTTCAGGACTAATTCTCGTGCTTCATTGGCCACTCTGACACTTGGTAAGATCTCTTTAATCATTTTATTCACAGCTGCTCTTGGGATAGTAAGTTCATCATCAGGCTGATCTCCTGGGACACTCATGGCTGGAAATGGATAAAAAACTCTAAACCATTTTCTTTTATTGAGTGAAAACCATTAGAATCTAAATTGTTACAATACAATATACAATAATTGAAGAGGCAATGAAAAATAGTTATTCAGAAAATTGATAAAAATGACAAAGCTGCAATATCAATCACTTGAATTAACAACATTTGATGCTCTTTGATACATATTGTACAGTACCTTGAAATATTTATCAAACTTTTTTTACAGCTTTCTTAAATGTCTAAGCCAACAAAAAATTTAAATACTGTATTGGACATTTTGCAATAAAAACCAAGACAATTTTATCAAACTGACAATAGTGCAAAAATTGAATACAGTATCTTCATACAGAGTACTGTATACAATTACTGTATTGTACTGTAGATACAACATTGGGCACTATAACTTAAGAATCACTAATTCTAAATATTATTTGTATTTTTCCTAACTAAACAAACCGGAGTCCATTAATAGGAGATTGGCTCTATCACAGTTAGAACTTGGCCAGTAATTACAGGTTGGTGGCGGGGAAGCTCCAACCCCTGCTGGTATATTACCATAGACAAGATGCTCACCATCCTGTATAGGATCTGGGCAAACCCCACCCCTACTTGAGCAGCTACCACAAGACCAAGCACAACGGCATCAAGGGGCTTGTGGGTACTCCTGTAGGATAAAGACTGTGTAGATGGTCTGGTGGATACCCAGCCCAACTTTTAACTCTAGCCAACAGCAAGATTCCTCTTGAAGACAAGGGTGGAGACTAGAACCTGACTTTGAAAGTTCCGATCCTAGCTAGAACCTAGACTCTCCCAGCAGTCTAGATATATGAATTAAATTGAATATAGGATTTAGGCATTAGGCCAAGCACTGGGGCATCACAGTCTAGGTATATGCATTACATGTCAACTCTCAAAGTCAAAAAGATGACAAATTTGGAGATAATTTGTATTTTTTCTAACTATACAAACCTGGAGCTCTTTACAGTGGAGATATATATTGGCGACAGCTGAAATTAGCCGTAAAACTTTTACTCTGCTAGTTAGTGGAAGGAGAGTGGGGGGTAGACCAACCACCCCGCTCACACCAACACTAGTAACTGAACATCACTTTGCAATTGCGGCAGGACTTCACGAGGGAAGGCGATGGCATGACCAGTATGAGTAAAGATCTCCAGATTTGTATAGTAAGTAAAAATACAAATTATTTCCAAATTTGTCATTTATTTCAACCCTATATACAAACCCTTACACTCTTTATAGGGGAGACTCACCCTTAGGTAGGTGGAAGTTCAAAAAACCAACTGGCTGGTAACTGACCTTGGAAGTTCAAAGAACCAACTAGCTGGAGACAGACCTGGGGTGCTACTCTGTGCTTCGAAGGAGCTGTTCAGAGGCACCCTCTCACCACGCTAACTCTGAGAGTTAACGGCCTGGGCAATCTATGAGGAAATGTAAGAACTAAGCATTGTGAGTTGACTTAGTAAGCATAAATTTGGAGCTAGACCCAACACAACACCCCAAGTTGTCCCACTGGTGTTGGAAGGCATCTTCCCAGACTGCTTGGGGATCTGATACTGGATGCAGTACACCGGAAGTCTACGGAGGGACATTGTGAACAGGTCGACTGTTGATGAACCCCACAAAGCCAAGACTTTGTTGGCTATCTGTTGTTGCATACACCATTCAGAGGCTACTATCCAAGCTCAAATTGTCCGCCAGCACATTCTTCTTGCCTGTGAGGAAATGGTTTGATAGGGCTACCGAGTTATCTTCAGTCCATCTCAGGATTCCTACAGCTAGATGGTAGAAGGGCTGTGAAAAAATACCTCCTTGGTTGTTTATGTACGACACTACCGTGGTGTTGTTGCTTACCTACACCAAACAGTGCCCTGAAAGGAACTGATGGAATTGCTTGAGAGCTATGAATGCTGCCCTCATTTCCAGGAGGATTTATGGGACACTGTCCCTTGGACTTCAACAAGAGGCCAGAGGCCTGTAGTGCAACAGGTAAGCCTGCCATCCTTTTCTAATTACGCATCTGTAAAGAGCATCAATTTTAGGGGAGGAGGGAGAAGGTCTACTTCCCTGAGTAGATTAGTGTCAGACACCCACCAGCTCAGGTCTCTCTTTTGCTCTGACCCTATCAGAACCATGATGTTCAAAGGGTCTAAATGCTGAGACAAAGAGGGCTTCAGATGCCATTGTGAAGAACAGATGCACAGGTGGTTGTTGGGTACCAGTTTCTCCAAGGAGGCCAGGTGCCCCATCAACCTTTGCCTTGCTGTGCGGGAAAAGCGGCCAGCGATGGAAAACGGGCATTCTGCCCGTTTCTTCCTCTCTATTCTTTCTTTGGATGGAAAATCTTTGCCTAGTTTGGTATTGATCTTCATTCCTAGATATTCTAGTTCTCCACAGGGAGGTGCGTACAGTCTAAGGAATCAGCACGCTCCCTAGCGAGCGCGATTGCTGAACCAAATAATGGTGAGGCAAATATCGGTGATGAAAACGTTGCGAGGTGAGCACCTATATGGGTGTTTACAGATAAGGTGGCGAGCACCTGTGCCTCCTGTCTTGCTGTCAGAGCATATTGCGATGGTGATTGAGTGAGTGCTACCAAGGTAGTGCGCACATGTGGTGGATGCGATGCCGAAGCATGACATATAGGAGAGTAAGCTCTCACAAACTTGCTATGAGTTTGGCAAGCGACCTAGATAGCGCGCAGACTTCCATCAAGCGGAGGACCTTACCCACCCACCTCGCTAGAGCTCAATGAATGGCTGCACAACGCTATGCAAGACACACTCGCGAGACTTAGATCTGTGCTAAAACGCACCAATGTGGGATGGCCAGAAGCACTCTCATACAATCTGCCTCCTTCAGGAGCTTGACGAGTACCATTATGCACTCCTACAGAAGGAGGCATTTGCTCATAAAAAACAAATAAGGCTATGGGACATGGGTTGTACCAGAAACCTTTTCAGGAGAAAAGTAGTCTTTCCCTCCTTACTATCAGAAACTAGGATGGACCAGTAACTCAATCCACAAAATTCCTTCAGCAAGCAATTTTCGAGATGGGATGAGGATCCACGCGCAGCCTGGATGAGTCGTTGCATCCGGAACTCAACTGGAAAACATTGATCAATGTTTGCAAGTGAGACATCCTTCTTCCTTTGACAGAAATCTCTTAAAAACGACGAATAACTTTTGTATTTCAACATTTCCTATCAGCAAAACTGGCATAAGCTCTGACTGAAAGACGAGTCTACTCAGGGGTAGACTACCTGTGTCTGGTTATGGGAACGTAGGGGGTCATGCATAACCTGACTTTCCCCAAGGATTACAACATGACAAATTCGGAGATAATTTGTATTTTTCCTAACCATACAAACCTTAGCTATTTACATAGAGGGCGAGCCATTAGATTTTTAACGAGGGTTAACTACCCTCTCGCTAGCTAGCGAGGGGGTAGGGGAGGGGTAGCTTACTACCCCTCCCCCCCTACACACCGGTGAATAGCCTCACTACGCATAGAGGTAGGACTTGCCTTGGGGGACAGGGCTGGCGGGCAAATATGTGTAAATAGCTAAGGTTTGTATGGTTAGGAAAAATACAAATTATCTCCGAATTTGTCATTTGTTCCGTAACCGTAATACAAACCACGCTATTTACATAGGGTGACTTACCCCTTAGGAAGGGCGGAAATTCCCCAGCCTACTGGCTTTGGCTTTACCCGGAGACTCAGAATCCGAGTGAGCAGCACTTCAAGAAAAAGAGTCCCTGCACCTTGCAAGTTCCTTGCTCCGCAAGGAACGTGCGGCCTACATAAGCTTGTGTGTGGAGGGAAGAAGTGTGATTTGTCCTAGTAAGTCGATCTGAAGTCCTTCAGCTGGAATTCTAGGTTAGGACGTTCCCAATACCACCTCGTCAGGGTATGGGGGACGCGACAGTATTATCTTAATACTAGGAACACAAGGAAGCATGGTTTACCTGCAGAGGTTTGAGGTCAGCTATGCAGAGAACCCAGGATGCTGCTTTCCCCAGGAGAGGGGAGGATGAAGAAAGAAGTAAGGGCCAGACATACTTCTTCCGTTCATGCAGTCTAAAACCGGGTAACAATGCCCTCAACCTTCTGCTACCTCTCCAATAAGGAGCCTGAGGTTAGACCAGCTGTTGTGTAGCCACCACAGGGCGATAGAAAATGTATCGACACTCCTGTGGGTCACGTCCTGCAGGTAGTGGGCTGTGAAGGTTGTTAGACGCTTCCAGACTCCAGCTTGTAGCACCTGCGTCACAGAGTAGTTCCTCTTGAAGGCCAGGGACGTTGCAATGCATCTGACATCGTGTGCTGTAAGGCGACGTGACGGAGGAGGGTCTAGATTCAGGTCGTGATGAATGACCCTTTGAATCCGGGCTGAAAAGGCATTCTTGGTGACCCTCCTCTGCGTCCTTCCTGTGCTCCCAAACCGGGCTTGCACGTGAGGACGAACTGCAGCTGTTCTTAAAGATAACCCCTCCGATTCCTTACTGGGCAAGTAGAAGGTCTGGGTCATCTGTTAAAGAACGGAGACTCGAAATCTTGAAGGAGTCGAACCGAAGGTCCGGGACTCCAAGATTCTGAGTCTAGTAACCAACTCAGGGACGAACCTGTACGTTACCTCCCCCTATCCTCCTGAAAGGGCGACGTCATACGAGAGACCATGAAGATTGCTTACACGCTTGGCCGAGGCCAGATCGGGCAGGAGCACCGTCTCCCAAGACGGGCGACGATTAGAGGCCTGACGTAATGGTTCGCAAGGAGATCTCTTAACCATGGATCTGTGCCCTAATTCAGAGGAGAGGCTTGAAAACCTGCGTTACGGCTCTGATCAGTGCACCGAACCAGGGCCGTTGGCTGACAGACGCGCTGTCAGACATACCCCTTGAAGGGGGACAGGAATTGAAGGATCCCTGGGAGGAGTCTTCATCATTGGTGGGTTCGCCTGAAATGGCTTTGGGATTCTAGACCCCTCTAAATGTTTCCCTTCTCCCACAATGCGCAGTGGTATGCGCCTGCGGGGAGGGGAATGAGGCGATGGCGACCTTGCCATGTGTAGTTCAGCAGTCTCGCGCGCGAGAGGATATTGACGCTCGCACGAGGGAGAGTAATGGTGCTCGCGCAAGGGAGAATACTGGGACTCGCGCGCGGGAGACTGCGGGCGCGCGGGAGACTGATGGCGCACAGGAGCGCGTGTGGGAGACTGTTGGCGCACAGGAGCGTGTGCAGGAGACTGTTGGGGCGCACGCGCAGGATCAAGGCGTTGAGTGCACGGGCGCGCGGGCAAGAGTTCGCGCGTGCCTGTACCAGATATAGGGAGCGCGGGCGAGAGTTCGCGCGTGCCTGTACCAGTCGTATGGTGCGCGCGCTCAGGAGAAAGATCCCTAGCGCGGGGGCATGCAGTTGAAGCCTGTGATGCTTGTAGGCGCGAATCCGTAGGAGAGGATAGGCGTATCCTCGCGGATGCGTGCGGGAGAAGGCTGGCGCGATGGTATTAGCTGGTGCGTGGGAGAAGTCAGTTTAGTTGACTTCCCAGCAGCGCCCAGATCAATAGATCGTTGGCGCGCAGGAGAGTCAACTGCTGGGGGTGAGCGCTGGCGAGCAGGAGCGCGCTGGCGCGGAGGTAAGAGTTGGCGCGCAGCTGGGCGTGGGTGCATAGGCTTAGGCTCAGGCAAGGCCTGGCGCGCAGGAAAACGTGGGTGCATATGCGCGTGATGGAGCTGTGCTCCTGTTGGGACGTATGTGCGTGTTGGCGCATATGCCCATGATGCCCTGTGTCAGGGTTTATTGATGGGGCCTCACGAGCTACTAGAGAGCGTTCGTCAGGTTTCGTTGGCGCATAGCGCGTATCTGGGTGGCGCGACTTAGCGTGCTCAGATGAAGCCTTGTTACGTTTATGCAAGAAGGGTGACGGCAGGTCTGTCGGGTGGAAGGTCGACGTGTCCTTTAAAAGGACGATCTTCCACCGAAGGAGATGGCAAACGATTGTAGAAAGGTCCAGGACCAATGCAGGAACAGTGATCGGTGATTGTTCTCGAGGCTCCTCTGCGGGGGACTGCA
The DNA here is from genome assembly GCF_036898095.1 of Palaemon carinicauda. Taxonomy (NCBI): domain Eukaryota; kingdom Metazoa; phylum Arthropoda; class Malacostraca; order Decapoda; family Palaemonidae; genus Palaemon; species Palaemon carinicauda. The sequence goes on from NC_090725.1 coordinate 278,793,685, forward strand.
TCGAAGATGTTGAACCGAAGAGGCGCCTCCTCACCGCAGGCGAAGGAAGGCCTTTCTGGCGAAGAGGAAGGCAAGCCTTGCAATGAATGCGCCCTCTGGGGGCCGTAGGGTCAGTGAACTGACCTTCTGCAGTCCTCCGAAGAGGAGTCTCTGTTAGTGAACTCCCCCAAGGGGAAGAAACACAAGCAGGCTGAACAGATACGGGAGAAACTAAGCCGTCAGCTACCGTAGGGTTTGAAGAGGCAGAGGTGATGGGTGATACCGCATTGGATACCTCTGACACCACAACGTCGACAAGAGACAAAGGATCAACCTCTGTCGGTGACGGCGATTGCTTGACAGCGGCACCTTAATCGGATGTAGTTAAGCAAAACCTCCTTGGAGGGCAAACCCGTAAGCCCCAAGGAGGACCAAAGCTGAAAAAGGGGGGTTAGTGACATATCCTCCCGCGGGGGGAGAGGTGGAGCTGCTTCGCTAGGGGAAGCAACGTCATCTGTCGAGCCCCGAGGTTGGTAAACAGTACATCGGTCTACGCTACCACTCGACGGTCTCTCGAAAGAGACCGACCGAGTGGGAGCTTCGGAGGAGGTTTGGGCAACGGAAGAAGAGGCCTTAGGTTTTTCTCCTTTCAAAGAAACCTTCGAAGGAGAAATATCCCGTTTGGACTTCTTCTTCCGTCGCCGCGAAAACCTCTCCCACTGGGAAGTAGACCACTCCCTACACTCACTACACCTGTTGTTGCTATCACACCGTTGGCCCCTACAAGAAGGACAAAGGGTGTGAGGATCGGTCTCGACCGCCAACATGAATGTTCCACAGGGGCGGTCGGGAAACCCAGGGCAGGTGCACATTATCGCAGAGGCCAACTTCACAAACAGAACTAGAAAAAGAAAAAGACAAAAGCATTAAATGGCTGCCAAATGACGGCGAGGTTGAAAGCGGACACGTCCGACTACCATCCGAGCCAAGAGCAAAGTGAGCTCAAGCACAGGTGTGTGAGGGGGGGGGAGCAAGCTACCCTCCCCTACCCCCGCTAACTAGCGGTGTGGGTAGTAAACCCTCGTCAAAAATTAATGGGTCGTCATTTCAGCTACGACGAAAGTAATACCCCTATTAAATAGCGTGGTTTGTATTCCAGTTACGGAACAAAAGGAGGTTAGTGACATATCCTCCCCCGTGGGGAGAGGTGGAGCTGCTTCACTAGGGAAAGCAACATTATCTCTTGAGACCCGAGCTTGGTTAACAATAAATCAGTCTACGCTACCACTCGACGGTCTCTCGAAAGAGACAGACCGAGTGGGAGCTTCGGAGGAGGTTTGGACAACGGAAGAAGAGGCCTTGGATTTTTCTCCCTTCAAAGCAACCTTCAAAGGAGAAATATCCCGTTTGGACTTCTTCTTCCGTCGTCGCGAAAACCTCTCTCACTGGGAGGCAGACCACTCACTACACTTGTTGGTGCTATCACACCGTTGGCCCCTACAAGAAGGACAAAGGGCGTGAGGATCAGTCTCAACCGCCGACATGAACATTCCACAGGGGCGGTCAGGAAAACCAGGGCAGGTGCGCATGATCGCATGAGTCACATACAAAAACTAGAGAAAGAAAAAACGAAAGCAATTAAATGGCTGCCAATATGAGAGCGGACACGTCCGACCACCATCCGAGCTTAGAGCAAAGTGAGCTCAAGCACAGGTGTGTGAGAGGGAGGGGGGTAGCAAACTACCCTCCCCTACCCCCCCCTAACTAGCGGTGTGGGTAGTAAACCCTCGTTAAAAATTAATGGCTCGTCATTTCAGCTACGCCGAAAGTAATACCCCTATTAAATAGCGTGGTTTGTATTCCAGTTACGGAACAAATTTGGATGTAAACTCTATCCTTCCTTGATCGAGTGTCTTGCTTCACATATAACAATCAACAGCCAGTATTCACTTCCTGAAAGAAAAAGTAACTGAAAAAAAGTTCACCTAAGGGTGCATGCGTACGTCAGTAATCGATGAGGCCAAAACATACGTGACGAGACTTTGACAGGTAAGGGGGGAGGCTCCTTACCCTAGCTTCCGACTGTCATTCAACTGATCGTTTAACGATTCAACGGCCGTCCAGCTTTCCAGCTGAGACACATTCCCTAACTAAAGGATGATGATTTGTATCAGCCTAGGAACAAGGTGTTAATTTGGCTTACAACATGAGCTCAATTAAGTAAGAAAGTCTTTGTAGTACAATGAATATAGCTACAAACGATTTCATAGAAAATGTGATTGAAAAATCACGCTTTTTATGCGTATGGAATACCTGGCAAACTAAAGCTCCAGTATTTTTATTGTATTTCATTACTATTAGTTGTTTTTAATAAAAATAAATTTTTTCCTCTGAATAAGTAATACAAATAACAAAAAATAAGACTGGTATATGGTGTATTTCAAGGTGTTGATGATAATGCCTTCAACAAATCCATACCTTTTAAGTTATGGAAGTCAATCCACCATAACTCAAAAACTATACATTTTCGCCAAATCTCTTAATCAAAAAATTTCAAAACACGATAATTTTCATAAATTTATGGTCTTATTTCCTCTAAAAGTCTTATTGTACTAATATGATATTTTGATTATAAAATAAATTTTTGAATATACTTACCCAGTGAATATATAATAGCTGACGTCTCGGACGGCTCGACAGATTCCAAAAACTCGCGAGCGATCGCCGTGAAGGTTGCGGGTGTGACCACCAGCGCCGACTATCGGCTAGATACCGCATATACTTGTCTATTTCTCCAGTTCTTCTCAGTCCGCTGGGTCTCTATCGGGGAGGAAGGGAGGGCCTTTAATTTATATATTCACCGGGTAAGTATATTCAAAAATTTATTTTATAATCAAAATATAATTTTTAAATATTAAACTTAGCCGGTGAATATATAATAGCTGATTCACACCCATGGTGGTGGGTAGAGACCAGTATTAATACAATAAAGGCGTATATGCTCAAGAGTTTTTTGACAATTATTTCATAAAAAACCAACTTAAGTATAGGTACCTGGTAAGGAAGCTGACTCTGACGATTACTCTGCCTTGTTAGTCCGCTTTCCTCACGAAGCCCAGCCATCCTCTCAGGATGCTGAAAGACTCCCAGGAGCTGTTATATCCAGGGCAAACACCCTTATAACAGGACCTCATCAATACCCTTAATCTGGACGCTCTCAAGAAACGACATTTGACCACCCGCCAAATCAAAAAGGATGCGAAAGACTTCCTAGTCTTCCGTACAACCCAAGACAAGATTAAAAGGATATTGGGATGAAGGGAATGTAGTGGTAGAACCCTCACCCACTACTGCACTCGCTGCAACGAATGGACCCAGGGTGTAGCAGTCCTCATAAAGAGTCTGGACGTCTTTTAAGTAAAATGAAGCGAACACCGACTTGCTCCTCCAAAAGGTCGCGTCCATAATACTTCGCAGAGACCTGTTTTGCTTAAAAGCCACCGAAGTTGCTATCGCTCTCACTTCGTGCGTCTTGACCTTAAGCAAACAACGATCTTTCTCATTTAAATGAGAATGTGCCTCCCGGATTAAAAATCTAATAAAGTACGATAACGCATTTTTAGACATGGGCAATGAGGGCTTCTTAACGGAGCACCATAAGGCCTCAGAACCACCTCGTAATGGTTTAGTACGAGCTAAATAAAACTTAAGAGCTCTAACTGGGCACAGTACTCTTTCAACCTCGTTGCCTACGATTTCTGACAGACAAGGTATTTCAAAAGATTTAGGCCAAGGACGAGAAGGCAGTTCATTCTTGGCCAAAAACCCAAGTTGAAGCGAACATGTGGCTTTATTTGTAGAGAGGCCGATGTTCTTACTAAAAGCATGGATCTCACTGACCCTTTTAGCCGAAGCCAAGCACACCAAAAAAAGCGTCTTGAGGGTGAGATCCTTCAGGGAGGCTGAATGCAATGGCTCAAACCTGTCTGACATTAGGAACCTTAGGACCACGTCTAAGTTCCAAGCGGGAGTTGACATATGACGCTCCTTAGAGGTCTCGAAGGACTTAAGGAGATCTTGGAGATCTTTGTTATTTGACAGATCCAAGCCTCTATGTCTGAACACAGACGCCAACATGCTCCTGTAGCCCTTAATAGTGGGAGCAGAGAGGGAGCGAACATTTCTCAGATGCAGGAGAAAGTCCGCAATTTGGGCTACAGAGGTACTGGAAGAGGAAATAGAGGATGACTTGCACCACTCTCTAAAGACCTCCCACTTCGACTGGTAGACCTTGATAGTAGATGATCTCCTAGCCCTCGCGATCGCTCTGGCTGCCTCCTTCAAAAATCCTCGAGCTCTTGAGAGTCTTTCGATAGTCTGAAGGCAGTCAGACGAAGCGCGGGGAGGCTTTGATGAAGACTCCTTACGTGGGGCTGCCGTAAGAGATCCATCCGTAAAGGTAGACTCCTTGGAACGTCTACCAGCCATTGAAGTACCTCTGTGAACCACTCTCTCGCGGGCCAGAGGGGAGCAACCAACGTCAACCTTGTCCCTTCGTGAGAGGCGAACTTCTGCAAAACCTTGTTGATGATCTTGAACGGCGGAAATGCGTAAGCGTCCATGTGAGACCAGTCCAACAGAAAGGCATCTATGTGGGCCGCCTCTGGATCTGGGACTGGAGAGCAATAGGTCGGGAGCCTTTTGGTCAGTGAGGTCGCAAAGAGGTCTATGGTGGGCTGACCCCAAGTCATCCAAAGACTCTTGCACACGTCCTTGTGGAGGGTCCATTCTGTAGGGATCACCTGACCTCTCCGACTGAGACAGTCCGCCAAGACGTTCAATTTTCCCTGGACGAACCTCGTCAACAGTGAGATGCCTCGATCTTTTGACCAGATGAGGAGGTACCTTGCGATGACGAACAGTGTGTGGGAGTGAGTGCCTCCTTGCTTGGAGATGTACGCCAAGGCTGTGGTGTTGTCCGCATTCACTTCTACCACCTTGTTTCGGAGAAGACTCTCGAAACTCGTCAAGGCCAAGTGAACAGCCAACAGCTCCTTGCAGTTGATGTGAAGGCTCCTCTGATCCGACGTCCAAAGACCCGAACATTCCAGACCGTCCAGAGTCGCTCCCCAACCCAAATCCGACGCGTCTGAAAATAACACGTGGTCTGGGTTCTTGACCGCCAGGGACAGACCCTCTCGAAGACCTATATTGCTGTCCCACCAGTTCAGGCACGTCTTTACTGGTTCGGAGATCGGGATTGAGACAGCCTCCAAAGTCTTGTTCTTGTTCCAATGGGAGTCTAGATGGAACTGGAGAGGGCGAAGGTGAAGTCTCCCTAGAGAGATAAATTGTTCCAGGGATGACAGCGTCCCTAGGAGGCTCATCCAACTTCTCACAGAGCAACGGTCTTTTCTCAGCATGAGGCGGACTTTGAGCAAGGCTTGATCTATCCTGGTGGCAGACGGAAAAGCCCAAAAAGCTAGATTGTGAATCTCCATCCCCAAATAGAGAATCGTTTGGGAGGGAATCAGCTGAGACTTCTCTAAGTTCACCAACAGTCCCAACTCCTTTGCAAGATCCAACGTCCATTGAAGGTCCTGCAGACAGCGATGACGGGACGACGCTCTGAGCAGCCAGTCGTCCAGGTACAGGGAGGCTCGAATCCCCGATAAATGTAGAAATTTTGCCACATTTCTCATGAGCCTCGTAAAAACAAGAGGAGCAGGGCTGAGGCCGAAGCACAGTGCTCGGAATTGGTACACCACATTCCTGTATACAAACCTCAGATACGGTTGAGAATCCGGGTGTATAGGAATGTGGAAGTACGCATCCTGCAGGTCGAGAGAGACCATCCAGTCTCCCTCTCTGACCGGTGCTAGGACGGACTTTGTGGTCTCCATCGTAAATTTTGTTTTGACAACAAAAACGTTGAGCGCACTGACATCCAGCACCGGCCTCCAACCTCCTGTATGCTTTGGGACTAGGAAGAGACGGTTGTAAAATCCCGGTGATTGAAGGTCCGAGACTTTCACCACCGCTCCCTTCTCTAGCAACTGAGACACCTGCAGCTGTAGTGCCTGTCTCCTTGACTCCTCTCGATACCTGGGAGAGAGGTCTATAGGAACTTTTACCAGAGGAGGTCTCCGTACAAAATGACAAATTCGAAGATAATTTGTATTTTTCCTAACCATACAAACCTTAGCTATTTACAAAGGGTTATTACTTTTAGCGTAGCTGAAATGGCGAGCCATTAGAATTTAACGAGGGTGTATTACCCCCCGCGCTAGTTAGCGGGGGGGTAGGGGAGTGGTAGCTAGCTACCCCTCCTCCCCCTCACACACACGTGAATACTCACTTTCACTTAGAGGTAGGACTTGTCTTGGGGGACAGGGCTGGCGGGCAAATATGTGTAAATAGCTAAGGTTTGTATGGTTAGGAAAAATACAAATTATCTTCGAATTTGTCATTTGTTCCGTAACCGAAATACAAACCACGCTATTTACAAAGGGTGACTTATCCCTTAGGAAGGGTGGAAAGTCCCCAGCCATACTGGCTTTGGCTTTACCCGGGGACTCAGAATCCGAGTGAGTCGCACTCGAGAAAAGGAGTCCCTGCACCTCACAAGTTCCTTGCTCCGCAAGGAACCATGTGGCCTACGTAAGCTTGTGTGTGAAGGAAGAAGTGTGACCCGTCTTAGGCAGTTGACCTGGAGTTCCAGAAGGAACTCTGGGTTAGGACGTTCCCAATACCACCTCGTCAGGGTATGGGGGACGCGACAGTATTGACTCAATACTCGGAACACAAGGAAGCATGGTTTACCTGCAGAGGTTCGAGGTCAGCTATGCAGAGACCAGGATGCTGCTTCCCCGTAGAGGGGATGATGAAGAAAGAAGTAAGGGCCAGACATACTTCTTTCGTTCATGCAGACTAAAACCTGATAACAATGCCCTCAACCTTCTGCTACCTGTCCAAAAAGGAGCCTGAGGTTAGACCAGCTGTTGTGTAGCCACCACAGAGCGATAGAAAACGTATCGAGACTCCTGTGGGTCACGCCCTGCAGGAAGCGGGCTGCGAAGGTCATCAGACGCTTCCAGACTCCAGCTTGTAGCACCTGCGTCACAGAGTAGTATTACTCGAAGGCGAGGACGTTGCGATGTATCCAACATCGTGCTGTAGGGCGACGTGACGGGGGAGGGTTTGAAGACAGGTCGAGATGAATGTACTCGAGTCCGGGCTGAAGAGGTATACTGGTGACTCTCCCCCCATGTCCTCCATGTGTTCCCAAATCGGCTGCAACTGAGGCCAAACTGCAGCTGTTCCCAGCGCTAACCTCTCGATTCCTTACTGGCAAGAAAGAGAAGGTCTTGGGACATAACACACAGAATGGAGACTCGAAATCTTGAATGAATCGGACCGAAGGGTCGGGACCCTCAGATTCTGAGTCTAGCCAACAACTCAGGAGCGAGCCTGAATGTTGCCTTCCCCTCTTCCTTAGAAAGGGGGGAGTAGTAAGAGACCAAGAAGATTGCTTACACACTGGCCGTGGCCAGAGTGAGCAGAAGACCCAAGGCGGAATACAATCCGAGGCCTGTCGTAAAAGGGTCTTGAGAAGATCTCTTAAAGGACTAAAAGTCCGAGCCATGCTCCAAGTTGGAGGTCTTCCTCCGACTAGGGCAGGGACGATCGTAGCTTCGCATGAGCGAGGATAGATCCAGCGGGCAGGAAAAAGTTATTCCTTTAAGCCTGAAGGTCAGGGAAAGGCTGAGCGACAGGCTTCATTGCCGAGAGCGGAAGGGAGCTTCCTCCCGCCGAAAGGCAATAAGACCGTTATTGCTGGAGAAGAGGCCTCACGGGAAGAGGTATATCTCCCACGGCACCCACCACCTTAGACTCTTCACTTTGCCTGGGAGACCCCTGTGGATGACTATCGCAGATGACGCGACCTCCGTACCGCGACTGTAGCGGGTTGTCTCTTCTAGAGGAGGAAGCGTAGTGTCTCCAGGCATGAAGCCGAAGCGATGCCCCGGTTCGGGAGAGATGTCGCAGTGTGGTTGCTTGAGTAGTCTGCGCCGTGGGAGAAGCTCTCCCGGGAGTTCCGTCAGGGGAAGCAGAGGGTCCAGAAACCGTTCTGCGCATAGTCCCAGTGGAGCTCTCCCATTGAAAGGTTGACAGACAACCTGGTTTTGTTGAGACCCATTGTCCGCAGACAAAAAGGAGGGAAGACGCAGGCGTCGAATTTGTCCCACCATCACCGGAATGCATCTTGCCAGAGTCTCGGGGTCTGAGACTGGGGGTAAGACTAGTGGAAGCTTGAGGTTCCAAGGTGTTGCGATCAGGTCCCCCAGACCAGCACTTGCTGGTTACCCAAGGTCAAAGACCCCTAGGTACACTCTCTCTATGAGGCTCTGCTCGGATAGTCTGAGAGAGACATTCCCCTGCCTGGAATGAGAGAGCTGATGGTGGAATTGAGAGAATCTCAATCATCCCGGTATCTCTACTACAAGATGTGAAGGTGTGAAAATGCGTCCCCTGCTGGTTAGAATGAAGTCGACGCGCAACGGGGCGACTTGGCAGGAGCTGTAGGATCTGAATCGGGGCCAGACTAAGGCCCTTAAGCCTGCCTGAATGATGGAGAGGTATCCTTCAGGTCTTGACCATAGGCCTGGACCGGAACATGCCCCCCCCCCTTTCCTTTGACGAGTCCGAGAACCGCATCAAGAATGTGGGGAAAGGACGAGAATATCCACTACCATCAAGAGGCTCCATAGGTCAACACCCATTGCAGGTTTAATAGTTCCGCTGGTCCCATAGGGCCAGGGAGTCCGGTTAAACATTGCCTGAAGCCACCGGGACTTGGATCGCCCCACATGGAACTTATCCTGAGGCGACCGTTCGGACTATAGACGGGTCAATGAGGAAAGAAGAACTAGGAAACGTTCCAAGGTAGGGCTGAAAGCTCTGCTTGACTGAGAACAGGTACTGCGACTCTCCTCAGTCTTGCCACAGTCAACCGAAAGGAAGGCTCGGAGGATGCGGTAACAGAATCTGGCGTCCCCAGGTGGTCACCCATCCAAGTACCGACGTTGCTTAACCTCGCTGGACGGACGAGAAGCGGGGTTTCCAATGTGGTAAGGCGGTTGACTCAAAATCATGGCCAGATACTCCAGATGTTGAGGCAGAGGAAGAGAAGGCTCCAAGCAAAATACCATGAGCCCACACTCATGGTCACATTCCGGAAGCTAGTCCCGGCGCTGAAGAAGGTCGAAACCCGAGCCTACCGGAGTTGACCAGCCCTCCAAACAGCAGAGGAGGCGGAAGCCTGCACCTGAGCGGCCAAGAGGAAGGCAGGGAGAGTTCTCTGGGGAAACAAACCTGCTATGCCACGGCGGGATAGCCACACTGCATCATAAGCAGGAATACTTGCAGTCTAGGCTGAATTCGACGAGCACCCTGGAAGATGGATGGAATGGAAACTGAAAGTACCCGTCCTTCCGATCCAGGGTTAAAGGAGTCCTGTCGCCTCGTTACCAGTCTGATCGATTCTGCTGGTCTACGCTGGCCGAAGTTTGTTCGACAAACTTGATCAGGACAGAGGTCGACTATGGACATCCCCTCTCAGATCCTTCCTTACAAGAAAGGATCGACTGAGGGGACCGGGGGTGAAGCCGTCGATGATCCTAAGGAAGACCTTCGCCTAAGGTATGGATCATTCTGCCCAACCGGGCAACTCTGCTGACGCTATGGCATAGAGGTTCAGAGACACTGAATTCGCTGACAGAGACAGCAGGCGCGATATCCTTGGCTACTCACAGAGATTGTGCGGGAATGGGCATCGGGAAGCTGTCATTCGGATGAGTAACCTTAAGCATCCTCCCAGCGAAAAAACCTGCAATCCTAGAGTTCGTGAACTCCTTTTAGGCCTATGCCCCCCCGGGGGAATCTCCTGTGCCATCTGTTCCTGACAGGAGGAAACTGCAATTGGACACCTTGTCCCAGTTGTCGTAGCCGATAACTTAGGCCGACGTGGTTGAAAGAAAAGGGCGCTGGAGCCCTGCAGAGTCTGGAAGAAAGCGCCTTGGAGGAGTGAAACCGGAAGTCGATTTACTCCGCACAGCAGCTGTCTAAGTCTCTGTCCTTGGGCACAGACAAAACTCTTCTCAAGGATGGAAGGGTGTCTGAGGTCGTCGACCTCCACAGATGAGACACCCGAAGGAAGCCTTCAGTCAGCGCGTCCAGATGGTACAACATCGAGCTTGTCCGCAAGTAGATACTTAACGACGAAAGGCCAAGGTGTCTGAGCTCGAGAGGAGGAAAGTACCCTTGATCTTCCTGTAGCTTCCTTGAACCAAACCTCGGGCCGTAACCGAGGAGGGAAAGAACCTGGTAAGCTCCCAGAGGAAGAGGTAAGCAGTCACCCCTTGTCCGATGGAGAAATCTTGAACGGAAAGCCCCCCCGCCAAAAATCCTTCCAGGGCAGGAGAAGGAGAGAGTACTCGTACAGGAGAGGGGACCCTCGAGACCGACCTCTTGGGAACCAACTTCGCCCTGGGGGAAGTCACCACGAAGTCCACTCCTCTCTTTCTCTTCAGCGTAGGAGAGACAGCCGCTGGTTTGTTACCCTGGCCGGCGAGTACTGGTTTCACAACCCTCATTAACGCCCGTGCCAGCGGACCAAACCATGTCTGCTGCTCCAAGGACACAGAGTCCGAAATCCTCGCTAAGGTGAAAGGGATCGGGCGATCCTTTGGAGTGGACCCGACGGTACCTGCCTGAAAAGAAGGTGGGGAAGAATGCTGTACTGACCTGTCTTCGTCCTGCACTACCAACCTGTGCTTGGATGGAGGTAATCCCGAGTGCCGTCTAGGAGCACGCGTCCCTGCTGCTACCACCGGCTGTGGAATTCGCCGCGAACTATGGTCGCGCGAGGGCGAAAGGTTGCGCAAAGGCGAACAGTCGCGCAAAGGCGAATGGTCGCGCGGGCGCGCAGGCGAGCGGGCGCGCGGGCGAGCGATCGCGCGGGCGCGCGGGCGAGCGATCGCGCGGGCGCGCAGGCGAGCGATCGCGCGGGCGCGCAGGCGAGTGGGCAGGTAAATGAACACGTGTCCGAGGCGACGAACGCAAGCGATGGCGTGACGGCGAGGGATCGTGCTGCCGCGTAGGTGAAGAAGATCGCTGGCGATAATGACCGCGTGATGGTAAGCGATGGCGAGCAGCATGTGTAGGTGAATGATCGCGTGAAAGGGTGGGATGGTGATCAGCATCCGCAGGAGGGCGATCGTTCAGGGTTGTGCGATGAGGAGCAGCATGCGTAAGCGGGCAATCGTGCAGGGTTGTGCGATGGCGAGCAGCATGCGCAGGTGAATGATCGCGTGAAAAGGTGCGATGGTGATCAGCATCCGCAGGAGGGCGATCGTTCAGGGTTGTGCGATGAGGAGCAGCATGCGTAAGCGGGCAATCGTGCAGGGTTGTGCGATGGCGAGCAGCATGCGCAGGTGAATGATCGCGTGAAAAGGTGCGATGGTGATCAGCATCCGCAGGAGGGCGATCGTTCAGGGTTGTGCGATGAGGAGCAGCATGCGTAAGCGGGCAATCGTGCAGGGTTGTGCGATGGCGAGCAGCATGCGCAGGTGAATGATCGCGTGAAAGGGTGCGATGGTGATCAGCATCCGCAGGAGGGCGATCGTTCAGGGTTGTGCGATGAGGAGCAGCATGCGTAAGCGGGCAATCGTGCAGGGTTGTGCGATGGCGAGCAGCATGCGCAGGTGAATGATCGCGTGAAAGGGTGCGATGGTGATCAGCATCCGCAGGAGGGCGATCGTTCAGGGTTGTGCGATGAGGAGCAGCATGCGTAATCAGCATCTGCAGTTGAGGGTCGCGCGATGGCGATCAGCATCGGCAGTTGAGGGTCGCGCGATGGCGATCAGCATCCGCAGTTGAGGGTCGCGCGATGGTGATCAGCATCCGCAGTTGAGGGTCGAGCGATGGCGATCAGCATGCGCAGGTGAGCTAGTAGCTGGCGAACCATGTTCCTTCAGAAGTGTTGGAGAACGTTGGCGTGCCAGCTGTAACACACGTGGGCGATCCGGAGATCGCTGGCGAGCTGATGATCGCTGGCGAGCTGATGATCGCTGACGAGCTGATGATCGCTGGCGAGCTGATGATCGCTGGCGAGCAGAAGGCTACGCGTGGAAGCCTGCGCAAAGAAGAAGTCCTTGACCCCGACCTGAACCGAAGTTCTAGATCGCGAGGGCGAACGTGGGCGCACAGGGCACGAAACAGGAACCGCAGGGAAGATCATCTTGAAAGCGCTGACGAACAGGAGAGCGCTGATGAGCAGAAGGGCGCGCAGGGAAACCCTGACACGCAAGGGAAGAACCCCCGTGGGGGCAACTCTTTGCCCCGAAGGAATCGTTGTCCGCCGGGAGACTGATGTCCGTCGGAAGACCGCTGTCCGTCGGACAGACCGTTGTCCGTCGGGAAGACCGTTGCCCGTCGAGATCAGACTGCTGTCCATCTGCACCAAGGCGGAAGATCGAGAAAAAAGGAGTGTAGGCTGCAAACGGAGATCCAAAAGGGCGCCTCAAGCACCCTTACAGGGAGATGAGAGGCCCTTACGACGAGGCGGACGGAGGGCCTTACGGCGAGGGAGGCCAACAGCAACAGCAACCGAAGAAACCTCCGAAGAGGAGTCTCTATGAGTGTACTCTCTCGCGAACGAAAGAGAAACACTTCGAGGAAGAGACTGGTCAGCCAGTGACCTAAAAGGAGCAATCCTCCGAAGAGGAGCTCCTGCAGTTGCCCAGCCCCTTGAGCGAAACTGCAGGTGCGACCGCTCAGCACCAAGAGCATAGTCGCACGAAAAAAAGGCAAGAGAAGAACCCCCCAAAAGGGGAAAAACTCAAGCCTGGACAGGAAAAACTTCCCTCGGAAGGAAAGTTATCCGCCCAAGGAGGCAAGCCTCCTGACTGTTCTAAAATGAACTGGAGAGCTGTCCGTCGACACGGGAGTACTACCAGTAGAAGGAGACACGCCCCTGACGAAAATGCAAGGGGGGAGGCAGCAACAGCCGAATCCCCAGGACTCAACCAGACAGCTCACACCGTTGCTATATTACAGAAACGAACTAGATCGGTAACTGTAAAAAAATAAAACAAATAATATTAGTACACATTCATTCCCCCGGGAAGGCTCCGAAGAGGAATCCCGAGGGAAAGGAACAAGAATTACACAACAGGCACGTGCCCTCACAACCACTTACACTCGCGGAAGGAGAGCTGTAACCAAAACAGAATTATAACAATTATAATTATGTAACTATGTAATTATGTAATTAAAAAATGAATGAACACTAAAGAAAGAACGAAAACCCCGAAAGGAATCGTTCTACAAGCTGAAAAAAAACAACTACAATTAGATTCATAACTAATTGATACAAACGTACGCGTAGCAACCCCCCACACGGAAAGGAAGCTAGGCTACAAGGGCGTAGTAACACGTAGTAAAAGGGTGAACGACCTCAAGAGAGAGAGAGAGAGAGAAAGACATAAGTCAAACTCGATCGCCACCCATAAAATACGCCGTGGTGGCCTAACTGCCGAGGCCTCCACGTAGATATCATACACTACACACACACATCTGAAAAGGAAACTTACTTATTTCTATACTCAAATATATATACAAACATGAAAACATGTTTACATATATATTGTAGTAAAAGAAAAGTAAGCGATTAAGTAAAGACAAAACAGACAATGGCTGCCAAGCGAGGACCAAGACAGAGACGTCTGTCACAGTCCGAGCCAAAAGTGAAAAGTAAGTATTCACGTGTGTGTGAGGGGGAGGAGGGGTAGCTAGCTACCACTCCCCTACCCCCCCGCTAACTAGCGCGGGGGGTAATACACCCTCGTTAAATTCTAATGGCTCGCCATTTCAGCTACGCTAAAAGTAATAACCCTTTGTAAATAGCGTGGTTTGTATTTCGGTTACGGAACAAAGGTATTTTGTACCCCTCCTTTAGCAACAACACAGACTCTCGGTCTGCACCCCTCTTCTCCCAGGCCTGCCAGAAGTTGTTCAGTCTGGCCCCTACCGCTGTCTGAGGACGTGGGCAGTCAGACTCTGCCACGGGAGGACTTGGATCCTCTCCTCTTGCCTCTCTTACTATCGGCACGAGCGCCTCCCTTACTGGGGGCTCTGCCACGAAAGGGCGGGATAAACCTCGTTGCTGGAGTATCGAGCTTGGGTCTTACGACATAAGATGATGAAGGAGCAGCCTTACGCGCCGACGTAGCCATCAGGTCGTGGGTATCCTTCTGCACCAGAGAAGCTGCAATATCCTTAATCAACTGCTGAGGGAACAAGGCAGAAGACAACGGGGCAAAGAGAAGCTCTGACCTTTGGCAGGGAGTTACTCCTGCCGAAAGGAACGAGCAAAGAGTCTCCCTCTTCTTAAGGACTCCTGCCGTAAAGGTAGCAGCGAGCTCATTAGAGCCATCACGGATAGCTTTGTCCATGCAGGACATAATTAGCACGGATACATCACGGTCGGCCGAAGAGATCTTCCTGCTCAAGGCTCCCAGCGACCAATCTAAGAAGTTAAAAACTTCGAAGGCCCTGTAAACCCCTTTGAGGAGATGATCAAGGTCCGAAGAGGACCAGCAAACTTTTGAGCGTCTCATGGCCAGACGACGGGGAGAGTCTACGAGGCTTGAGAAGTCTCCCTGGGCAGAGGCAGGAACTCCCAAGCCGAGAACTTCTCCCGTGTCATACCAGACGCTCGCTCTAGAAGCCAGTTTAAAAGGGGGGAAAGCAAAGGCTGTCTTCCCCAAACTCCTCCTGGTGATCAACCAATCGCCTAGTAAACGCAAAGCTCTCTTAGAAGAGCGAGAGAGCACTAGCTTAGTAAACGACGGCGTCGAAGTAGCTAGGCCTAGCGTAAACTCTGACGGAGGCGAACGAGGAGCAGCAGTTACAAAATGGTCAGGAAACAGTTCCTTAAAAATCAGCATGATCTTTTTAAAATCAAGAGAGGGTTGAGCAGCTCTAGGCTCCTCTCCATCTGACAAAGTCCCCAAAGGAATATCAGTTGGAAGGGGATCAGCGACTTCCTCATCCGACGGAACCTCGTCCGACAACTGCCGAGTCTCATGATACGGAGAGACATGCCGAGGAGGCAACGCTTGACAGGCAATGTCAACAAGCAACGGAGCAGCAGCAGCAGAAGAGGAAACGACGTCACGACGCTGCTGAAAGGGCTGAAAGGACTGAAAGTCTTGTACTGACCAACAACAACAGCTGAAGTTGATTGACGCTCGACGTCACGTCGGACCTGCATTGACAGCAAAGTCTGAGCAGGCAAAACAACCTCTGACTGCGGTGACTGATGCTCAACGTCACGTCGAGGCAACGGAGCCGGTCGGCAAACGTCAGTGCGGGGCTGCGGCGGCAGCAGCTGAACGTCAGTCCGAGACTGTAGCAAAGGAGGATCCATGTCACGTGACTGACGTGAAAGACTAGGCACACGACTAGCCTCGCGTTTCAAAGCACTAGAAACGTCAGCACTAACGTCAAACGGACGAGAAAACACTCGTTTGGGTGGCTGAAGGCCAGAGTCACGTTCAGCGCACTGGCGACTCGTAAGCAAAGGATCATCGCGAACCTGCTCAAAGTCATACTCTTCCATAAGGGAGGCAAGCTTAGACTGCATGTCCCGCAGGACAACCCACTTCGGATCAACGGGAGTCGGAACGGGCCGTGACGTCGGTAACGTCTGCGTTGGCAAAACATTGCCTCTACCGCGACCCTCGGACCCCGTGTTACGCTTGCGCTTAACAGGCGAACAGTCATCCGACGACTGCAAAAGGTCAGAGCTGCCCCAATGGCTACAGCCAGGACGCTGGACCTGTCCTGAAGGGACTGACTTTCGCTTCAAGGGTCTAGAAACCTTGCGCCAAGGTTTCTTGTGCGATAAGCCTTCGGAGGACGAGGAGAACATAGTCTCACCCGTCTTATGGTAAGGACGATCTTGACGAGAAACGTCCGATACCAAAGAGGGAACATCTGTACGTTGGTTTACGCCTCTCGCCCCCTTAAGTCCTACGACATTACTTCTCCCTGGTGCAGGGGAGCCTGAAAGAGGTCTCGGACTAGGGGAGCGACAAGCACGAACAGACGAACCCTCGGTCGCAACACTAAACACACTTTGCGCACTTATCACTTTATCACTTAGATTTTCTGTTTTACCACTCTGACACTTCAACAACTTAACATCTGACATGAGTTGGTTTCTGTCCGATGCTAAGGACTCAACTTTTTCGCCTAAAGCTTGAATCGCTAAAAACATATCCCGCATGGACGGTTCATGAGTGCTAGTAGGGGGTTCAGGAACAACTACTACAGGGGAAGGATTAGGTTCAGGGGCATGGGAGGAGGAAAATTCCAAAGATCTAGAGGAGCTTCTCCTCACCCTATCTCTCTCAAGCTTACGAGTATATTTGTCATACTCAAGCCAGTCGAATTCCGACAAGACCACGCACTCCTCACACCGATCTCCTAATTGGCAGGATTTACCCCGGCAATTAGAACAAACAGTATGAGGGTCGATAGAGGCCTTGGGAAGACGTTTGTTGCAATCCCTCGCACACTTGCGATATACAGGAGAAGGGTCAGCCATTTTGAACAATCAGTTTAATTGAAGAAAACACCCGACACAGCGAAAGCCAATAAACAACCAAAATAAAGTACTTCACCAATTCGGTCGAAAACTCAAGGTCATAAAGCGAGGGGAACCAACTTGTCGACAAGACCGACAGAGAAGAACTGGAGAAATTGACAAGTATATGCGGTTTCTGGCCGATAGTCGGCGCTGGTGGTCACACCCGCAACCTTCACGGCGATCGCTCGCGAGTTTTTGGAATCTGTCGAGCCGTCCGAGACGTCAGCTATTATATATTCACCGGCTAAGTTTAATATTTAAAATTACAATTTTGCTCCCTTCTGTTGATGAGATTTGCTACAGTAGTTTTCAGTTTCTTTCCCAAATCCTTGAAGCCCAGGTTTCTCCCTTAGATAATTATCATAAAACAGGGAAAGGAGCCTTTGTATATTAGCGGCCAGTTCCTCACACACTCATTAAAAATGGATATCAACTATCCTAAACTTTTCCCCCTAACCTAACCTATAAGCTGTGTCGGTAAATGTGTAGGAGAGCTCCGCGGAAGATCTTGAAGAATTTAAACACCTACAATTCACTATTATATCATATAGAACGCTTATATAATAGTCAATATATGAGCAGCTTCTATTTAACGAAGATATTCGTGTGTATAGTTATGTTTCACTTGGATTTTTTCTAAGTGTTTGTTTTTGTTTACTGTGTGATGTCTTGGCTAAAATGAGCTGTTTCACCGCCTTACTGCGTATGGCAGACTAGTTCTCAATGCTATTCTAACCAATAACAGGTGTTTTCTTGACGTCACACTGTTTGAAAACCAATCATGGCGGTTTTTACAAATCTAGCCAATGCTGACACTTATTACTTCACTTATCCCTGCTATTTTTCCACCAGTTACCACAGTTTACGTGAAGTTCCGCGGAGGAATATTTTTGCACGTCTCGGATCTCCCTTCAAACTGAAAAGCTCATTTTGCCGTGAAGTATGGAGCAATTAGCAGGACCTTCATCCCGTTCCGACTGTGTCACTTGTGACAATTGCTTTATTTCTTATGGGATTTTTGTGTACATTATTCAGGGAAAGTTGATTTGCTAATTGCATTTGCTCAACGTCATGGTTTGATTTTGGCAGAGAAAAAGTGTCCTAATTGTGAAAATGTGTGCCGTATAGATTACAACAAATTAGCATTCCGGTGTGATCGTAGTGTGGTTACTCATGGGAAAAGGAAGAGGAGGTGCAATTTTTTCGTGTCTTGTTTCAAAGGTACATGGTTTGGAAATGCAAAGTTAGATATTGAGACTAATTTGAAGTTTGTGTTCCTTTTTTTGCAAAAGGCGTTTTCATTTGAATTTGTTTCGTTTGAACTGAAACTCAATAATCACACTATCGTTGATTGGTGTTCGTTTTGCCGTGAGGTGCTTATTTCTTGGGGTCTGAGACATTCTCGGAAAATTGGAGGCCCTGGATTAACCGTTGAAATTGATGAATCAAAATTTGGCAAGCGCAAGTACAATGTTGGACGCGTCATAGAGGGTCAGTGGGTGTTTGGTGGTATCTGCCGTGAAACCCGGGATTTATTTTTTGTGCCGGTGCAAGACCGCTCCGCTGAAACATTACTGGCTATTATCTGCCAGTATATAGCAGAAGGTACCACGGTGATATCGGATTGTTGGAAGGCATATAATTGTTTAGAAAAAGAAGGTTATAAGCACCCCACGGTTAATCATAGTGTTAATTTTGTTGACCCAGTTACAGGTGCTCATACTAACACCATAGAACGTACCTGGAGAGGCACCAAGGCCCTGGTCCCCAAATACGGAAGAAGAAAAGGTCATTTTGTGGGGTATTTGGCCGTGGCCTACTTTAAATTGGCCATAACTGATCCTGCCAAAAGACTTCATCACTTCCTCCTGGCAGCAGCAGATTTGTATCCACCTACACCATAACAGTAAGGTATGTGGTAGTTTGCAGTTTACATTAACGTTGTGTAACCTCATTAATAGTCGAAATATCGACGATCAAACTCACGCTACTCTTGTCTTCCCTGAATTTTCTAAGTCTGTTGTTATTGTTGACTGTGTCTTATTTTTGCTCAAATGAGACCTGTAACCACTATAATCCGCAGACAAACTAGTGCACTATGACCCCCCCCCCCGGTAGGCCTAGGTAGGGGTACAGGGCCCCATAGGCTAGGTTAGGTGGGTGTCTTAGGTTCGGTGGTGCCCTGAAAATTACTGTGGCCTTAAGGGGGGGGTCTTAGGGGGGCGGAGCCCCCCCCCCGGTAGGCCTAGGTAGGGGTACAGGGCCCCATAGGCTAGGTTAGGTGGGTGTCTTAGGTTCGGTGGTGCCCTGAAAATTACTGTGGCCTTAAGGGGGGGTCGCAGGGGGGGGCAGAGCCCCCCCCCCCCCCCCCCCCCCGGTAGGCCTAGGTAGGGGTACATGGCCCCCAGGGTAGGGTAGGTAGTTGTATTAGGTTCGGTAGTGCCCCGAAAAATCACTTTTCTCCTCCTCCCCCCACCCAAAAACCCCGCTTCCCACTGGGGTCCCCCATGATTGTAGTAGTAGGTTTATGCTTACATTTTCTGTGTAAGAGTTAGGTGGTTGTAGGAGGATTATCTCACAGTTTCAAGGTAAGTGTAGCTCTAATTTACTGTTTTCTTTCGTTTTCTACTTTTAGAAACTTTTAAATCGAGTGCGGAGGTCTCCTACACAATTACCGCTGTGTCCTTACCTACTTACCTAACAGAGGGGAGGGGGGGGGGGGCAACGGCCCACTGCAACCCGCCCTACATTGCCATATACAAAGTTAGACATAATAATATATACAGGTGGCCGCTATCATACATACACCCCTAATTTTCATAACACGGGGATGCAAAAAACTAGTAGATTGCACAGGCAACAATGTTTACCCTTGAATAAAATATGCGATAAATTATTAAGCAGCATGAAAAATACATGGTTCGTGAAATTGGGCATAAGATAATATAATGGCACCACCAACCTTCAACTGTTGAAGAACTATACACAATCATGCAATAGAATACTAAACATGTAAAACGGCATCCCTTATTAGAGTAATTTACCTAAAATTACAGTAAAGAGAGAGAATGTGTAAGAAAAATTTTGTGGAAGTCAATGCAGTTGCACCCGTAAAATGTAAACAAACTTTTAGTGTTTTTCAGGTGCTTGGCGCAGGTATTTCTCCTTTACAACGGCACTTCCTCGATTTTCTTCATTCTATTTCTTTAGTTTCTTTTTTCTTTTTTCCATATTTCGTACTTAAATTCCTTTTTCTGCTACTTCATCCTTATAGAAAATGTATCCTATTATTTTCTTCTTTGCCTTTTCACATGGTTACTCCAATTCTTTTATATTTCTCATAATCTAATCTTAAACAGTCAGTGTTAGCTCTGTACATAATGGCGTCTGGTTTGATATTATACATTATTTCTTCTGATCATTATTGCTGTTTCATTAGTATTTCCATAAAGCCCACATTTTCCAATGTGTGTTCCCTATCAATATTTCATGGTATCGTTTTGCTATCACAGATAAGTTAAATTTACAAGCTTTTCTGATTTTTCCCATAATTTTCTTCTCTTTTTTCTTAAATATATTTATTTTTCCTTCTATCACTACCCTTAATTTTCATGTTTTCTTTTTTCTTTTATAGTATCTATCTCTTCCTGTTTTTCTTTCATGTTACATATAGGTATAGGCCTATGACTTGTTTTTTTTCTATTCCTGAACCACAGTCCTTACATACCTCTATTGGTATTCTTACGTTTCTATTCTCCTCTTCCATATTATTTGCTATTATGAAACTAATATCTACAAGGAATAGTACCCAAATCTTTATCATATCGTTTTCTAACCTTTACCTTTTCTTTCTGAATCATCAATTATTCGGTATGTGAGTAATCTAAATAAAGTAGTTGACCCTGTGCATCCCTGCTTTATCCCACTAGTTGGGTCAAAATACTGTTCCAGTTCATATGCATTGTTAACTTTCGTTTTGTCGCCTCGTACATTTCATCTCTTGTATTTAGGTGTACAGTGTATATATTTTCTATTATTTCTATTATTTTCCTCTCTTGAGTCATATGACGTTTTAAAGTCCATTGAAATTACTATCAAGCTTTCCTTTCTTTTTGTATATTCCTTTAAGATATATTGTAAAAGGAATATATTATCTACTCTTCCCCTTTTTGTCAGCCTGGCTTGTGTTTCTTTCATTTCTACAATTTTCTTTTGATGGTCTTCTTTTTCGTCTTTTATAACATCCATAAATATTCTTTGTGTTCATATTTGCAAGGTCTTTAACTGTGCATTTCTTTACGTTTTTATATGTGTTTCCATTTTCCAGGCTTATTCTTCTCCTTCATCTCACTTTACAGGACTCTAGTAATCATTTCTAAACATTTACGACTTTTCATTAACGTTTTACATAGCTTAGGTTTTAGTCTTGCTGTCTTTTTGTTTTTCATTCGTCTTAAAATTCTCTTTACTTATTTTTCCATTATGTTGGGTTTTCCATAGGTGTTATTTTTTTTAACTCTCAGATACATGTGTTCTTTATATACCTAGGGAATGTCAGTTCTAATGCATTTTCTTTTTCCTTCAATTCCTCTATATATCTCAATCTTTCTTCATTATTCCATATTTCTTTCATCTTATTTTCGTGCATTTTGTAAGTACCTTCTCCCGGGAATTTATTTATTTGTTTTTCTTCTTTCGACATTTTTTCTTCATTTTCATCACACATTTGTATTTCTTGTCCCTCTTTTCTTTTCACCTTTGATTTATCAATATTTCTTAATATTCTGTCCATATACTTGCATGCTTTATTAGTCTTTTTTTTCCCTCATTGCTTCATTTATTGCAATCTGTTTTCTTAATTAAAATGGAAATTTCTTTTCTTTTCCTCCCTTATCAGGTAATTTTCTTTCTGTTAAGTTTTGTCTTTTATTTCTCCGGATTTTATTGTTCATCCAGTATGGTTCTATCTTCATATTTTCTTTCCACAAGACAAATCATACACATAACAATAGATCTTGGCATTTTATCAGCAGAGTTATGCCTGGCTGGCATATAATTTTGAATTTTACCCTTTGGTTAAATATTTCTATTTGTAGATTAGATCACAAAATTATAAAACGAGACAATTCTCTTATAAGTTACCAAAAACACTTATTTATTTTGAGGAAATTATTTTCAGATAAAATTGAGAATGCAAAAGCAAGCAATTTCTGTTTCATAAATTTAGTCAACAAACAAAAGCTCTGCAATTAGCCAATTTCCGTCATAATGCTGCTACGATCCGCTGATAGCAGTGAGAGCCAGTGTCTTGTTCTAATTAGGATATAATATCTTAACCAACCAACCTAACGCTATAAAAAGAATTCTCATAATGTTATTCTTAAAGGTAAAGTTAACTCAGTATTTAATTTTCATAAGAGAAAATCTAAAAACTTATTTTTTAATCATCAGCCTAAAGAATATAAGATATGAAGATCGTTTGTACAAGCATATATATTTCAAAAAGAAATTCAGATTTCAGATCAATAGGATCAGGGAGTTAAGTCTTCTATTAACGTTTTTTTTTTTTTTTTTTTTTTTTTTTTTTTTTTTTTTTTTTTTTTTTTTTTTTTTTTTTTTTTTACATTGGTAAGCTTTGGGGTAGACCGTAGTCCCGATCGGCTGTCCAAGAACAGGGAGTTAGATGACTTGTGCAAAAAGTAGGTCTAATATTGGACAAAACTCTACTCTAGTCTATTATAGTCTCACAAACTCATTTGAAATAACTGACGTGTCTTGTTATATACAGTAAGGTCTACTAACAGAGTAAGTTAATTCAAATTTCTACATAAAATCGTAATTTGTGGATATTGTTAATAAATGGAACATTTTAAATGGTCTGTTTTGTTAGAATTCCACTGCATTTGTGGATATTGCATTGTCACTAATGTCAATAACCGGTCTCAGATAAAAGATGATCGTATCTTTCAAGGTTAGCTGCATTCTCCTCTCTTCCAATACTACATCTTTAAACTCAGAATTATTTTTCTTATATACTCGAGACTTTAAAACTTATACCGCCATCTTCTGCCCATCAAAACATAATCATTGCAATTCTGTTGCAATCCAAAATTTTCCTCTCTCTATCTTCTAGCAGTTATTTTCCTTCTGTGTTTATTCGATTCAAATTCTTTTCCCTTTTTTACACAATAATTAGTTTCTGTTTTTTTCTTCTTTTTTCAAACAAAAATTATTTCATTATATGAGGTCTTCGAATTTATCATTCGTAGGCCTAGTCTCCACTGGTCAAATAGTGATGTGTATTTTGTGCAGTATGAGCTAAAAAAAAATTCTTAATATCCATATTAATGGCATCCTTACATATCCAATCATAGGAATGAAAGAATGACAATAATCTTCATAATAAAATGTTTTAATATCTACGCTCTTAAAATTGAATGGTTCGTAATATCCATCGTGATAGCTAACTAATACTTGCAATCCTAGTACTAAAAGAATTTATAATATATGTCTTAATGGAATGCTAATATACAATATTTACAGCAAATGTATCATAACATTCATGACGATGACGTGGAAACTACAATGGATAGAGAATCGGGTCTATTGGAAAATATTAAATGCCACTTAAAGTACAGCTAAAGTACAGTATGGGAGTGATAGAGGCATCTTCTATGAAAATAAGAGTGATAGATGGGAAGCTGCAGTACATTAATAGTACCCTGAATGGGGGAAAATACTGAAAACAACAACCATGGATATACAAGAAGAAGAAGGAAAATGGTGGGAACAACAAGCAAAGTACAGTGACAGGAAGAAGTAAACCTGGATATAGAGCAAATTAGAAGAATGAATATGGCAGAAATAAGTTAAGAAACAAGAAAAATTAATATTAAAAATGTAATAAAAGAATGAAAAGGTAAAGTGCGCTTAGAAATATACAGGAACTGGAAGAAAGAAATTAAAGGAGAACAAATATATGACAATACATTAAAACTAAAAATAATAAATAGGCACAGAAGGGGAAAATATAAAACGCATTTCTCTCCTCTTTTTTGTTTAAATATAGGCGAAAATTTAACCCATTTTTATTTTGCCAAAAATATAGAAAAGAAAGAAATGAATTAATAATTGAACTTCAATAACCAAACAATGAAGACTTAAACAAAATAGTAGGATCATTTCATTCAGCGGGAAAAATGTAGAAAATACGAATGAAACTTTACGTGGAGAAAAAGACAAAGGGATATAAACTCAAATCTAAAAATGCGTCGCAAGGTTACTAGAGGTGCCTTTGCAAAGCCTATACCTTGACATAATAATAATCATTATTATTATTATTATTATTATTATTATTATTATTAGATAAACTATATCTTATTGGAAAAGGTTCCGACAGGAAAAATACCATAGTGAGGAAAGAAAATAAGGAAACAGATGGAATAGAATGCCTGAGTGTACCCTCAATCAAGAGAACTTTAACCTAAGACAATGGAAGGCCATGGTGCAGAGGCTATGGTGCTACCCAAGAATAGAGAACAATGGTTTGATTTTGGAGTTTCTATCCCCTAGAAGAGCTGCTTATCATAATTAAAGAGTCTCTACTACCGTTATCAAGAGGAAAGTAGCCACTGAACAATTGCAGTGCAGTAGTTAATCCCTTGAGTGAAGAATGTTCTTTTTTTTCTTTTTTTTTCTTAGTTGTCATGTGTATCCAGAAAGAGGAGAAGTGTAAATAATAGACTAGCCTATTCGGTGTATGTGGAGGCAAAGGAAAAATGAACCGTAACAAGAGATGGACCCAATGTAATGCTATCTGGCCAATCAAAGGATCCAATAACTCTCCAACGGTAGTATCTCAACGGGTGGTTGGTTCATTGGCCAACCTACTATCTATGGCATGCTATTTCCTGAAATCCTAACAGTAAACAAATTACAATTTCCAACTTCAACGTTAAAATAGTTTAGTAATATATAAATTATAAAGCGAGACGTACAGTATGTCAACCTACTCAACAGAAAAAAAAATACAAAAAGTTTGAACGTTTGAAGTTCCACTGTTTCAACTGCCTGATTAGGAAGATCATTCAACAATCTGGTCAAGGCTTGAATAAAACTTCTAGAATACTGTGTAGTCTTATGGTGGTAAAGATATGACTGTTAGAATCAACTGCATACTTATTATTATGAGCAGGATGGTACAGTCTAGGAAGATCTGAGTGCAAAGGATAATCTGAATTATGAAAAATCTTATTGAACATTCATAAAGAACTAACTGAAACTGCGAGTTTCTATCCAACAATTAGCGGGAGAGTCTGCAGATAAAGATCAGTCAAAAGATCAATTAAAACAAGGTAGAATGAATAAATTAAAACATTTTCTATGATAGACTGATCACCGAAAATCTTAAAAGACTTTCGAAATAAAGTAATTTTTGTGGGGGATTGAAAAAAAACACAATCCAAACGTGCTTTTCGAAAGTAAATTTGTAATCAAGAATCCTACCTTGAAATTTAAATTAATTCTATATAATCAAAGAGACACCGTCAGTGTAAAGATCTGGATATCGAGGAACCACTGTCCTCGACCTACTTACAATCATAATTTGAGTTTTGTTAGCATTCTACTTCATGCCTCACAATTTGCACCGTGCACTAATTTTAGCTAGATCTTTATTTAGGGATTCAACAACCCAAGATGTACATTCAGGAGATGAAATTGAGGCCATTAGAGTAGCATCCCCTGCATAAGCAACAAGCTTGTTTTCTAGGTTAAACCACATTTCATGTGTATATAGTATCTGTTAAACAAGAGCCTCATAATTAATTCTGTGAACGAATTATAAAACCAGTCATAATGACATGACTGAATAAACCATGATATCTGACATAATAGCATGCTAATACTTGCAACCTTAACTGTAAATATGTCATGATACCATCATTATAATGTGGTAGTCACTTTAATCATTACAGTGGCAGGTAACTGCAATAATAATAGTGAATAAAGTATGATAGCCATCCTAATGCCATACTTTTACTTGTGTTATTAACAGTGGAGGGTTCATACTAATTTCGAAAGGTTGTTGTTATCCATTATAATGACGTACTGGTGCCTATAATCCAGTATTGACCAATTCCGTTACTAATCCACAATTCCTGAGATGAAAGTGCGCTAATAATTGATATTCAAAGATATATTCAAGATTTAGCAAAATTGCTACCCATATATTTCGTGATTAATGATAATAGCAATGATGATGACGATGATAGTCGTAAGACTATACAAACTTTTCCAAGTTTTCTTCCTCTTCTTTCCCATCGTTATCCCTAGTCCCCACATTAAGGAGTTGGTTGCCTGATGTATCTTCTCCAATACGTTCTATCAATGGTATCCTCTTCCTCTAAACCCATTCTATCCCTATCAACCTTCACCTTATCTAATTCTCTGCCTCCCTCTCAATCTCCCCACTCTTACAGGTTCCTCGCAACTCCAAGCTCTCCTCACTCCTTCCCCACAATCCATTTTCAACACATGTCCACGCCATTTCAGTCGTGATACACTTGTCATATGTGTAATTTTTATTATGCCTGCCATTCTTCTTATTTCACCATTTTCCCAGTGATCGTCTTTCTCCATATTTTCGTCTTTATGATTCTCTTCCGGTTTTGCTTTCCTGCACTGTGTAATCGTTTGCATTTCAAGGAATTGGACAATCGCATTTCTGGTCTTTAGACCTATATCTTTTCTTCCCCCCTTTTCTTTATTTCTATCTTATCTTTACTAATATAGGCACTAAACTGTTTTAATAAATCTATCATCATCATCTTCCTCTTGTTTTGTTAAAGCTTTTATAGTTTTTATAGGAAATATTTATTCTAATGTTGTTACTATACTTAAGATATTTTATTTTTCTTTATTTCCTTTCCTCACTGGGCTATTTTCCCTGTTGGAGCCCTGGGCTTATAGCATCCTGCTTTTCCAACTAGGGTTGTAGCTCAGCATTTAATAATAATAATAATGATAATAATAATAACCCTATGGAGATGTGCCTAGAGTTTAACTGTAGCTCAATTGCGTCATGAAATACAATATTTTCATTATTATGCAAATACATAAATTTAAAAAGTTAAATTCTTTTCAAACTTGGCCTGATAATACACCAAAGATATTATTATTGTTATTATTTTTATTATTATTATTATTATTATTATTATTATCATTATTATTATTATTATTGTTGTTGTTGTTGTTGTTATAAAGCGTAAGGAATTATTGCCGGCAGGTTGCACGTTAATCAAAGATGCAATTAGAAAGATCTAAGGTTATGTCGGTATTTAAATCACTGAAACCTGCATCTACAATAGTTTGTTTTAATATACTAAAGGACACCAAGCCTATAACTACTGTTATTACGGAACTATTTAGCGATGAGTAGGCTATGAAAACGAAACTAAACGTCAACGACCTTGAAAATGCACAAAGTTGCGTTCTCTGCGTGTCCAAAAGAAAGGTTGAATGTAATTGATTGCATTGCTCTGATTCGAACATTTAACCTTACAAGTGCATTCCACATTAGTAATTTAAACCCAAAAGTTTTCCAGATCATTACGGGAACCTGCAATGTTTATCGCTCTGAAAGCCACATGGGTACTTGATTTTGTCAGTGCAAACGATATTATAAAGTTAATGACATATTACATTTTTATACATATTACATGTATTGCTCTATTTTACGAAATTTGTAATTTAAATTTTCTGTATTTTCATTATAATAGATTTATCTAACTCTAGTTAATTACGATATATCTGTACCTTTACTCGATAATAGATGATAAAGTAAAGTGTATTCCATTACTCTTATAGATTTTTTTATTGTCTACACTTGAATTATTGATATTATTTTGAGAATGCTGACGTCAGGAGAAACCTGCTGTAGAGACCACCTCTGTGAAGAGTATCCCGAGTCAACCTTTTCCTGATTTAATCAATACCTTCCCGCCATCCGGTCCCTCGCGAACAGAAGAAGCTCATCTTTGGAAACTAGTTTTCCACGGTTTCTTCCCACAATTACACTTTCAATAATTTTAAAGAGGAGTTTAAGCAGATGGAAATATTATTTTTGAAAAAGATCGCACGTGAACTAAACCCAAAATGATTTTACTAATGTGGGATAACTGATGTCGAAAGGTGTATCGTCAACACTCGGACTGTTGACAAGGAAACATCTAATCCGATGGTGAGTGCTGATGATATTCAAAATGAATTAGGTCAAAAGGCAGCGTTGAATAAGACTATAAAAAGTTTACAAACGATAAAGAATTTGCCAATAATAAGTTTGAATTACGGGATTCTAAGAGAAAATAAATATCTCGTATAAAAAAATCAGTGACATGACACAGTCCTAGCAGTTGTATGGTGAATAAAATATGAAAGTATATTAGTAGACCTAATGAAGTGGAAAAGAATTATCATAATCATTAAACGTATTAAATAAACAAATATCTATTAATACCCAACTCGGTGTTTATTGATATTTTTTCGTGGATTTATGCATGACAACCAAATGAATTTTTTTGCTCCTAGAAATCATAGTGATGAAACCTGTTCTTTAAAACACCGCTGGATTTCGTATGTATGCTTTTTAAAATTCTATGTGCCCATGTTCTCGTTTTATTTACTATTGAACGAGATTCATGCGACCTAATATCAGTTAGTGATTTGTTGTGGTCTGACCTATTTGCCCTTCAGCTTTAAGATTGACTGCAATTGAAAACGAAACCAAAGGAAAACAGATTATAGATTCAATATGTACTTTGATTTGGCACACATACTGAAGTTCACTTATGTAAATCAATCGATCAGCATGATTGGGGATACGTTGTGCCAGGGCAATATTTGGATGGGTGGCAAAACGACAATCAAAACTAGGAAACATACGGGCACATAAGCCCTTGCATAACCTTGGCCCCAGTCACATGACTGGCAATACCAACCAATACATGTGTTGAAAACTTTAAAGGTTCCAACTGGCGCCACCCATCTCAGAGGATAAGGGCATATGATGGAAAATATACGTATAAAAATCAATTAAGTAGTCTGCAAGTATCATACAATTCGTTATGGTGTCCAATACTCTGTAGGCTACTGATTTAAGCAGAGTGAATTTGTTGACGATTACTTATAGAATTATATTGATCAGAACGAGAAGGGAGTATATATATATATATATATATATATATATATATATATATATATATATATATATATATATATATATATATGTATGTATATATATATATATATATATATATATATATATATATATATATATATATCAAATAAGCCATATATTTTAATACATTAAAGTCTGGATTTTCTTAACGACCTCGGGATCAGAGCCCCAGGCGAAATCACTCAAAGGTTATAGTATCTGACCGGCCGGGTTTCGAACCCTGGTCCAGGATACTTGTATGACAGTAACCTTACCACTTAGCCACGAGGTAAAGTCACTGTCATACAAGTATCCTGGACTAGGGTAAAAACCCAGCCGGTTAGATACTATAACCTTTGAGTGATTTCGCCTGGGGCTCTGATCCCGAGGTCGTTAAGAGAATCCAGACTTTAATGTATTAAAATATATGGCTTATTTGAAATATGACAAACCCGTTTAAATGTGCAAAATTTATCTATCTATCTATCTATCTATATATATATATATATATATATATATATATATATATATATATATATATATATAGTTTCACACAGACACACACATACTATATATATATATATATATATATATATATATATATATATATATATATATGTACATAGATATATATATATACATATATATATATATATATATATATATATATATATATATATATATAATATATATATATACATATATATATATATATATATATATATATATATATATATCTTGATGAGTTCAGAAAAAAAACCTAATAAAGAAAAGATCGGAAATAAAGGCAAAATCCAAGAGAGATGAGATATAATTAACAGAAATATTCGAAACAACAAACAACCTAAAATCCCAAGATATTTGTAAACACAATCTGACCCAAACTGAGGAAACACTAAAGAAAGGAAGAAGCGTCAAATGGACGAGAAGAAGACTTGAAACATGTTGCCAACAGATATTTTTTTAAAGGGTGAAAATTAAAATATTGTCCACAATGGAGATGGAGTGATATAAATTGCAGAGGATTTCCATACAATGCTTTACAATAGTGATATAAGAAATAACTTCACCGATAGAAATAATGAAACACCTGAGCCGGTACCAAACGTAACAGTAGGAGAAGTAAAGAAAGCATTAAAAGGCAGGAAAAGAGGCAAAGCAGTATCAGAAGATGGCCTATTAATTGATTTAATAATATATGGAGGAAATTTCATAGTAGTAAAACTGGCTGAACTCTACACCAAATGTCTGCAAGAATGCTGTATACCTACTGCTAGGAAAAAACTTTATCATTATACTAATTCACAAAAAGGGAGACATAAAAATCCTGAAAAAATACCGCCCAATAAGTTTACTCTGCATAATATGTAAAATATTTGCGAAGATCACAATAGACCGAATAGAAACACATCTAGACTTTAATCAACCAAGAGAGCAGACAGGCTTTAGAAGTGGGTATTCAAGAACTGACCATTTCCATGTAATTAACCAGCTAATGGAGAAATCCACAGAGTATGACAAACCACTTTATATGGCATTTGTAGAGTATGAGAAATCTTTTGATTCTGTCAAAATATCAGCAGTAATGAAAGCCCTTCAAAAACAAGGTTTAAAAGAATCTTATGTCAGAACACTTGAAGATATCTATACAAGTGCAGCAATCCTAAAACTACATAAAGATAGTGAGAAAATTCCGACTGAGAAAGGTGTTAGACAGGGACACCCCATTTCTTCTAAATTATTCACAGCAAGCACAGAAGAAGATTTCAAGAATTTAGGTTGGGAAAATGTAGGCATTAACATTAATGGGGAATACCTCATCAACTTAAGATTTGCAAAAGGCATAGTTATGTTTAGTGAAACATGGGAGAAATTACAATCGATGATAAAAGATTTGAATAAAGAAAGCAGAAATGTAAGACTGAAAATTAATATGAGTAAAACTAAGATAATATTCAATGAAAATGTAGAGACAACAAATAAGAGTTATAGACACAAGACAGAAATTAAAAGAAAGATAAGCTTGAGATGGAAGTATTTGGTAAACAAAATGAGATTATGAAAAGTAAAATGTTACTTTCTCTAAAAAGAAAGACATTCAATAAGATGGTCCTACCAGTATCAACTTATACATCAGAAGCTTGGAGCATTGCTATAGCCTTAATCCATATGCTAGTTACAACTCAAAGAGCAATGGAAAGAATAATGATGGGAATAATACTATGAGACAAAAAAGAAGCAGCATGAATACCAGAACAAATTAAAGTAGAGGATATTCTAACAACATGTAAGGAAAAGAAATGGACATGGGCAGGACATGCAATGAGAATGACAGACAATAGAGGGACATTAAGAATAACCGAATGGGTCCCTAGAGATTGTAAAAGAAGCAAGAGAAGGAAGAGAAGACAATGAATTGACGAACTAAGAAACCATGCGGAAGTGCACTTGCAAAAATAGACCATGAACAGACGCATGGGAAAGGACATGTCTGAGGCCTTTGCTCTGCAGTGGGATAGTAATGGCTGATGATGATGGTGATGATGATGATGATATATATATATATATACATATATATATATATATATATATATATATATATATATATATATTGATTAAAATCTAATGCACTTATTTTTTCTTGTCGTCATTTGTGTCGTTATGTAAAGATCTTGCTTTAAAATAGTTGATGCCACAAGTGCTTTAGCATATAATTCAAATTGCCTCAGAGAAGGATTCTGCCCTAAAAGCAGAGTTATAAAGTTTTATAGGTATTATCCAGCTTTTGATTACGTGAATGAGGCGTAATGATTATTTATGAAAAAAAGTGAAATAGGTAATTTGTTATTATTTGTTATTTATGTAGTAAATGCGTTGTATAGTGAATGAATTGGTGATATTGATCTAAGGTAAGACAAAAATTTAGTTTAACTTTAGCATGTATAAGAACATAGAACTAGATGCATTGAAAGGTTTAATTTCCTAAAGAAAATAAAGAAACAGAGGTTGATATAAAGGATTCGTCTTCTGAAAGTCATGAAAATAAAGAAGAATGGTTAGACGGAAAAAAAGTAAATATAGATATATTATTGTCACCACTATTATTGGCGCTGTTGTTAGGAAGAACAAACAAATATTTGCTAATGAGAGAGAGAGAGAGAGAGAGAGAGAGAGAGAGAGAGAGAGAGAGAGAGAGAGAGAGAGAGAGTGAGAGACTTTTCCCTTAATGGTCATTTCTCCATCATCTGGCATTCTGCTAAAATATATAAAATTCAACTCACGTCATATCTTATTCCATCTCGATTTGGCCACCGAGCGATTGGGGAAACATACTGAGTAGTTGGCCCTGCCAATGCTTCGCGTAGCTGATTATTTTTCGGATTATCATCGCTTTTTCATAACTATTAATAGGATATTGTTGCAATACACACAAATGGCACGGATAACGGATATAGCATGTATGTATGTATGTATATACAGTATATATATATATATATATATATATATATATATATATATATGTGTGTGTGTGTGTGTGTATGTGTGTCTGTGCGAATACATACACACGCATACATGCACACACACCCACAAACACACACACACACACACACACACATATATATATATATATATATATATACAGTATATATATATATATATATATATATAT
This sequence comes from Palaemon carinicauda, assembly GCF_036898095.1. Taxonomy (NCBI): domain Eukaryota; kingdom Metazoa; phylum Arthropoda; class Malacostraca; order Decapoda; family Palaemonidae; genus Palaemon; species Palaemon carinicauda. Next base: position 278,826,265 of record NC_090725.1, read on the forward strand.
ATATATATATATATATATATATATACAGTACACACACACACATATATATATATATACAGTATATATACATATAGATTCACAGAGATATTGATATATTTTCATATATGTATAAAATTTACATTATATACAGCATATATATACCTATATATATATGTATGCAATTCATATATACAGTATGTATATACCAATGTATATGTGCATATATGTATACAATATACGTGTATATATATATATGTATATATATATGTATATATATATATATATATATATATATATATATATATATATATATATATACACACATAACATTGAGTGTCTATGTCGCAATATGTAATGTCGGATTTTTGACGGTGGTCAATGGAATTGTATGAAGCGTGATTAAAATTTATCATACAAATGAAAATAGGATATATATTTCAGTATTTATGCAACAGCTTATTACAGAATGCAAAGAAATTTATCAAAACTCCCACCGATTATACAAAAAAAAAAAAAAAAAAAAAAAAAACACACAGACACAAACAAAACAATATAATCCTTGAAATTCTTTTTACTGACTTTGTAAACGCTGAAATATGAATTTATTTCCCACACAAGGGAATTTTAGAGTTATATCTTCTCAGCATGACTAATTTGATTCTCAGTGCAACGTAAAAATACTGTGGAAATTATTATAAGATAAAGTAACATTCCTGGCACAATCTGATAAGACAACAAGAATGGTGATTATACATAATCTCAGAACGTAATGCATAATTTTGAAAATCAAACTTTAATTTTGAAAATCTGAAACTTTAATTTTGAAAATCTGAAACTTTAATTTTGAAAATCTGAAACTTTAATTTTTAAAATCTGAAACTTTAATTTTGAAAATCTGAAACTTTCTGGAATAAACAAGGTTTGTTTTTAAAGAAAAACAATTGGAGAAATTCTAATAAAATTTGCATTATAGCCTTTATAAAAAACACATTTAACACCAATCGTATTCCTGACATTAACAAAGTAGGTATCAATGTATTTATTTACAGACCTGTCTTCCAAAAAAGAAATATGTTTATTCTTTATCCCGGTAACAAAGAACACAATGCTGAAGTAGGCTGAACAATAATGATAATCTACAGTCTACACTTTGGCAATGTGTGTGTATCATTAAGTCGTTTTCCCTATTCTAGAGTGTCTCCAAATGCAAAAGTTAATGCCACTCTCATCCTATATCTGTTAAAAAGTGTTAATAACATTTTCAGGAAATTATCGCTTCATACACCTGCACATTATGCTCATCAGCATATGTTATTCTTTTTACATAAGCGTCGTAAGTCTCATAAATATCAAAGACTGGTAACGTTTGCATTCTTTAACTTCCATGAAGGCAAATTGGCTTAAAATCACGAAGTATTTCCCTAAGTCTTCCATCTATGATGACCTCTTCTCTTCCAAAATATTTGGCTGACCTTGCTTCGCAAATTTTGCGTTTCATCTGTTCCCCAAATCCTTTCGTAATTCAATGCATTTCCAGGATTTGGGAGAGCCTTTAGTTATATCTGATGGCGAAGAGCA
>NC_090725.1:278835321-278838174 GCF_036898095.1 Palaemon carinicauda
TCTCTCTCTCTCTCTCTCTCTCTCTCTCTCTCTCTCACAAAAGGTAGGTTTCCCCTCATTTTGTGATTAAAAGTTTTTGTTATGTAACCAGAGGTTTTGGCTGGTAATTTCCCTCAGTGAATGATTTTATTGCATTCAGAGCATGCCATGGTATCTCTCTCTCTCTCTCTCTCTCTCTCTCTCTCTCTCACACACACACACACACACACACACAAATATGCATAAACTGACATAGTCATCACATACATACATGCACAGAAATACTTAAATATATTCTGAGAACAAACAGCAACACAGACAAACGAATCTACAGACAAATTTAAAAGTAATTATTTCAGAAGTTTAGAGAGAGAGAGAGAGAGAGAGAGAGAGAGAGACAGAGAGAGAGAGAGAGAGACTTAATCACTTGAGAGGGTCCAAAGGGGGTATAGGTGTTGGGGGCGGGGAGGGGGGTTGGATTTTTCGGGGTGTTGGGAGAGCAGGAGTGATAGAGGCAGCGAGCCAAGCCTGTATGTGACTGTGAGCTTATAAAAATCGAGTGAGGTAGCTCCGAATTTCTCCCAGTTGTGAGTTAGCCGGCTTGTGAGCAAGTCACCTTCAACTCGATCTGTTTACTTATTGCCTCAATCATGGTGAGTGGAACGAAGGCTATTATTATAAGCTGTGATTGTTCTCTCTCTCTCTCTCTCTCTCTCTCTCTCTCTCATCGATGACCTTTGCTCAGTGACACTACTTAGGAAATTTTAGCTTTTCCTCTCGAAAATTCTATTAATTGGTGTTTATTGTTTAAAAATGATAATATCTTATATTTTGAAAGTGCTTTTCCTTTTTAATCAACTACGAAATGCAGTATTTTTATTTTGTGCGAAATATCATATTTCCTAAATAATCATGATTTTGGTGGTGATAGTAACTTCAAATTCCTCTCCATACCTTCATCTGGAAATAAGAGGGTATTCTGATTTTCATAGAAAAAAGAATTGACAGGATATTTTACCCGAAAAGATCCTCCAAACTGGGACACCGGGAATCTACAATGTGACCCTGAATTATATCTGCAGAGGTCTTCAGGATATGCTTCCTATGATCAAAGCAGGTTTATTTACTGGTCTTTTTAGGGGATGAGCGTGCATAGAAATGAAATTAATTAAACTGCTCGAATGTGAACATAAATTTCTTTATTTCCTTTCTTCACTGTGCCATTTTCCCCTGCTGGAGCCATTGGGCTTATAGCATCCTGAGTTTCCAACTAGATTTGTAGCTTAGCTAATAATAATAATAATAATAATAATAATAATACACACGCGCAATTTGATTGATGTCAACTACAAAGTCATAATTTGTCGATAAGATAATGCCGAGTAAACTTCTGTCCGCGAAGCGATTTTGTTTATCTTTAAGCACTCATACTCACTCGTGGTCCCGCTGTTTGGACGCTCGACCAACTAACTTGGTGTACTTGTACAGAGTTTTGAGACTGCTCACCAAGCAGAGAATTAGGAGTAGTTAGCTGCCTGCTGTAGATTATAAGTTGCAACATCGGTAGAGAACTATATATATATATATATATATATATATACTTGCAAAGCTACAATCTTAGTTGAGAAACCAGGATGTTATAAGTCCAAGGGCTCCAACAGGGAAACTAGCAAAGTGACGAAAGGAGATAAGGAAACATAAATTAGTGTGCCTGAGTGTACCTTCACCCAAGAGAACTCTAACCCATGACAGTGGGAGACCATGGTACAAAGGGTATGGCACTACCCAAGACTAGAGAACAATGGTTTGATTTTGGTGTGTCATTCTCCTAGAAGAGATGCTTACCATTGATAAAGAGTCCTTTCTATCCATACCAAGAGGAAAGTAGCAACTGAACAATTACAGTGCAATAGTTAACCCCTTGAGTGGAGAGGAATTTTTCGGTTATCTGAGTGTTGTCAGGTGTATGAAGGAAGAGGAGTGTGTATAGAATAGGCCAATCTACTCGGTGTATATGTAGGCAAGGCAAAGTGAGACTTAACGAGAGAGGGATCCTATATATATATATATATATATATATATATATATATACACACATAATTATACACTATATGTATATATCCCTATATAATGTATATATATATATATATATATATATATATATATATATATATATATATATATATATATATATATATATATATATACATACATTGGATCCCTCTCTCGTTAAGTCTCACTTTGCCTTGCCTACACATACACCGAGTAAATTGGGCTATTTTATACACATATATATGTGTGTGTGTGTGTGTGAGTGTATGTGTGTATCGGAGCGTTGACCATGATCAATCTTCATGTGTTCATAAAATGACTAATAATAGCCGCCTTTAATGCATACATATAGCTCTTTTTTTGTCATTATTGTGTGTGTGAGAGAGAGAGAGAGAGAGAGAGAGAGAGAGAGAGAGAGAGAGAGAGAGAGAGAGAGAGAGAGAGTTGTCACCTGTACTATTGTTATATAACTTTTTTCCCATAATCTTTTCCCATTATATGTGTTTTACAGTATAAACATTTTAATAGGATGTGTCGTCATGTCATTTCCTAAGTTTTCGTATTATCCTATTAAATTCCCAGTTCTCTCAGCTTATGCAACGTGAAATTTCATCCATCATTATCTTGCAAAACTGGTCTATGGAAGATATATTATTTGAGCGAATTTGCATATTGTATTAAAGTCCCGTGACAACTTATCGAAATTCCGTAAAGGTCATAATCAAACACACTGCTGTGTAATATCCGACTGTAAAGACTTCTTTTGATTCCCCAGGGTACCGATTTAGATGAAACTCTAGCCGGTTTCAATACAAGTTTAGC
>NC_090725.1:278838674-278991174 GCF_036898095.1 Palaemon carinicauda
CATCAGATTTGGAGCCATCCGTATATATAAAAGTTGATCCCCTATGTTCTTCGACATGTTCCATAAAAAGAGACCTGGATTCTAAGTCAGTCATATTCTTCTTAACTCCAATAAAGTATTTACAAAAAGATATGTCAGGTAATTTCCATGGAGGCGTTGATGATACCTTGAATGGAAGTACCTTATTTCTAATTATATCCAGACTATTTAAAAATCGTTTCACCCGAAAGCCATAAGGTTGAGGAGATTTTGGGTGCAACTCAAAGTATGATGCGTGTCTTACGAGGCTTGCAGTCTGAAAGGCTAGAGAGCTAGGGAGTCTTTGCAATCTAAACCAATACCGAAGAATGGAGACATTCGGTAAAGGTCTAGAGGTAACTCTCCAGCATCAACAAGGAGACTTGGGATAGGCGAGGTTTTAAAAGCTCCAGTAGATAATCTAATACCTGCATGATGTATCGAGTCTAATATTTTTAACCGGCTTGGGGTGGCTGAAGAATATACCTCACAACCATAACTAATTTTGGAAAAAATCAAGGCCTTGTATAATTTTAAAATAGTATTGCGGTCTGCCCCCCATGATGTATGGGACAATACTTTTAAGATATTCAGAGCTTCAACACATTTAGCTTTTAGCGCTTTTAGGTGAGAAACCCATGTAAGTCTACAGTCAAATATCAAACCTAAAAATTTGGTTTCCGATACACATGGTATCCGTTGATCTTTAATGTATATATCCGGGTCTGGATGTACTCCCCGGATACGACAAAAATGGACAATGGTAGTTTTACTTGTCGAGAACTTAAATCCATTCATGTCAGCCCACTGGATAATTTTATCAAGAGAGAGTTGGATTTTTCTCTCAACCATTGCCATTCTAGTGCCAGCAAATGATATTGAGAGATCATCCACAAATAGTGTTGAGAGAACATCCTGGGGAATGGCTGAGGATATCCCATTAATTGCTAGTGCAAAAAGGGTTACACTCAGCACACTACCCTGAGGAACTCCTTCTTCCTGGCACTTACTCTCTGATAGAGTTTCCCCCACTCTCACTTGAAAAACTCTACGTGAAAGAAATGCCTGAATAAATAGTGGTAGCTCTCCTCTCAATCCCAATTCATGAATGGTTTTAAGAATACCATATCTCCATGTGGTATCATATGCCTTTTCAAGATCAAAAAATACTGTAACATGTGCTGTTTGGAAGCAAAGGCTTCACAAATAGATGACTCAAGTCGTATCAACACATCATTCGTTGAGTGCATTTTTCGGAATCCACATTGAATCGGTGATAAAATACCTTTCTTTTCAAGGTACCATATCAGCCTTGCATTGACCATCTTCTCCATGATTTTACATAAACAAGATGTCAATGCAATAGGACGATAGTTTGCTGCTAAAAACTTGTCTTTACCGGGTTTTAAAAAGGCTAAAATAATGGCTAGTTCCCAAACACTTGGGTAGCTATGATCATGCCATATTCTATTAATAATGCTTAAAATAAATAGTTTTGTATTAAAATGTACACTGTTTAATCATTGCATATGGAATTCCATCGGGTCCAGGGGCTGTATCGTTGCAATGAGCAAGTGCGGAATCAAATTCTCTTTCAGTGAAAGGAGAATTATACGACTCTTCCCTTCTTGTTGCAAAATTTAAAATTTTCTTTTCTTCAGTGCTCCTATACTGGTGACCAGGGGCTCCTTCACACTTGCTGGATACATTTGAAAAATGATTAGCCAGGGCATTGCTAACTTCATTTGCTTCAGTTACATACTGGCCATTCACCTTCAACACTGGTGGTGGGTTGGGGGTGAATTTGCCAGCTATCTTTTTTACTTTCCTCCACACAGAAGATGGTGGTGTTCTACTGTTAATAGAGGAAACAAAAGACATCCATGACTGGCGCCTTGCTTCTTTCATGGCACGACGGAACTGTGCTCTACATTTCTTGTACATTATTAAATTCTCATCAGTTCTGCGTCTACGCAATCGTGTTAGAGATCTTCTTGTGGCTCTGTGGAGTGCAGTTAGTTCTGAAGACCACCACGGGACTGGTCGTCGTTTGAATAACCCTGTTGTTTTGGGAATTGAATTGACTCCTGCTGTATGAAGAGTTCCATTCAGTAGGTCTATGGCATCATCAACACTTTCAAACTGTTCTGCTCTCCCTTCGATTTCACTTAGCTCACAAAATTTAACCCAGTCTGCCTTGTCTAGATTCCAACGTGGCGATCTTTGCAAAGGCGGACCCTTGTTGGTGTTTATAATGATTGGTGCATGATCACTAGTATGCCAATCATCTAATGTCCTCCAATCAAAATCAAGAAGGCAGTTAGAGCTTGCAATTGAAAGGTCAATGCATGACAAAGTACCTGTCTGAACATGGAAGTGTGTGGGCTCTCCGGTATTAAGGAGTCCCACATCCTCATTCTCCACAATTGATGAGATAATATTGCCCCTTGTGTTGGCCAAAACATCACCCCATAAAGGATGTCTACCATTCATATCTCCCAGTAAGAGAAAAGGTTGAGGAGTTGTTGAATGACCTCTGCTAAATCATCATATAAAATATTATCATTTGGAGGTAAGTACAGAGAGCATATTGTATATTTTCTCCCTATATCAATTTGTACAACAACTGCCTGCAGGGTTGTACGTATAGACATGGGTATTTGGGGAACATCTCGACGAATGTACATGAGACTTCCGCCATGGCTCCCTGCTTGTTGATTATATGGTGTTCTATAGCTAACATACTCTCGAGGACTAGGAGTGTTAGAATCAAGCATACTTTCCTGTAGACATACAATTATGGGGGAATGCTCATGAATTAGGAGCTTAAGTTCTTCATATTTCGCCCTCAAACCCTGACAGTTCCATTGCAAAATGGAGGAGAAAACTATGGATTATTTCTGGAAGACATCTTGGATGAGGTCTTCCCATTAGCAGTTTTTAATGTAACATTATTACCAGTATGTTTCTTCAGAGGTGGTCTTGTTATGTTGGGTTTAACGTTGGTGTTTTTCTTTGTATTCTTTTTATCTATTTGTTGAGGGGGATGGTGAACCTCAACTTGAATTTCTGATTTATTCAGTCCATCTTCTGGTTCATCAGAAACATCAACAGACAAAACATCAAATTTATTTGATGTCATAACCTTAACGTTTCTAATGGAGGGTGGAGAGAGAGATGGAGGTCTCTCTCTTTTGCGATTAATAGATGGTGGGATTCGAGGTTTTTGCACCTTTCCCACAACAGGTGCATCAGGTAAGTTAGTCTTAAGTGGAACCTCCATCAGATCAGGCAAGGACATGGCCTGAGAGAGGTTTGTATTACTTTTTGTAATGGCGGCTGAAGGCTGTACAGCAATGGGCAATGACCTAGTGTTAATACACCATGGTAAAGCCTCAGGAGGTGATAAGGTTGCCTCGTTATTTGACATTTTGTCAGATAGTATACTTTTTTTTTGAGCTATTGGCAGTGCTAGGTTGGTTTGATTTTAATGCCTTAGCATATGTATTTGATTTATTTAATAGTCTTTTGGCATGGGTCACACTTATGTGTTCTAAGTTTGATTTGTTGAGGGCAGCTTCCTCCAACTTATATAGCTCGCAAATCTTGTCTGTGGATTTGTGATTCGAGCTGCAATTTAAACACCTGGCTCCAAGTGCACACTCTCCATGGTAAGATTTGGAGCAAATACCACACATCTTCTCATTTTTGCAAACTTTGGACGGGTGCCCAAATTTAAAACAATTAAAGCATTGCAATGGCTTCTGCTTGAAGGGTCTTACTTTAATCCTTTCGTTCTCGATAATAATATGAAAAGGTACATCAGCATCCTGGAACGTAAGGATTATCATTGATGTACCTGGGACTTTATGAACTTTCCAAACATTAATGGACACATGGCCAGTATCTCCTCCTCTGTAAAATCATATAGGTCTCTGTTAAAAACTACGCCCCTTCCGTAGCTAAAATTTAGGTGGGTTTGACATCTAACTTAATGTCATCATTATTTATTTTCATATTGGACAATATTACCGACTGTGTACTGGATTTGGCATGGATAAGGAAACTATTTTTTCCGAAACGAGATATATCGCCTGGTGCAATAGTTCCTACTTTTTTCTGAATCATTTGCATATTTTAAAATAATTCCCTGTAACCCCTTTGATTCAGCTATAAGCCACATCGGTGGTTTTGGATTTCTCTGGGAGGGCATGACTAAATCTGTGCCTTTTTCCAACCAATCGGCAGGCCTGTACACATCTAAATCTTTTGGTACCTTATCGCAGAGAGCAGCCGCGACATTCAAGTTATTAATTTTAATATTATTCAAATTACTTATTGCACTAAATGCCTTCGTCATAACTACTATAAGATATCCATGAATCCCAAGTTTCAGCTTCAAGTTTTCATCCTTATTTCTTTTATGCATCCATAGCATTCAAATGCTTTACATAGATCATCATAATTTGTTTCTATTGAAATTTGTGTAACATGGAGGATTCGAAGTTTCCTCGTGTTACCCAAATTACTCGATTTAGAAATATCAGTAGAATGGTCCTTTCCCGTTCCGAGGTCATCAACAGAGCTATCCCTTATCACATTAGCAGAGGTCGTCAACAGTGCCGGGGGAGAGTCAGCGTATCCAGGGGATGGGGGTTCGTTCCTTAAAGAATCCATAATAGTAAAGAGAGGGAAAAGAGTTAGTTTGATGTACCTGCTCGAGAATGTTAGGCCATCACGCGTCGGAAAGGAAATTTGCACTCTCTACTATCGGCACAATGAGAGTATACTTCCCAGATGGTCCACTCCATACCCTACCCGAAGGATAGCATCAAAACAGATATAGAGGCACAGGTGTAAGCTGAACCCGCCTGTTAGGACTGAGACCAAGAAATTATGGAATCATCCTCCCCATATCTGTAATGACGGGCTTCCGGCCAAAAGCCAAGAGTCCTACCCCAAGCGTTGGATCCCCCTGGATTCCGAAGACCCAACACTTGAGAATAGTTCCGCCAAAAAGGTCCAAACCATCTTCGGGATGGCTGAGATCATCCAATACTCTCATATATAGCTTTGAGCACAAACACCTCCCAACCGTGACACCTTTCCCATTCATCAAAGCAGGCAGCAATACCGGATGTATAAACATCCGCCCAAGTGGCAATAACAGATGTAGAAACATCCATGCCATAAAAAAGAGAAAAAAAAAAAAAATAACAAACACATATATATGTAAATATATACACATACATATGGGAAATTTTTACTCATAGGGTTGGGGACAGCAACATGAAGGAAAGTTTATAATATTAGGAGAAGGTTGAAGCCATATAAAGAGGAAGAAAAAGATGAAAGAGAGAATTTAGATTCGAACTGGGGGAGCAATTTCCCCAAGTTCGAGAGCCCTCTTGCCCGTCACCAAGATTCAGCACGGGAATGAAATGCCGTGCTGAAGCTCAATGACTTCATCAAGGCATTCTCTCATTAAGAGGGTGGGGTGGCTGAAGAATATACCTCACAACCATAAACTAATTTTGGAAAAAATCAAGGCCTTGTATAATTTTAAAATAGTATTGCGGTCTGCCCCCCACGATGTATGGGACAATACTTTTAAGATATTCAGAGCTTCAACACATTTAGCTTTTAATGCTTTTAAGTGAGAAACCCATGTCAGCCTACAATCAAATATCAAACCTAAAAATTTAGCTTCTCTTGCACATGGTATCCGTTGACCTTTAATGTATATATCCGGGTCTGGGTGTACTCCCCGGATACGACAAAAATGGACAACGGTAGTTTTACTTGTCGAGAACTTAAATCCATTCATGTCAGCCCACTGGATAATTTTATCAATAGAGTGTTGGATTTTTCTCTCAACCATTGCCATTCTAGTGCCAGCAAATGATATTGAGAGATCATCCACAAATAATGTTGAGAGAACATCCTGGGGAATGGCTTTGGATATCCCATTAATTGCTAGTGCAAAAAGGGTTACACTCAGCACACTACCCTGAGGAACTCCTTCTTCCTGGCACTTACTCTCAGATAGTGTTTCCCCAACTCTCACTTGAAAAACTCTACGTGAAAGAAATGTCTGAATAAATAGTGGCAGCTCTCCTCTCAATCCCAATTCATGAATGGTTTTAAGTATACCATATCTCCATGTGGTATCATATGCCTTTTCAAGGTCAAAAAATACTGTAACATGGTGCTGTTTGGAAGCAAAGGCTTCACAAATAGAAGACTCTAGTCGTATCAACACATCAGTCGTTGAGTGCATTTTTCGGAATCCACATTGAATCGGTGATAAAATACCTTTCTTTTCAAGGTACCATATCAGCCTTGCATTGACCATCTTCTCCATGATTTTACATAAACAAGATGTCAATGCAATAGGACGATAGTTTGCTGCTAAAAACTTGTCTTTACCGGGTTTTAAAAAGGCTAAAATAATGGCTAGTTCCCAAACACTTGGGTAACTATGATCATGCCATATTCTATTAATAATACTTAAAATAAATAGCTTTGTATTAAAATGTACATGTTTAATCATTGCATATGGAATTCCATTGGGTCCAGGGGCTGTATCGTTGCAATGAGCAAGTGCGGAATCAAATTCTCTTTCAGTGAAAGGAGAATTATACGACTCTTCCCTTCTTGTTGCAAAATTTAAAATTTTCTTTTCTTCAGCGCTCCTATACTGGTGACCAGGGGCTCCTTCACACTTGCTGGATACATTTGAAAAATGATTAGCCAGGGCATTGCTAACTTCCTTTGCTTCAGTTACATACTGGCCATTCACCTTCAACACTGGTGGTGGGTTGGGGGTGAATTTGCCAGCTATCTTTTTTACTTTCCTCCACACAGAAGATGGTGGTGTTCTACTGTTAATGGAGGAAACAAAAGACATCCATGACTGGCGCCTTGCTTCTTTCATGGCACGACGGAACTGTGCTCTACATTTCTTGTACATAATTAAATTCTCATCAGTTCTGCGTCTACGCAATCGTGTTAAAGATCTTCTTGTGGCTCTGTGCAGGGCAGTTAGTTCTGAAGACCACCACGGGACTGGTCGTCGTTTGAATAACCCTGTTGTTTTTGGAATTGAATATACTCCTGCTGTATGGAGAGTTCCATTCAGTAAGTCTATGGCATCATCGATATTTTCAACTTGTCCTGCATCCCCCTAAATTTCGCTTAGCTCACGAAATTTACCCCAGTCCGCCTTGTTAAGATTCCATCGTGGCGATCCCTGTAAAGGTGGACCATTGTTGGTGTTTATAATGATTGGTGCGTGATCACTAGTATGCCAATCATCTAATGTTCTCCAATCGAAGTCTATTAGGCAATTAGAGCTTACGATTGCTAGGTCAATACATGACAAGGTACCTGTCTGGACATGAAAGTGTGTGGGCTCTCCTGTATTAAGGAGTCCCACATCTTCATTTTCCACAATTGATGATATGATATTTCCCCTCGTGTTTGCTAAAACATCACCCCACAAAGGATGTCTACCATTCAAATCTCCAAGTAAAAGAAAAGGTTGAGGGAGTTGTTGAATCACCTCCACTAAGTTGTCATACAAAATGTTATCATTTGGAGGCAAGTACAGAGAACAAATTGTATATTTTCGCCCTATGTCGATCTGTACAACCACTGCCTGCAGAGGTATACGAATAGACAGAGAAACTTGGGGAACATCTCGACGAACGTATATGAGACTTCCGCCATGGCTCCCCACTTGGTGATCATATGGTGTCCTATAACTAATGTATTCGCGAGGACATGGGGTATTATGATCAAGTTTGCTCTCCTGTAGACAAATAATTATGGGGGAATGCTCATGAATAAGGAGCTTAAGTTCTTCATATTTGGCCCTTAAACCCTGACAATTCCATTGCAAAATGGAGGAAAAAACTATGGTTTATAATTTGGTAGACCCCTTGGATGGAGTCTTCCCATTAGCAGTTTTTGATCTAACACTATTTTTAGGTGGTTTTATTAAAGAAGGTCTTGATAGATTGGGTTTTCTTGGGGTTGAGGAAGAAGAGTCGATGACGGTTCATTGTTTAATAATCAGATACCCAGATTACAAGGGCCTGCAATAGGCTCCGCACGTCTTTATAACTGCGCGGGAAAACATATCGTACACACGGATCCCACATGCCCCTCCAAGATTGACATGTAATAATTACAACAATTACACTGCAATCTGATAATTATCAAATGGGGTAAATCAGTAACAAAACAGATAGGATGCACGATGTAGCATCTAGCTACACAAAAATAATCAGAGTAAATAAATCAATAATTGCTTAATAAAATGGGTCGAATTGGCATAATAGAAATGGATCAACTGCATACTGCAAACATAGCCATACAAGAAAAAATTAAAACATTCACAGAACAAAGCAATGTGAGCAACACTATCAGATGTATAGTATAGCATGAATTATCAATAATTCTTTAAAAAAAAAAAAAGAAAAAAAAAATCCATAATAACACGTGGACAAGGAAATCATATATTTATAGGCTAGCAGTACACAAAAGCAATGACAATTACATATTATTTAACAAATTCAGTGAGCCAGCCAGGTTCTTTCCTGGAGCGTTGTGGTCTCGTAGCACGGGGTAGGCTGGGTGTGGGGGAGCTAGACCTGGGCGGGCTCTCACTGCTGCTGTCAGCTGGTGTGGTGCTAGGGGTTGGGTCAGACGGTGGGCTGGGCGTGGGACAAGCTATCTGTCCCTTTAAATGTTTTCTGTTGCGCAATGATAACCTTCCACTCCCGTCAAGCCTTACTGTGTACTGCCGGTATGGGTGATGGGAGATGATGACACCTGATCTGTCCCACCTTTTAGTCCCGGGATCTTGAATCCTAACCTGGGTGCCCACATGCAATGGAGTCATGTTGCAAGAGCGTTGTCTTGGTGATTGGGGAAATCTGTCACTAGACGATGCCATCAATATTTCCCGCTGTCGAAGGGTTCTTCTCCAGTGGCGATCTACCTTATACTGCTGTCTTGCTGTAGGAACACCATCACGAAGTGCTCTTCCTGTTGCTAGTTGAGCTGGTGACTTGCCTATCTCTCTCAAGGGCGTATTCAGGTATTGCAGCATTGCCTGTGTGCACCTGTCGTTGTCCAAACTACCGTTGGCCCCCGTGTTCGAGCGGATGATTCTTTTGGCGGATTTCACAGCAGCCTCTGCCCTCCCATTTGACTGTGGATAATGAGCAGATGAAAGGCGGACGGTAACCCTCCATTTCTTAAGAAAGTCCATCATCTCCTCACTAGCCAAGTTAGTGCCTCCATCAGTGGAGAGTTGCTCGGGAGCCCCCCACCTGGAAAAGTAGCCACGTAGTTTCGCTATAATTTTGTTGGAACCAGTTCCCTTGGGGAAATGCGCTATTTCTAGCCAACCCGTCAGTCTGTCAGCGTAGGCCAAATAAACTTGTCCTTCGAGTTGAAAGAGATCAGCCACCGTCTGCTGGAAGGGGTACTCAGGGGGAGGGGTAACAATCATGACTTCTGGCGGTGAAGAGGGCGTGTGCAGGTTGCAGACATCACAGGAAGCTCGGCATTGTTCCAAGTCGCCTGCTATTCCAGGCCAATACACGGTTGCTCTTGCACGACGTAACATCGAATCTAGCCCTTGATGGCTGGCATGCAGGTTCCTTGCTACTTTATTACGTAATGAGTCAGGTATCACTAATCTCACTGCCCCCTCCTCATGGGTATATGTCACCATACTTTGTGCAGCAGCCAACCTGTCCCTTACGCTGTAGAAGGGTCGAAGACACTGTAGTTCTTGGGATTTTTGCTTAGGCCAGTCCCCAGCACGGACTCTTGCGAGCAACAACTGGTATACGGGATCATTATTTGCTGCGTCCATGACCATCTCTTCGTCCATTGTAATACCGTCATCTTGGCTCAATACAGCTACTGTTGCTGCTGCTACCGCCGCGGAGATATCTTCTTCTTGTATGGTGTCCTCCTTATCTGGGACTGCCGTTAGGGAGGGGTACCGAGATAGAAAATCGGCTGCTGAATTCCACTTTCCTGGCAGGTACTTTATTGTGAACTTATATTGCAGAGTCTTTTCTTTAAGGCGGAATAACCTTGGGTTCACCACATCTGTGAGGGCCCTATCCCCCAAAAGCTTCACTAGTGGGCGGTGGTCTGTTACGATAATGAGGGAGGGGCATCCCAACAGAAACAATCTTGCTTTCCGTAGACACCAGGCCACTGCCAAAGCTTCTCCTTCCACTGCTGCGTATCCGGATTCGGCAGCAGACAGGTGACGACTCCCACACAGAGCCAGCCGCCAACCCCCTTTGCAACAAAAAGGGGTCTCTAGGGAGGTACAACCACAGTACTGTTGCAGGACAACGAAACCTATACCTTCCCTACTCCAATCTGTGATTACTGCTGTAGGCCTAGTCTTGTCGTAATACCGTAGTCCATCCTTTGCCAGCCGACAAATAATATCTTGAGCCTGTCGGAACTTGTGTTGCAGTTGTTCGTCCCAATATACCTTCTTTCCTGTAGATTTCTTCAGTAGTTCCCGGAAGGGCTCCATGAGGGGCGCGGTGGCCAAAAAGGGTGCCAGCTGGTTGACGAAACCATACCAGGATCTGATATCCGTAACTGATGGTTGGGCTGGCATGGGAAAGTCTCTTATGGCAGCCAACCTTTCACTTGTAGGCTCATACGAGTCCCACCCCAGGTGAAAACCAACAAAGGTAGCCTCTCTCCTACAAAATGAGAACTTTTCTGGTTTTAGGGTAATGCCTTTCTTCGCGCAGGTAGCCAGGAAATCAAAGGTGTGCCAAAAGGCTCCCTCAACACTTATGTCATGCAGAAGGGTGTCGTCTACACACTTGTACTTGCGAGGAATATCCATAATTGCGTCATCAAACCGTCGAGTGTAGGCATCGGAAGCTGCACAATGGCCCATCGGGGTGCGACGATACTGGTACCTGCCCCATGGGGTTATGAAAGTTGTCAGTCTTCGGCTGTCCTCATCCAACTCCACCTGGTGGAAACCCCAGAACGCATCTGCAACAGTCTTATAGCTTCGAACAGGTACACCAGATACTATATCAAAGGGTGCTGGTGTATGGTGCGTTTCCCTCTTGCAACATGCATTTAAGCGCTGATAATCCACTGTCCTCCTCGGGTGGCCATCCTTTTTGGCCACTACTACCATTCTGGCGCACCACTCTGTGGCCTCCCCCGGTGGTACTGGCTGGATGATGCCCCTACGTACGTCCTCCTCCAGCTGAGCCTTGACTTCATCTTCCCAGTGCTTTGGGACCGCTGCAGGTGTGTGGCAAGCATAGGGTATGGCCCCGGTGACGAGGTGGATGCGGTGGGGTGGGCCCTCCATAACTGGGAGGGGTGACTTGGAGGTGTTGAAGGTTGTCGCCGAAAAACGTTGGAGTAGCCAATCTTGAAGTAAGGGAACGTTTTCTTCCAGCGGGGGGAATGGTAACACTGTCGGACGTGAGAGATCCACCTCCTCTACTGTATCAACGGTGGCAACACTGGCGAGATGATAGGGGAACGTAGCTGGGACTAGACCCAACTCTTTACACATTGACAATGACAAGTATAAATTTGTTGCAGAATTCACGAAGAAAATCTCCTGCATAGAGGATCGACCATTTAATGATACACAACACTTAGTTGCCCCTAAACACTTCAAACGAATGCCTGCAACATCTCTCAGCGTCTGCTGCTTTTCAACTTTCGCGGGGTCGAGGTGCAGCAGCTGCAACAGCTCGCTGCCAGCGACGCAAACCTGGGCCCCCGTATCGGCAACGGCGGTGGTGGGTACACACTCCCTCCCCCCCGGCACTGACACTGATACATTCAATAACGGTTGTCCCGCAACGGCGGTAGATGCAATCACTACAGCACTAGATACTTCTGGCAGGACCTTACGTTTGCCCCTACAGCATTTCTTCAAATGCCCCACTTTCTGGCAATTATAACAAGTAACACCTTTGGCCAAACACGAATTCTTATCGGAGTGCGAACTGCCACAGTTGCCGCACCTCGTTGGCGGCGTACGATGCACAGCACGGTGGATAGTGGCGGCTGCACACTCCCCCTCCTCCGTGACATTGGCTGCCTCGACTGGCGGATAACTTGAAATTTGGCGGGAAATTTTCCCGCTCTCACCTACATCCCTAACCGCAGCTTCAAATGCTATGCACTGTGCCCTGAGGGCGTCTACGCTATCATACCTATGATAACTTTGAAAAATTTCTCTTTTAAGCACTAAATTATTCAACCCTACCATCACTTTACGCAATAGCATATATTCAGACAGATCGGAATTACACTGTGGGCACTCGAACTTGCAATCTAGAGCTAACTGAGAACACCTTTGAAAATACACATTGATAGGCTCATCCGTGGCCTGAACATCATTAAAGAATTCGCTCCATAGCACTGCTTGGTTGGATGACCGTAGTACTAGCTTTTCAACGCTATCTAATGCCTCCTTGGGGCTCACACATGACCATTGGGCCGCTGAGAACTTTGCATCTAAAGCTCTCTGTAGAGCTGGCACACACAGAAGACGGATGTGCATGACGGCCTCCAAACTAGGCCACCTGTTCAGGTGTATCCAGCACTCCATAGACCGCCTCCATGTCCTGAACGCCGCTGAAGACATTTCCACATCACACTTCTCAGGAGCTGAAGCATTGGACACACGTGGCACTCTGGCTACCGGCAGGTTAGCCACCTGGGTTTGCAGTGCAATGATAGCTTGTTGCTGGGAGATAATGGTGTCGCGGGCCTGACGAAGTGACGGAGTTGCGATGGCCCTCCTGGAGGGCGTTGCAAGACGAGGTCTAATAGGTGGTGCCATCCTGATCTACGCTCCACAGGCGTAGGTTCATATCTCACTGCGCCATCTTGGGGTTGAGGAAGAAGAGTCGATGACGGTTCATTGTTTAATAATCAGATACCCAGATTACAAGGGCCTGCAATAGGCTCCGCACGTCTTTATAACTGCGCGGGAAAACATATCGTACACACGGATCCCACAGGTTTAGAATTTATGATTTTCTTTTTGTCTTTTTGATCTGATTGTTGAGGAGGTTGGTGGACCTCCACTTGAATTTCCGATTTATTTAAATTGACTTCCAGATCAGAAATATCAACAGACAAATCATCATATTTATTTGACGTCGTAATTTTGATATTTCTTATGGAAGGGGGTGAGAGAGATGGAGGTCTCTCTCTTTTCCGATTAGTAGGTTTTGAGCTACCAGGTTTTTGCACCTTCCCCAATACAGGTGCACCTGGTAACTTAGTGTCAGGTGGCATCTCCATCAAATCAGGCAAGGACATGGCCTGGGAGAGGTTAGTACTAATGTTAGTAATGGGGGACGAAGGCTGTACAGAAATGGGCAATGACCCATTTTTAATACGCTGTGGCAAAGCCTCAGAAGGCAATACGATTACTTTGTCATGCAGTACTTTATCATCAGAGGTTGTATTTCTTTTCTTAGAATTACTGGCAGTGCTAGGTGCGGTTGCTGTCTCCTGTGGTAAATTTACCTTTGATTTTAAGGCCTTTGCATAGCTGGTTGATTTATTCAACATTCTTTTTGCATGTCCCACACTTATGTGTTCTAAACTTGATTTGTTTAGGGCAGCTTCCTCCAACTTATACAGTTCGCATATCCTATCAGTTGATTTATGATTCAAATTGCAATTTGAACACCTGGCCTCAAGTGTACATTCTCCATGATAAGTTTTGGAGCAAATACCACACATTTTTCCATTTTTGCAAACTTTGGATGGGTGTCCAAATTTAAAACAATTAAAACATTGCAGGGGCTTTTGTTTGAAAGGTCGAACTTTAATCCTTTCATTTTCAATAAAAATATGGAAAGGTACATCAGCATCCTGGAAAGTAAGTATAATCATTGAAGTTCCAGGAACCTTATGCACTTTCCATACATTTAATGGACACATAGAAAGTATCTCCTCCTCTGTAAATTCGTATAGGTCCTTATTAAAGACCACTCCCCTTCCATAACTAAAATTTAGATGAGGTTTCATTTCCAATGTAATTTCATCACTGCCTGTCTGTAAGTTAGACAGTATTGCAGACTGAGTCGAAGATTTGGCATGGATGAGATAACTGTTCTTCCCAAAACGAGATATATCTCCAGGTGCTATGGTTCCTACTTTTTTTTGGATAAACTTACATATCTTAAAATAATTCCCTATTATCCCTTTAGGTTCAGCTAAGAGCCACATAGGTGGTTTGGGTTTTCTCTGTGAAGGCATGGGTACATTTCTATCTTTTTCAAACCAATCAGCAGGTTTGTACACATCCAATTCCTTTGGGACCTTATCACAAAGAGCTCCCATGATGTTCAATTCGTTAATTTTGATACTACTAATATTACTTATGGCATTAAACGCTTCATCATGACTTTCAAAAGATATCCAAGAGTCCCATTTTTCATCTCCAAGTCGCATCCGTATTTCCTTTATCAATCCATAGCACTCAAATGCTCTATATATATCATCATAATTTGTCTCTAATGGGATTTGGGAAACATGAAGGAATCGTAGTTTCCCTGTGTTACCCAAATTGCTAGATTTTTTAACATCAGTAGAGTGGTCCTTTTTAGTTCGAAGGTCGTCAACAGAGTTTTCCTTAATTTCAGTAGCAGAAGTCGTCAACAGTGCCGGGGGGGGGGGGGGGGGGGGGGGGGGAGTCAGCAAATCCAGGGGATGGGGAGTCAGTATTTGAAGGGTCCATATTTAAGGGAGGGATTTTCAGGTTTTTTGTTGTTTTGTTGGGGTACCTGCTTGAGAATTATAAGAAAGTATCATACGTTGGAAAGGAAATTTGCATTCGCCACTATCGGCACAATGAGAGTATATTTCCCCGATGGTCCCACTCCATACCCTACCCGAAGGATAGCATCAAAACAGATATAGAGGCACAGGTGTAAGCTAAACCCGCCTGTTAGGACTGAGACCAAAGTAATATGGAATCATCCTCCCCATATCTGTAATGATGGGCTTCCGGCCAAAAGCCAAGAGTCCCACCTCAAGGATTGGATCCCCCTGGATTCCGATGACCCAACCCTTGAGAGTAGTTCCGCCAAAAAGGTCCAAACCATCTTTGGGATGGCTGAGATCATCCAATACTCTCATATATAGCTTTGAATGCGAATACCTCCCAACCGTGATCCCTTCTCCCATTCATCTAAGCAGGCAGTAATAACGAATGTGGAAATATCCACGCCATTTAAATAAAATAAGAAAAAAATAGATAAAAAAATAAATGAACAAATAAAATAAATAAATATATATATATGCATACATCTACATATATATATATATAACTAAGAAAAATAATAATCATAGATAGGACAGCAAGATGAAAGAAAGGAAATTTGATAAAATTAGGAGAAGGTCGAAGTAATATTAAGCAGAAGAAAAAGATGAAAGAGAGAAATTTAGATTCGAACTGGGGGAGCAATTTCCCGAAGTTCGAGAGCCCTCTTGCCCGTCACCAAGATTCAGCACGGGAATGAAATGCCGTGCTGAAGCTCAATGACTTCATCAAGGCATTCTCTCATTAAGAGGGATGTCCTTTGGCTAGTTTGTAATTTTATGTTTACTCACCTTATTATATTATATTATTTTCTTACATGGTGTTTGTATTCTCCTCATTAGGTTATTACTTTTCGGCCTTGGAAGGCATTCTCTGGTACATTTTCACCGGGCGTCACAGGTCGACCCAGAAAAGGGATTTTGACGAGGGAAAAATCTATTTCTGGGGAGAGACCTGTGACGCCCGGTGAAACCCTTACCGGTTATTTTGTACGGACCCACCCTTTCCTTGCCAAGCCATATGTTCTTGCAGAAGGATGTCCTAGAGGGCGCTCGTGTTAGGTGTCGGTGGCGTGGTCCAAGTGTGGTTTCTAGGGCGGCCTCTGTTACGGCCCTTCCCTTTGATGAAGGAATTATCTCAATGGAAGAGCCTGTGAATAGTGGTTTTCACACGCCCCTCCTGTATACTGTACACGACGCCCACAAGGTGCTCGCGCGAGGGTAGTAACCTCTGCATTCCATGCTTTTATCTTTCTCTGGTATATTTGGAAGATTTATATCAGAAAAGTGTAAAGGAGGACCTTTTTCACCGGGCGTCACAGGTCTCTCCCTAGAAATAGATTTTTCCTTCGTCAAAATCAATTTTTAATCTATTCTACTTGGCATCTAGTCTACTATATAAGCAATGAGGAATAAGACAAAAAACTATGGCAAAAATAGCTAGTTTTTCGTTTTTCTCCTTAACCTCAATTGCCATTCAAAGTTATCATTATCATCTATAATATTACTAATGTACTTCTGCAGATCTGACAAAATGTTCCTTAGTGATTGTGAAAGTCGTTGTTTGTTATGTATGTTTACATTTTCCAGGTTCATAATTCTAATGTGCATAAATAAAATGCTACACCATCATTTTGGGCTTTGATCATTCATGTCCTGTACATATTAATCATTATTATTTCATTAGATTATTTACCAACACATAAGTATGAAGGTTCTTTACTATTCTTTGTCTGAATTTCTTGTCTATCCTTTTATCATTATTCATTCTACCACAGCCACCCCAGTGGGAAAATCATATGCACATACCCTCCTAGTTTCCTCACTAACTGTTCCCATTGTCATACTTTTATATGTACTACAATCTCCATATCATAGATATCTTCAAAGATCAGACTATTTTCTACCTGGTGGACACTAAAGTCTTTAAATTCATTCATACTAGGACCATTTCTCTTACAATTTACCATAGCTCTCATATCACTTGGTGAACAATGTCCAGGTAGTTATTACCATTTCACTACATTACTAAAGCTACTGAATATAATTATTTTGTATACACTACGAGAGAGAGAGAGAGAGAGAGAGAGAGAGAGAGAGAGAGAGAGAGAGAGAGAGAGAGAGAGAGAGAGAGAGAGAGCGCCTTACCTTATTGCCTTATTTTTTGTTTGGGTTCCCCCAGGTCCCTCAGTGTGAGGCACCTCGTATATCCACCAGAGTGTTGCCAATGCATCTTCCGGTGTATTTTGCATCTTCCAGTCTTGGATGGTCTGGGATGCATCTTAGGTATTTATCGAGCTTATTCTTAAACACATCTACGCTCACTCCTGATATGTTTCTTAGATGAGCTGGCAGCACATTAAATAGTCGCTGCATTATCGATGCTGGTGCGTAGTGGATTAATGTCCTGTGCGCCTTTCTTAGTTTACCTGGAATATTTTTTGGCACTATTAATCTACCTCGGCTTGCTCTTTCTGATATTTTAAGCTCCATGATGTTTTCAGTAATTCCTTTTATTTGCTTCCATGCTTGTATTATCATGTAGCGTTCTCTTCTCCTTTCTAGACAGTATAGTTTTAAAAATTGCAGTCTTTCCCAGTACTCAAGGTCCTTAACTTCTTCTATTCTAGCAGTATAGGACCTTTGTACACTCTCTATTTGCGCAATATCCTTTTGGTAGTGTGGGTACCATATCACATTGCAGTACTCGAGTGTACTACGTACATAAGTTTTGTAAAGCATAATCATGTGTTCAGCTTTTCTTGTTTTAAAGTGTCTGAATAACATTCCCATTTTTGCTTTACATTTAGCCAACAGTGTTGGTATTTGGTCGTTGCATAATATATCCCTATTTAACATTACACCAAGGTCTTTAATTGCTTCCTTGTTTGTGATTGTCTCATTATTAGGTCCCTTGTATGCATACACCATTCCTTCTCTGTTTCCATAATTTATTGATTCGAATTTATCGGAGTTAAATACCATCCTATTTATCTCCGCCCATTCATATATTTTGTTTAGATCTCTTTGTAGTGAGTTCCTATCTTCATCACAAGTAATTTCTCTACTTATTCTTGTGTCATCGGCAAAACTTCTCACTACGGAGTTTTCAACATCACAGTCTATGTCTGAGATCATAATAACAAACAGCAGTGCAGCTAATACCGTACCTTGTGGCACACCAGATATTACCTGGGCTTCATCTGATTCCTTGTCATTTGCAAGAGAGAGAGAGAGAGAGAGAGAGAGAGAGAGAGAGAGAGAGAGAGAGAGAGAGAGAGAGAGAGAGAGCCTTACCTTATTGCCTTATTTTTTGTTTGGGTTCCCCCAGGTCCCTCAGTGTGAGGCACCTCGTATATCCACCAGAGAGTTGCTAATACATCTTCCGGTGTATTTTGCATCTTCCAGTCTTGGATGGTCTGGGATGCATCTTAGGTATTTATCGAGCTGCTTTTTAAACGCATCTACGCTCACTCCTGATATGTTTCTTAGATGAGCTGGCAGCACATTAAATAGTCGCTGCATTATCGATGCTGGTGCGTAGTGGATTAATGTCCTGTGCGCCTTTCTCAGTTTACCTGGAATGCTTTTTGGTACTATTAATCTACCTCGGCTTGCTCTTTCTGATACTTTAAGCTCCATGATGTTTTCAGCAATTCCTTCTATTTGCTTCCATGCTTGTATTATCATGTAGCGTTCTCTTCTCCTTTCTAGACTGTATAGTTTTAAAAATTGCAGTCTTTCCCAGTAATCAAGGTCCTTAACTTCTTCTATTCTAGCAGTATAGGACCTTTGTACACTCTCTATTTGCGCAATATCCTTTTGGTAGTGTGGGTACCATATCACATTGCAGTACTCGAGTGTACTAAGCACATAAGTTTTGTAAAGCATAATCATGTGTTCAGCTTTTCTTGTTTTAAAGTGTCTGAATAACATTCCCATTTTTGCTTTACATTTAGCCAACAGTGTTGCTATTTGGTCGTTGCATAACATATTCCTATTTAAAATTACACCAAGGTCTTTAATTGCTTCCTTGTTTGTGATTGTCTCATTATTAGGTCCCTTGTATGCATACACCATTCCTTCTCTGTTTCCATAATTCATTGATTCGAATTTATCGGAGTTAAATACCATCCTATTTATCTCCGCCCATTCATATATTTTGTTTAGATCTCTTTGTAGTGAGTTCCTATCTTCATCACAAGTAATTTCTCTACTTATTCTTGTGTCATCGGCGAAACTTCTCACTACGGAGTTTTCAACATCACAGTCTATGTCTGAGATCATAATAACAAATAGCAGTGCAGCTAATACCGTACCTTGGGGCACACCAGATATTACCTGGGCTTCATCTGATTTCTCGTCATTTGCAACCACTATCTGTTTTCTGTTTTGCAGGAATTCTTTTACCCATTTTCCTATCTTTCCCACAATATTATGCTTTCTCATTTTTTTCTCCAATATGTTATGGTCTACCTTGTCAAAGGCTTTTGCAAAATCTAGATAGATCACATCTGTGTCTTTTTCATTTATCATATTATTGTATATGTTTTCATAGTGAGCTATCAGTTGGGTCTGTGTACTTTTTCCAGGTACGAAACCGTGTTGACCCATATTAAACAAATTATTTTTGACCAAATGGTTCATTATTTTCTTTTTTATTACCCTCTCATACACTTTCATAATATGTGATGTTAGACTAACAGGTCTATAATTGCTTGCCTCTAGTCTTGATCCACTTTTGAAGATAGGGGTTATATAAGCTAATTTATGTTTAACATATATCTCGCTCATATCTATACTCTGTCTTAGCAGTATTGCAAGTGGCTTCGCAATAGTGTTTGCAGTTTTTTTTTAACAAAATCGCTGGAACTCCATCTGGTCCGGCTGCCGATCCATTTTTAATTTCGTTTATAGCCGTGACAATATCTGCTTCATTAATATCTATATCCGTTAGATATTCAACATTTTCTTCTCTCATTTCTGTTTCATTATTCTCATTCGCAATTCTTGGCGTGAACTCACTCTTATATTTTTCTGCTAATATGTTGCATATTTCCTTTTTTTCATTCGTTAGCCGTCCTTCAATTCTTAGAGGGCCTATTTCTATTCTCCTTTTATTCATCTTTTTTGCATAGGAGTAAAGTACTTTGGGGTTTCTTTTTATATTTTGAAGTGTCCTTTCTTCTAAGTCCCTTTTTTCATTTTCTTTCGACTGCATAATCTTTTGTTCTGCATTTTCTATCTTACATTTTATTTCCCTCATTTTCCACACATTTTTTTCTTTTGCAAGATTTTTCTTCCACTTTTTAATTTTCTGAAATAAGATCCTTCTGTCTCTTGGTATGCACGTCTTTTGTTTATTGTTTTTTTTCGGTACATATTTTTCAACAATTTTCTCCAGTATTTTGTACAGTATATCCGTATTTACCTGTATATTATCACTTATAAATACATTTTTCCATTCTTTATTCAGTTCTTCATTTATTTCTGACCATTTTATATTACTGTAAAAGTTATATTTTCCATATCCTTCCCAAAGTTTTGTGCTTTTATTAATTCTGTGATCACTTGCTTTGGAATGAACTATCAATTCTATGACATTGTGGTCTGAAATTCCCGTGTTATACACTATTATTTCTTTAACATAATTCACCTCATTCACAAATACTAGATCTAGGACATTTTCCTTTCTTGTTGGAATGTGGTTTATTTGTTGCATATTATGTTCTAATAGCATATCTTGAAGCTTTTCAAATTGCCTCTTATTGATTGATTTAAAGTTTTCAGGCATCCTGACATCTGAGGTCATTGACGCCGGTAACATTTAATTTATGTATACAAAAATAAAAGATAAAATAAAATAAAAAATAAAAGAGTATTCAATTAAAATCATAAAAGTTGAATGTAATAAAAGTTAAATATTTTTCAGAAGACCTGCTTCTGAAATAAATCTAAAAATGCCACTTGCATGGTAGGACACATCATTTCCAAGAATCTTGGCAAGGATGAACCTGCCACCCTCACCTCGAGCCTCAAACAAATATCTATTCCGCAAGTTGTTATAATTGGGGCATTCGGTCAGCAAATGCCTTACTGTTAGAGGTACTAAGCAGTCATCACAATACGGTTGGTGTTGGCCCTTCAGCAGAAACTCGTGTGTCAACCGAGTGTGACCAATACGGAGACGACAAAGAGACGTCTCCCATTTTCGGGGCATCATATTATACCTCCAAGGAGATATGTCATTTGTTATCTCTCGCATTTTATTGCCATCTTGACTATCCCATTGCTGTTGCCATTTATTGCAAACCAAGTTCTTGATGACAGGTAAGAAATCATTACAGGCAATGGGATACCTTCTTGGCAGCAACTCGGATGCAGCCTCCTTAGCCAGTGAATCTGCCTTCTCATTCCCAGACACACCTACATGTGCTGGAACCCAACAAAATTGAACTGTTATACCTCTCCGTCCAATAATGAGAAGCCATTCTAAAATCTTTAAAACTAGAGGGTTATTAGAATTAAAAACTTCCATAGCTTGAAGGACACTCCTTGCATCACTAAAAATTGTAAAATTACCCTCCTTCTCCAATGCTATTTTCTCAATAGCGGTTAATATGCCATACAGTTCGGCAGTAAATATGGAAGCGGTCAGAGGAAGTGCACCTCTACAATTAAAACCATTACTATGTACTCCAAATCCAACGCCAGCATCAGATTTGGAGCCATCAGTATAGATAAAAGTTGATCCTCTATGTTCTTTAACATGTTCATTAAAAAGAGACCTGGCTTCTTTTCAAATTGCCTCTTATCTTCTGCGCTACTATTACTCTCTTTTTTATATGTATACATACAACCACTTTCTTCTATCCGTTCTTTCCAATCCACGAAAGGAAAGTTAAAATCTCCGGATAGGAGTATATTCCAGTCTTTATGGTTTCTACATATATCATCTATTTTTTCTATTATTATGTCAAACTCCTTAGTATTTGGGGGTCTGTAAACTACAATATTCACTAGTTTTTCAAATTCAAATTCTACCGCAATCAATTCACATTCTGTGTTGCTGTATTTTTCACACACACAGAGAGAGAGAGAGAGAGAGAGAGAGAGAGAGAGAGAGAGAGAGAGAGAGAGAGAGAGAGAGAGAGAGAAAGAGAGAGAGAGAGAGAGTTTGTTTGCTTTAGTTTTGTCAAATCGCGAGCAAGAGAGAGAGAGAGAGAGAGAGACTTCTGATCCGCCCCACACTTTTTCAAGGAAGCAAAATATCTAAATAAATAGGATACTCACTTTGCAGTTTTAACATCTTGAAGTTAACCCTTTGGTCTTGGCTAGTAGAGTGGCAACAAGTTTGCCTATATTTTGTATAGCAGCAGATTAATCCCGGCCTAATACTGCAAGGTAAACAGTTTTGTGGGGAAGGCTGCTACTGTAGCTGGGCACCACACTCCACAGTGCAGGTTGGACTTTCTCGACCGATGTTCTAGTGCGCATCTCTTTAGATGATATTGGAACCGAGACCAAACGCCTGTAAAAGAGGGGGAATTAACACTTCTTTCTATAAAGCTCACAAGAATATTAAACATTGCTCACGGTGATGTTAGCTTATTCCATAGAGAAATGATTTATCGGGTCGATTAACTGATGATACTGCACCATAAAATATCTTATGATATGTTCCATAGAATACAAACCATTCTTGGCCAAATGCGTGTATACTCTGTCTCAATATATTTCAAGGGGAAATCATGAATAAGATTGGAGCTAGATATTTGGTTTATTTACAAAGATCTTACATAGAACTAGAAGGGCAAAGGGTGAAGCTAGGGGTAAAATAAGATCAAAAGAATTGGAGATGATTTGACAGAAAACAGATAGCAGAAAAAATTAGTGTATTGCCAAAGTATCCATTGGGATAGAAAGAAAATTTTGACCATTTAAAACAAACACATACCTTTTGTCTCAAATGAGTCTTGCCAAATCCTCCTTAGCATTATTTAGTACACAAGAATGAGCCTGCTTTGCCAGCTCGCAGAAGTGCTGTGAAACAGTTCCTTATTTATTGACGTATGCCATTACTGTATTAATATTGGCTGAGCTATAACCATAGTTGGAAAAGCAGGATGCTATAAGCCCAACTGCTCCAACATGAAAAATAGCCCAGTGGAGGAAAAAAGGAAAAAGAATAGTTTGCCCGACTGTACCCTCAAACAAATTAACTAACTTAAGACAGTGGAAGATCATGGTATAAAGGTTATGGCACTACCCAAGACTAGAGAACAATATTTTGATTTTACAGTACAGTATTCTTTTCTTAAAAGCTGCTTACCAAACCTAGTCTCTCTCTTCTCCCTTCGCCAAGAGTAAAGTAGCCACTGAACAATTACAGTGCAGTGGTTGACTCCTCTAGTGAAGAATTTTTTGCTTATCTTAGTGCTTTCAGGTGTATAAGGAAAAAGGAAAATATCTGGCCTATTCGTTGCATTTGTAGGCAAAAGAAAAAAAAAAGCCGTAACCAGAGAGGGATCCAATGTAGTACTGTACTGTACTATCTGGCCAGTCAAAGGACACTATAATTTGCTAGAGTTATCTCAATGGGTGGCTGGTGCCCTTGTTAACCCACTACCTATGGTAGTATTGTTGCTCAGGAATGCTACAGAGTGACCTCTCAGAGTTTGTTGAATGATTGGAGTCCCAGGAGTGCTGCCTTCAACTCCAACAGGCTGAAGTGCTGGCTATTCTCTTCCCTGAACCTGCAACCTGATGCTATCAGATTCCTCAGGTGTGGTCCCCATCTCTCCTTTCCTGCATTTGTAAAGAACAGCATTTCTGGAGAAGGGCACTACAAGGGTGTTCCCTTGGCGAGGTTCTCGTCCTTTAGCCACAAAGTTAGAATTTCTAGCATCTCTCGTTCCACTGGAATAAGGTGGTGAGGAAAGTTGGTGTTTGCTATCAAGTCACTCTACAGACAAGAGACCTCTGGTGGACATACCCATGTGGAACGAGCTTCTCCAAGGTTTGCCAGTAGGATCGCCAGTGATAGCTGTTGAGACATGAAAAGTCGTGCTACCCTCCCGAGTCTACTGATGCAAGGAAAAAACTCTTTGTTGAGCTATATAATATTTCCAGCTTCCTCGTTCTCTGATTAGGTGTAAAGGTTTGACTCTCATTGGTTTACCACAATCCCCAGATCATGGCAAAAGGAGAAAAGTTAGTATCGGTGTTTAAGGAACAGCCTCCACGAGGACAAGATCAATCAATTATCCAAGTACCTTAGTATACGTATACCCTTGGCATGAGCAAAAGTCAAGATTAGTGTGAACACCCGGGAGATTGATTGATTGATTTAAAGTTTTCAGGCATCCTGACATCTGAGGTCATTGACGCCGGTAACATTTAATTTATGTATACAAAAATAAAAGATAAAATAAAATAAAAAATAAAAGAGTATTCAATTAAAATCATAAAAGTTGAATGTAATAAAAGTTAAATATTTTTCAGAAGACCTGCTTCTGAAATAAATCTAAAAATGCCACTTGCATGGTAGGACACATCATTTCCAAGAATCTTGGCGAGGATGAACCAGCCACCCTCACCTCGAGCCTCAAACAAATATCTATTCCGCAAGTTGTTATGATTGGGGCATTCGGTCAACAAATGCCTTACTGTTAGAGGTACTAAACAGTCGTCACAATACGGTTGGTGTTGGCCCTTCAGCAGAAACTCATGTGTCAACCGAGTGTGACCAATACGGAGACGACAAAGAGACGTCTCCCATTTTTGGGGCATCATATTATACCTCCAAGGAGATATGTCATTTGTTATCTCTCGCATTTTATTGCCATCTTGACTATCCCATTGCTGTTGCCATTTATTGCAAACCAATTTCTTGATGTCAGGTAAGAAATCATCACAGGGAATGGGATACCTTCTTGGCAGCAACTCGGATGCAGCCTCCTTAGCCAGTGAATCTGCCTTCTCATTCCCGGACACACCTACATGTGCTGGAACCCAACAAAATTGAACCGTTATACCTCTCCGTCCAATAATGATAAGCCATTCTAAAATCTTTAAAACTAGAGGGTTATTAGAATTAAAAACTTCCATAGCTTGAAGGACACTCCTTGCATCACTAAAAATTGTAAAATTACCCTCCTTCTCCAACGCTATTTTCTCAATAGCGGTTAATATGCCATACAGTTCGGCAGTAAATATGGAAGCGGTCAGAGGAAGTGCACCTCTACAATTAAAACCATTACTATGTACTCCAAATCCAACGCCAGCATCTGATTTGGAGCCATCAGTATAGATAAAAGTTGATCCTCTATGTTCTTTAACATGTTCATTAAAAAGAGACTTGGCTTCTAGGTCTGACAAATTCTTCTTATCTCCAATAAAATATTTACAAAAAGATATCTCCGGTAACTTCCATGGAGGCGTTGATGATACCTTGAATGGAAGTACCTTATTTCTAGTTATTTCCAGACTATTTAATAATTGTTTCACCCGAAAGCCATAAGGTTGAGGAGATTTTGGGTGCAACTCAAAGTATGATGCATGTCTTACAAGGCTTGCAGTCTGAAATGCTAGAGTGTTAGGGAGTCTTTGCAATCTAAACCAATACCGAAGAATGGAAGACATTCGGTAAAGGTCTAGAGGTAACTCTCCAGCATCAACAAGGGAGAACACTCAAGAACACTCGGGGGTGGTTGGCCATCGCAAAAAACAAAAAATGAAAAATTTTCAAAGGACAAATGTTTGGAAGTATCTAGCTTTCAGGTCTTGAGAGAGCATACAGCGGTTCTTACTGACAACTACTTGCACAGCGTTCACAGACTTCATTTCATACCGAATCTTTCGAGTTAGACCATACTTATTAAAGGGGGAGAATTGCCCCAGTTGCCTATTCCACTAGGAACAGGTGATGATAAAAGCCTGAATATCTGCTCTGTATCACCTGTAGCACATCTCCGTTTACACTTCGTCCACCTCTAATTGGAGGGGGAAGTTTTCCTTCAACTTCGGATGATAAGGTTCTGAGTGAGGGGAGAATAAGAACATGAATGGGATATGGTATTTGTCCCTAAGGAAATTTACCATTCGTTCCTTAGCCTTGAGCAAACCTCACTTTGCCCAATGGCCTGACAGGCATGCTCCTACTCATGGCAGCAAGAGGGGGGCTTCCTGTCTTGGTCCCCTCTGGCTTCTCTTCTACATTAACCCCTTCAGAGCTGACCCCAAGGTCAATAGGGTCGACTTGGATCTAGGTTTCTATAAGAGTAGGAGGGGGGACTGATTTGGACTTGGAATCAATGACTGCTTCTTTCGAGCAACTATGAGTTGTTGATTGGTATTTTTAGGCTCCTTATCCCCCTTGAAGACAATAGCTTGGTGAAAAATATAACATAAGGCAATATCATTCATTTCTCCACTGTTTCACTGGAAGGGAAGAGAACTGGGCTCTTAAGAACAGGAGCATTTCTCCAGGGGAGAGTCTTTCACTGTCCAATCTGCCTTGCTAACTTCCCCACCACAGAGTCTCATTTTGAGAACCCAGTTGGTCCACTGATTGGCCGATTGGGGATCCAAAAAACTGACTACTCGCCCCTGAAAAGACTAGATCGGTTAAGTCCTTGTTCTTGGGCTTTAAAAGGTCCCAATATGAGGCAAAGAATACCACTGCATCAGACCACAAGTTAAAGCAGGATGTAGCCTGTAGTCTCCCCATGGAAGCAGCTTCCATTTTGACACTCAAAAGATGCTAGGCTCCGACCAGTCTTATACCATCAGTGTCCATGGAGTCTTAACTGTGACAATAGACAGGGGGACTGGCTTCTACTGGTGCATAGAATCTCTTCTGCCTAGAGAGTGCCAGGGGAATAATTTTGATTGAATAACTTGCTTTGAGAGAATTATTTCTACCAGAAACCTCTCTACCTATATTCTCAAAAGCTTCAAGATCCAGTTCAGGCTAGGTAAATTTCAAGGAGAGTCAAACCCTAAGAGCCCCAAACAAACAGTTAATGCAAGTCCTACCAGTCTTTGGACTTGAGAATTAGACAGAAACCCTGGAAGCTTCCCCTGAGCTGTTCATTTGTCTGATAAAGGAAAGAACCTTCAAGGTCAATTCAGAATTAGGGTTTTATGGTTTTACTGGAGCAGGATCCAAGTCCCGAGTAATTAAATCCATGTTTATCAATTCGTTTCCCAAATTTACTACGAGGGAGTGGGAATGATCCACGGGTCTTTGAGTTATGGCACGTTACCTTCCAGATTCCAATACATATCCTGGATAAGAAGCTGTCTTCTTTATAAGCCCTGGAGGGGTCTTTGATATTGCACGAGCCTTGGGTTTCTGGTCAATGGCCTGTACCTCTGAAGGGCTCACACATTCACTCCTGGAGAACCTTTGGACTGTATATGTCCTTGGGTTGCCTTTTTAAGGTCAAGGAATTCCTTTGGTCTGGTCGAGGCTAGTTGTGAATGATTGATTGATTTAAAGTTTTCAGGCATCCTGACATCTAAGGTCACTGACACCGATATCATTTAGTTTATGTATAAAAAAAAAAAAAAATAAAAATAAAAGAGTATCCAATTAAAATCATAAAAAAAGTTGAAGGTCAGACAACTTTAATAGTTTTCAGAAGACCTGCTTCTGAAATAAATCTAAAAATGCCACTAGCATAATAGGACACATCAAGTCCAAGAATCTTGGCAAGGATGAACCTGCCACCCTCACCTCGAGCCTCAAACAAATATCTATTCCTTAAGTTGTTATAATTGGGGCATTCGGTCAACAAATGCCTTACTGTTAGAGGTACTAAACAGTCTTCACAATACAGTTGGTGTTGGCCCTTCAGCAGAAACTCATGTCTCGACCGAGTGTGACCAATACGGAGACGACAAAGAGACGTCTCCCATTTTTGGGGCATCATATTATACCTCCATGGAGATATGACATTTGTTACCTCTCATTTTATTGCCATCTAGGCTATCCCAGTGCTGTTGCCATTTATTGCAAACAAATTTCTTGATGTTAGATAGAAAATCATTACAAGGAATGGGATACCTTCTTGGCAGCAACTCGGATCCAGCACTCTTAGCCAGTGAATATGCCTTCTCATTCCCAGACACACCTACATGTGCTGGAACCCAACAAAATCAAACTGTTATACCTCTCCATCCAATAATAAAAAGCCATTCTAAAATCTTTAAAACTAGAGGGTTATTAGAATTAAAAAATCCTATAGCTTGAAGGACACTCCTTGCATCACTAAAAATTGTAAAATACCCTCCTCCTCCAACGCTATTTTCTCAATAGCGGTTAAAATGCCATACAGTTCGGCAGTAAATATGGAAGCGGTCAGAGGAAGTGCACTTTTACAATTAAAACCATTACTATGTACTCCAAATCCAACGCCAGCATCAGATTTGGAGCCATCAGAATAGATAAAAGTCGATCCTTTTGTTCTTCAACATGTTCCATAAAAAGAGACCTGGCTTCTAGGTCTGCCATATTCTTCTTAACTCCAATAAAGTATTTACAAAAAGATATCTCTGGTAATTTCCATGGAGGCGTTGATGATACCTTGAATGGAAGTACCTTACTTCTTATTATATCCAGATTGTTTAATAATCGTTTCACCCGAAAGCCATAAGGTTGGGGAGATTTTGGGTGCAACTCAAAGTATGATGCGTGTCTCATAAGGCGTGCAGCCTGAAAGGCTAGAGTTGGGGAGTCTTTGCAATCTAAATCAATACCGAACAATGGAAGACATTTGGTAAAGGTCTAGAGGTAACTCTCCAGCATCAACAAGGAGACTTGGGATAGGTGAGGTCCTAAATGCTCCTGTGGACAGTCTAATACCAGCATGTATTGAATCTAATATTTTTAACTGGCTTGGTGTGGGTGAAGAGTATATTTCACATCCATAACTAATCTTGGAAAAAAATCAAGGCCTTGTATAATTTTAAAATAGTATTGCGGTCTGCCCCCATGATGTATGGGACAATACTTTTAAAATATTCAGAGCTTCAAGACATTTAGCTTTTAACGCTTTTAGGTGAGAAACCCATGTAAGTCTACAATCAAATATCAAACCTAAAAATTTGGCTTCCGATACACATGGGATCCGTTGACCTTTAATGTATATATCAGGGTCTGGATGTGCTCCCCGGATACGACAAAAATGTGCAATACTGTAGTAGTTTTACTTGTTGAGAACTTAAATCCATTCATATCGGCCCACTGGACAATTTTGTCAATTGAGAGCTGTAGTTTTCTCTCAACCATTGCCATTCTAGTGCCAGCAAATGATATGGAGAGATCATCCACAAATAATGTTGAGAGAACATCCTGGGGAATGGCTGAGGATATCCCATTAATTGCTAGTGCAAAAGGGGTTACACTCAGCACAGTGCCCTGAGGAACTCCTTCCTAGCACTTACTCTCTGATAGAGTTTCCCCAACTCTCACTCGAAAAACTCCATGTGAAAGAAATGCCGGAATAAGTAGTGGCAGCTCTCCTCTCAATCCCATTTCATGAATTGTTTTGAGTATACCATATCTCCATGTGGTATCATATGCCTTTTCAAGGTCAAAAAATACTGTAACATGGTGCTGTTTGGAAGCAAAGGCTTCACAAATAGAAGACTCAAGTCGTATCAACACATCAGTCGTTCAGTGCATTTTTCGGAATCCACATTGAATCGGTGATAAAATACCTTTCTTTTTAAGGTACCACATAAGCCTTGCATTGACCATTTTCTCCATGATTTTACACAAACAAGATGTCAATGCAATAGGACGATAGTTTGCTGCTAAAAACTTGTCTTTACCGGGTTTTAAGAAGGCTAAAACAATGGCTAGTTCCCAAACACTTGGGTAACTATGATCATGCCATATTCTATTAATAATGCTTAAAATAAATAGCTTTGTATTAAAATGTACATGTTCAATCATTGCATATGGAATTCCATCGGGTCCAGGGGCTGTATCATTGCAATGAGCAAGTGCGGAATCAAATTCTTTTTCAGTGAAAGGAGAATTATAAGACACCTCCCTTCTTGTTGGAAAATTTAAAATTTTCTTTTCTTCAATGCTCCTATACTGGTGACCAGGGGCTCCTACACACTTGCTGGATACATTTGAAAAATGGCTAGCCAGGGCATTGCTAACATCATTTGCTTCAGTTACATACTAATCATTCACCTTCAACACTGGTGGTGGGTTGGGGGTGAATTTGCCAGCTATCTTTTTTACTTTCCTCCACACAGAAGATGGTGGTGTTCTACTATTAATGGAGGAAACAAAAGACATCCATGACTGGCGCCTTGCTTTTTTCATGGCACGACGGAACTGTGCTCTACATTTCTTGTACATAATTAAATTCTCATCAGTTCTGCGTCTATGCAATCATGTTAGAAATCTTCTTGTGGCTCTGTGCAGGGCAGTTAGTTCTGAAGACCACCACGGGACTGGTCGTCGTTTGAATAACCCTGTTGTTTTGGGAATTGAATTGACTACTGCAGTATGGAGAGTTCCATTCAGTAAGTCTATGGCATCATCAATATTTTCAAACTGTTCGGCATTTCCTTCAATTTCACTTAGCTCACGAAATCTATCCCAGTCCGCCTCATCAAGATTCCATCGTGGAGATCTTTGTAAAGGTGGACCATTGTTGGTGTTTATAATGATTGGTGCATGATCACTAGTATCCCAATCATCTAATGTCCTCCAATCAAAATCAAGGAGACAGAGCTTGCAATTGAAAAGTCGATGCATGACAAGGTACCCGTCTGTACATGGAAGTGTGTGGGCTCTCCTGTATTAAGGAGTCCAACATCCTCGTTTTCCACAATTGATGATATAATATTGCCCCTGGTGTTTGCTAAAACATCACCCCACAAAGGAAATCTACCATTCAAGTCTCCAAGTAAAAGAAAAGGTTGAGGGAGCTGTTGAATCACCTTTACTAAATCTTCATACAATATGATATCATTTGGAGGCAAGTACAGCAAACAGATTGTATATTTTCTTCCTATATCAATCTGTACAACCACTGCCTACAGAGGTGTCCTATAACTAATACATTCGCGAGGACAAGGGGTATTAGCATCAAGCTTGCTCTCCTGTAGACTTACATTTATGGGGGAATGCTCGTAAACTAAGAGCTTAAGTTCTTCATGTTTGGCCCTTAAACCCTGACAATTCCATTGCAAAATGGAGGAAAAAACCATGGTTTATTTTTTGGAAGAGCTTTTAGATGAAGTCTTCCCATTAGCAATTTTTGATCTAATGCTATTTCCAAGTGGTTTTATTAGAGGGTCTTGATAAATATGGTTTTTTGTTTGTGCTTTCCTTGTCCTTCTGATCCAATTGTTGAGGGGATGGTGGACCTCAACTTGAATTTCTGATTTATTTAAATTGTCTTCTGGTTTATCTGAAACATCAACAGACAAAACATCATATTTTTTGTTGTCATAACTCTAATACTTCTTATGGAAGGGGGGTGAGAGATGGAGGTCTCTCTCTTCCTATTTATAGGTGGTGAGGATCTACCAGGTTTTTGCACCTTCCCTACCACAGGTGCACCTGGTAACTTTGTTTCGGGTGGAACCTCCGTCAAATCAGGCAAGGACATGGCCTGAGAGAGGTTAGTAGTACTGGGGGATGAAGTTTGTATAGAAGTGGGCAGTGCCGCAGTTTTAATACACAGTGGCAAAGCCTTGGAAGGCAATATGCTTACCTTGTCACACAAAACTTTACTATCATTAGATGATTTATTTCTTTTCTTGGAATTACTGGCAGCAGTATGTGGGTTTGATGTCTCCTGTGGTATATTTTCTCTTGATTTCAGTGCCTTTGCATAGCTGTTTGGTTTTTTCAGTAGTCTTTTGGCATGTCCTACACTGGATTTGTTGAGGGCTGCTTCTTCAAACTTATAAATCTCGCAGCTCCTGTCAGTGGATTTATGGTTTGAATTGCAGTTCAAACAGCTGGGCTCAAGTATACACTGCATGATAAGGACTGGCACATATGCTACACATTTTTTCATTTTTACAAACTTTAGAAGGATGTCCAAATTTGAAACATTTGAAACATTGTAAGGGCTTTTGTTTGAAAGGTCAAACTTTTATTCTTCCATTTTCAATATCGATGTGGAAAGGTACATCAGCATCCTGGAAAGTAAGGATAATTATTGACGTCCCAGGAATCTTATGCACTTTCCACACTGTTAATGGGCACATGGCTAGTATTTCCTCTTCTGTAAATTCATACAGATCTTTATTGAAGACTACTCCCCTTCCGTAACTAAAGTTTAGGTGGTGTTTGACATCTAACATATCCTCATCACTGCTTGTCTTAAGGTTAGACAGAATTATTGATTGCATGTATGACTTTGCATGGGTTAGGAAGCTATTTTTTCCAAAGCGAGATATATCACCTGGTGCAATGGTTCCTACCTTTTTCTGAATTAGTTTGCCAATTTTAAAATAATTCCCATTACTCCCTTTAAGCTCGGCAACAAGCCACATTGGTGGTTTTGGCTTTCCTTGGGGGAGCATAGTTAAATCGATATCTTTCTCAAACCAGTCAGCAGGTCTATACACATCCAAAATGTTTGGTATCTTATCACATAGGGCCCCAATGACATAAAAGTTATTAATTTTGATATCATTGATGTTACATAATGCATAGAATGCTTCTTCATGATTATCATAAGTTACCCATGAATGCCATTTTTCATTTTCAAGTTTCATTCTAATTTCTTTTATCACTCCATAGCATCTGAATGCTTTATATATCATATAATCAGTATTTATTGGAATTTGGGTAACATGAAGGATTCGAAGTTTCCCTTTGTTACCCGACTTAATTGGTTTTAAAACATTAGTAGATTGATTGATTGATTGATTTAAATTTTTCAGGCATCCTGACATCTAAGGTCATTGACGCCGGTAACATTTAATTTATGTATACAAAAATAAAAATTAAAAGAGTATTCAATTAAAATCATATAAGTTGAATGTCATAAAAGTTAAATATTTTTCAGAAGACCTGCTTCTGAAATAAATCTAAAAATGCCACTTGCATGGTAGGACACATCATTTCCAAGAATCTTGGCAAGGATGAACCTCCCACCCTCACCTCGAGCCTCAAACAAATATCTATTCCTTAAGTTGTTATAATTGGGGCATTTGGTCAACAAATGCCTTACTGTTAGAGGTACTAAACAGTCGTCACAATACGGTTGTTGTTGGCCCTTCAGCAAAAACTCGTGTGTCAACCGAGTGTGACCAATACGGAGACGACAAAGAAACTTCTCCCATTTTCGGGGCATCATATTATTACCTCCAAGGAGATATGTCATTTGTTACCTCTCGCATTTTAATCCCATCTAGGCTATCCCATTGCTGTTGCCATTTATTGCAAACCAATTTCTTGATGTCAGGTAAGAAATCATTACAGGGAATGGGATACCTTCTTGGCAGCAACTCGGATGCAGCCTTCTTAGCCAGTGAATATGCCTTCTCATTCCCGGACACACCTACATGTGCTGGAACCCAACAAAATTGAACTGTTATACCTCTCCGTCCAATAATAAAAAGCCATTCTAAAATCTTTAAAACAAGAGGGTTATTAGAATTAAAAACTTCTATAGCTTGAAGGACACTCCTTGCATCACTAAAAATTGTAAAATTACCGTCCTTCTCCAACGCTATTTTCTCAATAGCGGTTAATATGCCATACAGTTCGGCAGTAAATATGGAAGCGGTCAGAGGAAGTGCACTTCTACAATTAAAACCATTACTATGTACTCCAAATCCAACGCCAGCATCAGATTTGGAGCCATCAGTATAGATAAAAGTTGATCCTCTATGTTCTTTAACATGTTCATTAAAAAGAGACCTGGCTTCTAGGTCTGACATATTCTTCTTATCTCCAATAAAATATTTACAAAAAGATATCTCTGGTAACTTCCATGGAGGCGTTGATGATACCTTGAATGGAAGTACCTTATCTCTAATTATATCCAGACTATTTAATAATCGTTTCACCCGAAAGCCATAAGGTTGAGGAGATTTTGGGTGCAACTCAAAGTATGATGCGTGTCTTACAAGGCTTGCAGTTTGAAAGGCTAGAAAGTTAAGGAGTCTTTGCAATCTAAACCAATACCGAATAATGGAAGACATTCGGTAAAGGTCTAGAGGTAACTCTCCAGCATCAACAAGGAGACTTGGGATAGGCGAGGTTTTAAAAGCTCCAGTAGACAATCTAATACCTGCATGATGTATCGAGTCTAATATTTTTAACCGGCTTGGGGTGGCTGAAGAATATATTTCACAACCATAACTAATTTTGGAAAAAATCAAGGCCTTGTATAATTTTAAAATAGTATTGCGGTCTGCCCCCATGATGTATGGGACAATACTTTTAAAGATATTCAGAGCTTCAACACATTTAGCTTTTAACGCTTTTAAGTGAGAAACCCATGTAAGCCTACAATCAAATATCAAACCTAAAAATTTAGCTTCTCTTGCACATGGTATCCGTTGACCTTTAATGTATATATCCGGGTCTGGATGTACTCCCCGGATACGACAAAAATGTACAATGGTAGTTTTACTTGTCAAGAACCTAAATCCATTCATGTCACCCCACTGGATAATTTTATCAATAGAGTGTTGGATTTTTCTCTCAACCATTGCCATTCTAGTGCCAGCAAATGATATTGAGAGATCATCCACAAGTAATATTGAGAGAACATCCTGGGGAATGGCTGAGGATATCCCATTAATTGCTAGTGCAAAAAGGGTTACACTCAGCACAATACCCTGAGGAACTCCTCCTTCCTGGCACTTACTCTCTAACAGAGTATCCCCAACTCTCACTTGAAAAACTCTACGTGAAAGAAATCCATCCATATACCAAGGCACTTCCCCCAATTTTGGGGGGTAGCCGACATCAACAAGAAACAAAACAAAAAAGGGGACCTCTACTCTCTACGTTACTCCAGCCTAACCTGGGACTCAGCCGAGTTCAGCTGGTACTGCTAGGGTGCCACAGCCCAACCTCCCACATTTTCCACCACAGATGAAGCTTCATACTGCTGAGTCCCCTACTGCTGCTACCTCCGAGGTCATCTAAGGCACCGGAGGAAGCAGCAGGGCCTACCGGAACTGCGTCACAAACCTTGGCCTTCCTCTTGTACTTCTCCCATCAACTCTTGCATTCATCACCTTCTTTAGCAGACAGCCACTTTCCATTCTCTCAACATGGCCAAACCACCTCAACACATTCATATCCACTCTAGCCGCTAACTCATTTCTTACACCCGTTCTGACCCTCGCCACTTCGTTCCTAACCCTATCTACTAGAGATACACCAGCCATACTCCTTAGACACTTCATCTTAAACATATTCAATTTCTGTCTCCATCACTTTCATTCCTCACAACTCCCATCCATACATCACAGTTGGTACAATCACTTTCTCATATAGAACTCTCTTTACATTCATGCCCAACCCTCTATTTTTTTTAGTACTCCCTTAACTGCCCCCAACACTTTGAAACCTTCATTGACTCTCTGAGGTACATC
Organism: Palaemon carinicauda; assembly: GCF_036898095.1. Classification (NCBI taxonomy): domain Eukaryota; kingdom Metazoa; phylum Arthropoda; class Malacostraca; order Decapoda; family Palaemonidae; genus Palaemon; species Palaemon carinicauda. Next base: position 278,874,180 of record NC_090725.1, read on the forward strand.
TGCTTCCACTCCACCATTTGCTGCAACAACAGACCCCAAGTACTTAAACTGATCCACCTCCTCAAGTAACTCTCCATTCAACATGACATTCAACCTTGCACCACCTTCCCTTCTCGTACATCTCATAACCTTACTCTTACTGTGACGGGCCGAGAGAGGAGTTGTGAACTCAAAGGCAGATTGGAAACGACTGAGTTATATATTATAGAACACTCTCCTTTATATACAAAACGACAAGGCAACAGGACAAGGCATGTTCGAGAGACAGACAAAGTTCAGAGCAAAACCGGAGACATGATCATTCAGGTTCTTTTTAGTGCGAGGGAAGAGCGCAGATCACAAGCATAATATATACAAAATAATTATGTACAATTGTGTGACACACGGTTGGTACATGGCTCCCCCTCTAAAAATGACATACTGAACATGTTAAATAGGTGCCCTGAATCTGGAGAGGTAGTAGTAACAACTGCGCCGATTAGCAGCAGTGAGTGGCTGTAGAAGTCGTTGGTTGGGGTGCGAGCAGGTGGTGGATGATGGTTGGCTGTTTTGCCGCTCCGGCTCGTCACGAAGTAGGCGATTGATTGATTGATTTAAAGTTTTCAGGCATCCTGACATCTGAGGTCATTGACGCCGGTAACATTTAATTTATGTATACAAAAATAAAAGATAAAATAAAATAAAAAATAAAAGAGTATTCAATTAAAATCATAAAAGTTGAATGTAATAAAAGAAATATTTTTCAGAAGACCTGCTTCTGAAATAAATCTAAAAATGCCACTTGCATGGTAGGACACATCATTTCCAAGAATCTTGGCAAGGATGAACCTGCCACCCTCACCTCGAGCCTCAAACAAATATCTATTCCGCAAGTTGTTATAATTGGGGCATTCGGTCAGCAAATGCCTTACTGTTAGAGGTACTAAGCAGTCATCACAATACGGTTGGTGTTGGCCCTTCAGCAGAAACTCGTGTGTCAACCGAGTGTGACCAATACGGAGACGACAAAGATTGATTGATTGATTGATTTAAAGTTTTCAGGCATCCTGACATCTGAGGTCATTGACGCCGGTAAAATTTAATTTATGTATACAAAAATAAAAGATAAAATAAAATAAAAAATAAAAGAGTATTCAATTAAAATCATAAAAGTTGAATGTAATAAAAGTTAAATATTTTTCAGAAGACCTGCTTCTGAAATAAATCTAAAAATGCCACTTGCATGGTAGGACACATCATTTCCAAGAATCTTGGCAAGGATGAACCTGCCACCCTCACGTCGAGCCTCAAACAAATATCTATTCCGCAAGTTGTTATAATTGGGACATTCGGTCAACAAATGCCTTACTGTTAGAGGTACTAAGCAGTCATCACAATACGGTTGGTGTTGGCCCTTCAGCAGAAACTCGTGTGTCAACCGAGTGTGACCAATACGGAGACGACAAAGAGACGTCTCCCATTTTCGGGGCATCATATTATACCTCCAAGGAGATATGTCATTTGTTATCTCTCGCATTTTATTGCCATCTTGACTATCCCATTGCTGTTGCCATTTATTGCAAACCAAGTTCTTGATGACAGGTAAAGAAATCATTACAGGCAATGGGATACCTTCTTGGCAGCAACTCGGATGCAGCCTCCTTAGCCAGTGAATCTGCCTTCTCATTCCCAGACACACCTACATGTGCTGGAACCCAACAAAATTGAACTGTTATACCTCTCCGTCCAATAATGAGAAGCCATTCTAAAATCTTTAAAACTAGAGGGTTATTAGAATTAAAAACTTCCATAGCTTGAAGGACACTCCTTGCATCACTAAAAATTGTAAAATTACCCTCCTTCTCCAATGCTATTTTCTCAATAGCGGTTAATATGCCATACAGTTCGGCAGTAAATATGGAAGCGGTCAGAGGAAGTGCACCTCTACAATTAAAACCATTACTATGTACTCCAAATCCAACGCCAGCATCAGATTTGGAGCCATCAGTATAGATAAAAGTTGATCCTCTATGTTCTTTAACATGTTCATTAAAAAGAGACCTGGCTTCTAGGTCTGACATATTCTTCTTATCTCCAATAAAATATTTACAAAAAGATATCTCTGGTAACTTCCATGGAGGCGTTGATGATACCTTGAATGGAAGTACCTTATTTCTAATTATATCCAGACTATTTAATAATCGTTTCACCCGAAAGCCATAGGGTTGAGGAGATTTTGGGTGCAACTCAAAGTATGATGCGTGTCTTACAAGGCTTGCAGTCTGAAAGGCTAGAGAGTTAGGGAGTCTTTGCAATCTAAACCAATACCGAAGAACGGAAGACATTCGGTAAAGGTCTAGAGGTAACTCTCCAGCATCAACAAGGAGACTTGGGATAGGCGAGGTTTTAAAAGCTCCAGTAGACAATCTAATACCTGCATGATGTATCGAGTCTAATATTTTTAACCGGCTTGAGGTGGCTGAAGAATATACCTCACAACCATAACTAATTTTGGAAAAAATCAAGGCCTTGTATAATTTTAAAATAGTACTGCGGTCTGCCCCCCATGATGTATGGGATAATACTTTTAAGATATTCAGAGCTTCAACACATTTAGCTTTTAATGCTTTTAAGTGAGAAACCCATGTAAGCCTACAATCAAATATCAAACCTAAAAATTTAGCTTCTCTTGCACATGGTATCCGTTGACTTTTAATGTATATATCCGGGTCTGGATGTACTCCCCGGATACGACAAAAATGGACAATGGTAGTTTTACTTGTCGAGAACTTAAATCCATTCATGTCAGCCCACTGGATAATTTTATCAATAGAGAGTTGGATTTTTCTCTCAACCATTGCCATTTTAGTGCCAGCAAATGATATTGAGAGATCATCCACAAATAATGTTGAGAGAACATCCTGGGGAATGGCTGAGGATATCCCATTAATTGCTAGTGCAAAAAGGGTTACACTCAGCACACTACCCTGAGGAACTCCTTCTTCCTGGCACTTACTCTCTGATAGAGTTTCCCCCACTCTCACTTGAAAAACTCTACGTGAAAGAAATGCCTGAATAAATAGTGGCAGCTCTCCTCTCAATCCCAATTCATGAATGGTTTTAAGAATACCATATCTCCATGTGGTATCATATGCCTTTTCAAGGTCAAAAAATACTGTAACATGGTGCTGTTTGGAAGCAAAGGCTTCACAAATAGAAGACTCTAGTCGTATCAACACATCAGTCGTTGAGTGCATTTTTCGGAATCCACATTGAATCGGTGATAAAATACCTTTCTTTTCAAGGTACCACACCAGCCTTGCATTGACCATCTTCTCCATGATTTTACATAAACAAGATGTCAATGCAATTGGACGATAGTTTGCTGCTAAAAACTTGTCTTTCCCGGGTTTTAAAAAGGCTAAAATAATGGCTAGTTCCCAAACACTTGGGTAACTATGATCATGCCATATTCTATTAATAATACTTAAAATAAATAGCTTTGTATTAAAATGTACATGTTTAATCATTGCATATGGAATTCCATCGGGTCCAGGGGCTGTATCATTGCAATGAGCAAGTGCGGAATCAAATTCTCTTTCAGTGAAAGGAGAATTATACGACTCTTCCCTTCTTGTTGCAAAATTTAAAATTTTCTTTTCTTCAGTGCTCCTATACTGGTGACCAGGGGCTCCTTCACACTTGCTGGATACATTTGAAAAATGATTAGCCAGGGCATTGCTAACATCATTTGCTTCGGTTACATACTGGCCATTCACCTTCAACACTGGTGGTGGGTTGGGGGTGAATTTGCCAGCTATCTTTTTTACTTTCCTCCACACAGCAGATGGTGGTGTCCTACTGTTAATGGAGGAAACAAAAGACATCCATGACTGGCGCCTTGCTTCTTTCATGGCACGACGGAACTGTGCTCTACATTTCTTGTACATAATTAAATTCTCATCAGTTCTGCGTCTACGCAATCGTGTTAGAGATCTTCTTGTGGCTCTGTGGAGGGCAGTTAGTTCTGAAGACCACCACGGGACGGGTCGTCGTTTGAATAACCCTGTTGTTTTGGGAATTGAATTGACTCCTGCTGTATGGAGAGTTCCATTCAGTAAGTCTATGGCATCATCGATATTTTCAACTTGTCCTGCATCCCCCTCAATTTTGCTTAGTTCACGAAATTTATCCCAGTCCGCCTTGTCAAGATTCCATCGTGGCGATCCCTGTAAAGGTGGACCATTGTTGGTGTTTATAATGATTGGTGCGTGATCACTAGTATGCCAATCATCTAATGTTCTCCAATCAAAGTCGAGAAGGCAATTAGAGCTTACGATTGATAGGTCAATACATGACAAGGTACCTGTCTGGACATGAAAGTGTGTGGGCTCTCCTGTATTAAGGAGTCCCACATCTTCATTTTCCACAATTGATGATATGATATTTCCCCTCGTGTTTGCTAAAACATCACCCCACAAAGGGTGTCTACCATTCAAATCTCCAAGTAAAAGGAAAGGTTGAGGGAGTTGTTGAATCACCTCCACTAAGTTGTCATACAAAATGTTATCATTTGGAGGCAAGTACAGAGAACAAATTGTATATTTTCGCCCTATGTCGATCTGTACAACCACTGCCTGCAGAGGTGTACGAATAGACAGAGAAACTTGGGGAACATCTCGACGAACGTATATGAGACTTCCGCCATGGCTCCCCACTTGGTGATCATATGGTGTCCTATAACTAATGTATTCGCGAGGGCAAGGGGTATTATGATCAAGTTTGCTCTCCTGTAGACAAATAATTATGGGGGAATGCTCATGAATAAGGAGCTTAAGTTCTTCATATTTGGCCCTTAAACCCTGACAATTCCATTGCAAAATGGAGGAAAAAACTATGGTTTATAATTTGGTAGACCCCTTGGATGGAGTCTTCCCATTAGCAGTGTTTGATCTAACACTATTTTTTGGTGGTTTTATTAAAGAGGGTCTTGATAGATTGGGTTTAGAATTTATGATTTTCTTTTTGTCTTTTTGATCTGATTGTTGAGGAGGTTGGTGGACCTCCACTTGAATTTCCGATTTATTTAAATTGACTTCCAGATCAGAAATATCAACTGACAAATCATCATACTTATTTGACGTCGTAATTTTGATATTTCTTATGGAGGGGGGCGAGAGAGATGGAGGTCTCTCTCTTTTCCGATTAGTAGGTTTTGAGCTACCAGGTTTTTGCACCTTCCCCAATACAGGTGCACCTGGTAACTTGGTGTCAGGTGGCATCTCCATCAAATCAGGCAAGGACATGGCCTGGGAGAGGTTAGTACTATTGCTGGTAATGGGGGACGAAGGCTGTACAGAAATGGGCAATGACCCATTTTTAATACGCTGTGGCAAAGCCTCAGAAGGCGATATGATTACCTTGTCATGCAGTACTTTATTATCAGAGGTTGTATTTCTTTTCTTAGGATTACTGGCAGTGCTAGGTGGGGTTGCTGTCTCCTGTGGTAAATTTACCTTTGATTTTAAGGCCTTTGCATAGCTGGTTGATTTATTCAACAATCTTTTTGCATGTCCCACACTTATGTGTTCTAAACTTGATTTGTTTAGGGCAGCTTCCTCCAACTTATACAGTTCGCATCTCCTATCAGTTGATTTATGATTCAAATTGCAATTTGAACACCTGGCCTCAAGTGTACATTCTCCATGATAAGTTTTGGAGCAAATACCACACAATTTTCCATTTTTACAAACTTTGGATGGGTGTCCAAATTTAAAACAATTAAAACATTGCAGGGGCTTTTGTTTGAAAGGCCGAACTTTAATCCTTTCATTTTCAATAAAAATATGGAAAGGTACATCAGCATCCTGGAAAGTGAGTATAATCATTGAAGTTCCAGGAATCTTATGCACTTTCCATACATTTAATGGACACATAGAAAGTATTTCCTCCTCTGTAAATTCGTATAGGTCCTTATTAAAGACCACTCCCCTTCCATAACTAAAATTAAGATGAGGTTTCATTTCCAATGTAATTTCATCACTGCCTGTCTGTAAGTTAGACAGTATTGCAGACTGAGTCGAAGATTTGGCATGGATGAGATAACTGTTCTTCCCAAAACGAGATATATCTCCAGGTGCTATGGTTCCTACTTTTTTTTGGATAAACTTACATATCTTAAAATAATTCCCTATTATCCCTTTAGGTTCAGCTAAGAGCCACATTGGTGGTTTGGGTTTTCTCTGTGAAGGCATGGGTACATTTCTATCTTTTTCAAACCAATCAGCAGGTTTGTACACATCCAATTCCTTTGGGACCTTATCACAAAGAGCTCCCATGATGTTCAATTCGTTAATTTTGATACTACTAATATTACTTATGGCATTAAACGCCTCATCGTGACTTTCAAAAGATATCCAAGAGTCCCATTTTTCATCTCCAAGTCTCATCCTTATTTCCTTTATCAATCCATAGCACTCAAATGCTCTATATATATCATCATAATTTGTCTCTAATGGGATTTGGGAAACATGAAGGAATCGTAGTTTCCCTGTGTTACCCAAATTGCTAGATTTTTTAACATCAGTAGAGTGGTCCTTTTTAGTTCGAAGGTCGTCAACAGAGTTTTCCTTAATTACAGTACCAGAAGTCGTCAACAGTGCCGGGGGGGAGTCAGCAAATCCAGGGGATGGGGAGTCAGTATTTGAAGGGTCCATATTTAAGGATGGGATTTTCAGGTTTTTTGTTGTTTTGTTGGGGTACCTGCTTGAGAATTATAAGAAAGTATCATACGTTGGAAAGGAAATTTGCATTCTCCACTATCGGCACAATGAGAGTATATTTCCCCGATGGTCCACTCCATACCCTACCCGAAGGATAGCATCAAAACAGATATAGAGGCACAGGTGTAAGCTAAACCCGCCTGTTAGGACTGAGACCAAAGTAATATGGAATCATCCTCCCCATATCTGTAATGATGGGCTTCCGGCCAAAAGCCAAGAGTCCCACCTCAAGGATTGGATCCCCCTGGATTCCGATGACCCAACCCTTGAGAGTAGTTCCGCCAAAAAGGTCCAAACCATCTTTGGGATGGCTGAGATCATCCAATACTCTCATATATAGCTTTGAATGCGAATACCTCCCAACCGTGATCCCTTCTCCCATTCATCTAAGCAGGCAGTAATAACGAATGTGGAAATATCCACGCCATTTAAATAAAATAGAAAAAAAAAATAGATAAATAAATAAATGAACAAATACAATAAATAAATATATATATATATGCATACATCTACATATATATATAACTAAGAAAAATAATAATCATAGAGATAGGACAGCAAGATGAAAGAAAGTTGATAAAATTAAGAGAAGGTCGAAGTAATATTAAGCAGAAGAAAAAGATGAAAGAGAGAAATTTAGATTCGAACTGGGGGAGCAATTTCCCGAAGTTCGAGAGCCCTCTTGCCCGTCACCAAGATTCAGCACGGGAATGAAATGCCGTGCTGAAGCTCAAGGACTTCATCAAGGCATTCTCTCATTAAGAGGGAGACGACAAAGAGACGTCTCCCATTTTCGGGGCATCATATTATACCTCCAAGGAGATATGTCATTTGTTATCTCTCGCATTTTATTGCCATCTTGACTATCCCATTGCTGTTGCCATTTATTGCAAACCAAGTTCTTGATGACAGGTAAGAAATCATTACAGGCAATGGGATACCTTCTTGGCAGCAACTCGGATGCAGCCTCCTTAGCCAGTGAATCTGCCTTCTCATTCCCAGACACACCTACATGTGCTGGAACCCAACAAAATTGAACTGTTATACCTCTCCGTCCAATAATGAGAAGCCATTCTAAAATCTTTAAAACTAGAGGGTTATTAGAATTAAAAACTTCCATAGCTTGAAGGACACTCCTTGCATCACTAAAAATTGTAAAATTACCCTCCTTCTCCAATGCTATTTTCTCAATAGCGGTTAATATGCCATACAGTTCGGCAGTAAATATGGAAGCGGTCAGAGGAAGTGCACCTCTACAATTAAAACCATTACTATGTACTCCAAATCCAACGCCAGCATCAGATTTGGAGCCATCAGTATAGATAAAAGTTGATCCTCTATGTTCTTTAACATGTTCATTAAAAAGAGACCTGGCTTCTAGGTCTGACATATTCTTCTTATCTCCAATAAAATATTTACAAAAAGATATCTCTGGTAACTTCCATGGAGGCGTTGATGATACCTTGAATGGAAGTACCTTATTTCTAATTATATCCTGACTATTTAATAATCGTTTCACCCGAAAGCCATAGGGTTGAGGAGATTTTGGGTGCAACTCAAAGTATGATGCGTGTCTTACAAGGCTTGCAGTCTGAAAGGCTAGAGAGTTAGGGAGTCTTTGCAATCTAAACCAATACCGAAGAATGGAAGACATTCGGTAAAGGTCTAGAGGTAACTCTCCAGCATCAACAAGGAGACTTGGGATAGGCGAGGTTTTAAAAGCTCCAGTAGATAATCTAATACCTGCATGATGTATCGAGTCTAATATTTTTAACCGGCTTGAGGTGGCTGAAGAATATACCTCACAACCATAACTAATTTTGGAAAAAATCAAGGCCTTGTATAATTTTAAAATAGTACTGCGGTCTGCCCCCCATGATGTATGGGATAATACTTTTAAGATATTCAGAGCTTCAACACATTTAGCTTTTAATGCTTTTAAGTGAGAAACCCATGTAAGCCTACAATCAAATATCAAACCTAAAAATTTAGCTTCTCTTGCACATGGTATCCGTTGACTTTTAATGTATATATCCGGGTCTGGATGTACTCCCCGGATACGACAAAAATGGACAATGGTAGTTTTACTTGTCGAGAACTTAAATCCATTCATGTCAGCCCACTGGATAATTTTATCAATAGAGAGTTGGATTTTTCTCTCAACCATTGCCATTTTAGTGCCAGCAAATGATATTGAGAGATCATCCACAATTAATGTTGAGAGAACATCCTGGGGAATGGCCGAGGATATCCCATTAATTGCTAGTGCAAAAAGGGTTACACTCGGCACACTACCCTGAGGAACTCCTTCTTCCTGGCACTTACTCTCTGATAGAGTTTCCCCCACTCTCACTTGAAAAACTCTACGTGAAAGAAATGCCTGAATAAATAGTGGCAGCTCTCCTCTCAATCCCAATTCATGAATGGTTTTAAGAATACCATATCTCCATGTGGTATCATATGCCTTTTCAAGGTCAAAAAATACTGTAACATGGTGCTGTTTGGAAGCAAAGGCTTCACAAATAGAAGACTCTAGTCGTATCAACACATCAGTCGTTGAGTGCATTTTTCGGAATCCACATTGAATCGGTGATAAAATACCTTTCTTTTCAAGGTACCACACCAGCCTTGCATTGACCATCTTCTCCATGATTTTACATAAACAAGATGTCAATGCAATTGGACGATAGTTTGCTGCTAAAAACTTGTCTTTACCGGGTTTTAAAAAGGCTAAAATAATGGCTAGTTCCCAAACACTTGGGTAACTATGATCATGCCATATTCTATTAATAATACTTAAAATAAATAGCTTTGTATTAAAATGTACATGTTTAATCATTGCATATGGAATTCCATCGGGTCCAGGGGCTGTATCATTGCAATGAGCAAGTGCGGAATCAAATTCTCTTTCAGTGAAAGGAGAATTATACGACTCTTCCCTTCTTGTTGCAAAATTTAAAATTTTCTTTTCTTCAGTGCTCCTATACTGGTGACCAGGGGCTCCTTCACACTTGCTGGATACATTTGAAAAATGATTAGCCAGGGCATTGCTAACATCATTTGCTTCGGTTACATACTGGCCATTCACCTTCAACACTGGTGGTGGGTTGGGGGTGAATTTGCCAGCTATCTTTTTTACTTTCCTCCACACAGCAGATGGTGGTGTCCTACTGTTAATGGAGGAAACAAAAGACATCCATGACTGGCGCCTTGCTTCTTTCATGGCACGACGGAACTGTGCTCTACATTTCTTGTACATAATTAAATTCTCATCAGTTCTGCGTCTACGCAATCGTGTTAGAGATCTTCTTGTGGCTCTGTGGAGGGCAGTTAGTTCTGAAGACCACCACGGGACGGGTCGTCGTTTGAATAACCCTGTTGTTTTGGGAATTGAATTGACTCCAGCTGTATGGAGAGTTCCATTCAGTAAGTCTATGGCATCATCGATATTTTCAACTTGTCCTGCATCCCCCTCAATTTAGCTTAGTTCACGAAATTTATCCCAGTCCGCCTTGTCAAGATTCCATCGTGGCGATCCCTGTAAAGGTGGACCATTGTTGGTGTTTATAATGATTGGTGCGTGATCACTAGTATGCCAATCATCTAATGTTCTCCAATCAAAGTCGAGAAGGCAATTAGAGCTTACGATTGATAGGTCAATACATGACAAGGTACCTGTCTGGACATGAAAGTGTGTGGGCTCTCCTGTATTAAGGAGTCCCACATCTTCATTTTCCACAATTGATGTTATGATATTTCCCCTCGTGTTTGCTAAAACATCACCCCACAAAGGGTGTCTACCATTCAAATCTCCAAGTAAAAGGAAAGGTTGAGGGAGTTGTTGAATAACCTCCACTAAATTGTCATACAAAATGTTATCATTTGGAGGCAAGTACAGAGAACAAATTGTATATTTTCGCCCTATGTCGATCTGTACAACCACTGCCTGCAGAGGTGTACGAATAGACAGAGAAACTTGGGGAACATCTCGACGAACGTATATGAGACTTCCGCCATGGCTCCCCACTTGGTGATCATATGGTGTCCTATAACTAATGTATTCGCGAGGGCAAGGGGTATTATGATCAAGTTTGCTCTCCTGTAGACAAATAATTATGGGGGAATGCTCATGAATAAGGAGCTTAAGTTCTTCATATTTGGCCCTTAAACCCTGACAATTCCATTGCAAAATGGAGGAAAAAACTATGGTTTATAATTTGGTAGACCCCTTGGATGGAGTCTTCCCATTAGCAGTGTTTGATCTAACACTATTTTTTGGTGGTTTTATTAAAGAGGGTCTTGATAGATTGGGTTTAGAATTTATGATTTTCTTTTTGTCTTTTTGATCTGATTGTTGAGGAGGTTGGTGGACCTCCACTTGAATTTCCGATTTATTTAAATTGACTTCCAGATCAGAAATATCAACTGACAAATCATCATACTTATTTGACGTCGTAATTTTGATATTTCTTATGGAGGGGGGCGAGAGAGATGGAGGTCTCTCTCTTTTCCGATTAGTAGGTTTTGAGCTACCAGGTTTTTGCACCTTCCCCAATACAGGTGCACCTGGTAACTTGGTGTCAGGTGGCATCTCCATCAAATCAGGCAAGGACATGGCCTGGGAGAGGTTAGTACTATTGCTGGTAATGGGGGACGAAGGCTGTACAGAAATGGGCAATGACCCATTTTTAATACGCTGTGGCAAAGCCTCAGAAGGCGATATGATTACCTTGTCATGCAGTACTTTATTATCAGAGGTTGTATTTCTTTTCTTAGGATTACTGGCAGTGCTAGGTGGGGTTGCTGTCTCCTGTGGTAAATTTACCTTTGATTTTAAGGCCTTTGCATAGCTGGTTGATTTATTCAACAATCTTTTTGCATGTCCCACACTTATGTGTTCTAAACTTGATTTGTTTAGGGCAGCTTCCTCCAACTTATACAGTTCGCATCTCCTATCAGTTGATTTATGATTCAAATTGCAATTTGAACACCTGGCCTCAAGTGTACATTCTCCATGATAAGTTTTGGAGCAAATACCACACAATTTTCCATTTTTACAAACTTTGGATGGGTGTCCAAATTTAAAACAATTAAAACATTGCAGGGGCTTTTGTTTGAAAGGCCGAACTTTAATCCTTTCATTTTCAATAAAAATATGGAAAGGTACATTAGCATCCTGGAAAGTGAGTATAATCATTGAAGTTCCAGGAATCTTATGCACTTTCCATACATTTAATGGACACATAGAAAGTATCTCCTCCTCTGTAAATTCGTATAGGTCCTTATTAAAGACCACTCCCCTTCCATAACTAAAATTAAGATGAGGTTTCATTTCCAATGTAATTTCATCACTGCCTGTCTGTAAGTTAGACAGTATTGCAGACTGAGTCGAAGATTTGGCATGGATGAGATAACTGTTCTTCCCAAAACGAGATATATCTCCAGGTGCTATGGTTCCTACTTTTTTTTGGATAAACTTACATATCTTAAAATAATTCCCTATTATCCCTTTAGGTTCAGCTAAGAGCCACATTGGTGGTTTGGGTTTTCTCTGTGAAGGCATGGGTACATTTCTATCTTTTTCAAACCAATCAGCAGGTTTGTACACATCCAATTCCTTTGGGACCTTATCACAAAGAGCTCCCATGATGTTCAATTCGTTAATTTTGATACTACTAATATTACTTATGGCATTAAACGCCTCATCGTGACTTTCAAAAGATATCCAAGAGTCCCATTTTTCATCTCCAAGTCTCATCCTTATTTCCTTTATCAATCCATAGCACTCAAATGCTCTATATATATCATCATAATTTGTCTCTAATGGGATTTGGGAAACATGAAGGAATCGTAGTTTCCCTGTGTTACCCAAATTGCTAGATTTTTTAACATCAGTAGAGTGGTCCTTTTTAGTTCGAAGGTCGTCAACAGAGTTTTCCTTAATTACAGTAGCAGAAGTCGTCAACAGTGCCGGGGGGGAGTCAGCAAATCCAGGGGATGGGGAGTCAGTATTTGAAGGGTCCATATTTAAGGATGGGATTTTCAGGTTTTTTGTTGTTTTGTTGGGGTACCTGCTTGAGAATTATAAGAAAGTATCATATGTTGGAAAGGAAATTTGCATTCTCCACTATCGGCACAATGAGAGTATATTTCCCCGATGGTCCACTCCATACCCTACCCGAAGGATAGCATCAAAACAGATATAGAGGCACAGGTGTAAGCTAAACCCGCCTGTTAGGACTGAGACCAAAGTAATATGGAATCATCCTCCCCATATCTGTAATGATGGGCTTCCGGCCAAAAGCCAAGAGTCCCACCTCAAGGATTGGATCCCCCTGGATTCCGATGACCCAACCCTTGAGAGTAGTTCCGCCAAAAAGGTCCAAACCATCTTTGGGATGGCTGAGATCATCCAATACTCTCATATATAGCTTTGAATGCGAATACCTCCCAACCGTGATCCCTTCTCCCATTCATCTAAGCAGGCAGTAATAACGAATGTGGAAATATCCACGCCATTTAAATAAAATAGAAAAAAAAAATAGATAAATAAATAAATGAACAAATACAATAAATAAATATATATATATATGCATACATCTACATATATATATAACTAAGAAAAATAATAATCATAGAGATAGGACAGCAAGATGAAAGAAAGTTGATAAAATTAAGAGAAGGTCGAAGTAATATTAAGCAGAAGAAAAAGATGAAAGAGAGAAATTTAGATTCGAACTGGGGGAGCAATTTCCCGAAGTTCGAGAGCCCTCTTGCCCGTCACCAAGATTCAGCACGGGAATGAAATGCCGTGCTGAAGCTCAATGACTTCATCAAGGCATTCTCTCATTAAGAGGGACGAAGTAGGCGAGTGTGTCCTACGGCATTCATAGGCGTGTGTGTCCTACGGCATTCATAGGCGAGTGTGTCCTACGGCATTCATAGGCGAGTGTGTCCTACGGCATTCATAGGCGTGTGTGTCCTACGGCATTTATAGGCGAGTATATCCTACGGCATTCATAGGCCTACGGCATTCATAGGCGAGTATATCCTACGGCATTCATAGGCGTGTATGTCCTACTGTATGTCCTACAGCATTCACGTCAGCTTCGGTTGAAGTTGAATAGGTGTCCTCTTCGTCACGAGTGGAGGCGTTGATGGAGGTTTGAAAGTCATGAAGTGGGTTCACATCACGAGGAGAGCCGTCTGCGGCAGGTTGCAGGCGAGTGATACTGGTCATTTTCCCGAGGGTGAGCGAAGCCCTTTGGTTCCCCAACGGTTGTTGAGAGAGCTGAAAAGGCGTTGCTATACGGGCGGCTGGCGACGGCGAGTACTGCTGCAGAAGGTATGCGTTGAGGGCGTCATAGTAACGGTGAGAGGTGTAGGGGGGATGGGGAGGCGGGAGGAGCGAGTCACTCCGGGGTCACCAATGTGACGGGCCGAGAGAAGAGTTGTGAAATCAAAGGCAGATTGGAAACGACTGAGTTATATATTATAGAACACTCTCCTTTATATACAAAACGACAAGGCAACAGGACATGGCATGTTCGAGAGACAGACAAAGTTCAGAGCAAAACCGGAGACATGATCATTCAGGTTCTTTTTAGTGCGAGGGAAGAGCGCAGATCACAAGCATAATATATACAAAATAATTATGTACAATTGTGTGACACACGGTTGGTACATTACCCACATTAACTCTCAACTTCCTTCTCACACACACCCTTCCAAATTCTGTCACTAGTCGGTCAAGCTTCTCTTCTGTGTCTGCTACCAGTACAGTATCATCCGCAAACAACAACTGATTTACCTCCCATTCATGATCATTCTCGCCTACCAGTTTTAATCCTCGTCCAAGCACTAGAGCATTCACCTCTCTCACCACTCCATCAACATACAAGTTAAACAACCACGGCGACATCACACATCCCTGTCTCAGCCCCACTCTCACCGGAAACCAATCGCTCACTTCATTTCCTATTCTAACACATGCTTTACTACCCTTTTAGAAACTTTTCACTGCTTGCAACAACCTTCCACCAACTCCATATAACCTCATCACATTCCACATTGCTTCCCTATCAACTCTATCATATGCTTTCTCCAGATCCATAAACGCAACATACACCTCCTTACCTTTTGCTAAATATTTCTCACATATCTGCCTAACTGTAAAAATCTGATTCATACAACCCCTACCTCTTCTAAAACCACCCTGTACTTCCAAGATTGCATTCTCTGTTTTATCCTTAATCCTATTAATCAGTACTCTACCATACACTTTCCCAACTACACTCACCAAACTAATACCTCTTGAATTACAAAACTCATGCACATCTCCCTTACCCTTGTATAGTGGTACAATACATGCACAGACCCAATCTACTGGTACCATTGACAACACAAAACACATATTAAACAATCTCACCAACCATTCAAGTACAGTCACACCCCCTTCCTTCAGCATCTCAGCTTTCACACCATCCATACCAGATGCTTTTCCTAATCTCGTTTCATCTAGTGCTCTCCTCACTTCCTCTATTGTAATCTCTCTCTCATTCTCATCTCCCATCACTGGCACCTCAACACCTGGAACAGCAATTATATCTGCCTCCCTATTATCCTCAACATTCAGCAAACTTTCAAGATATTCCGCCCACCTTTTCCTTGCCTCCTCTCCTTTTAACAACCTTCCATTCCCATCTTTCACTGTCTCTTCAATTCTTGCGCCGGCCTTCCTTACTCTCTTCACTTCTTTCCAAAACTACTTCTTATTCTCTTCATATGACTGACCCAGTCCCTGACCCCACCTCAGATCAGCTGCCCTCTTTGCCTCACGTACCTTGCGCTTTACTTCCACCTTTTTCTCTCTATATTTTTCATACTTCTCTATACTATTACTCTGCAGCCATTCTTCAAAGCCCTCTTTTTCTCTTCCACCTTCACCTTCACTCCTTCATTCCACCATTCACTGTCCTTCCTCATGCTGCCTCCAACCACCTTCTTGCCACATACATCACTTGCAATCCCAACAAAATTTTCTTTTGCTAACTTCCACTCCTCCTCTAAATTACCAGTTTCACTTACTCTCACCTCGTCATATGCCATTTTCAACCTTTCCTGATATTTACTTTTTACCCCCGGTTTTATTAGCTCTTCAACCCTAGCTCCCTTTTACATCCACCCACTCTATTCCCCCACTCTTTTGCTACAACTAATTTTCCTTCCACCAAAAAATGATCAGACATACCGTTAGCCATACCCCTAAACACGTGCACGTCTTTCAATCTTCCAAACATTCTTTTAGTTATCAACACATAATCCATTAATGCCCTTTCTACTACTCTTCCATTTGCCACTCTTACCCATGTATACTTATTTTTATCTTTCTTTTTAAAAAAGCTAGCACTTATTACCATCTCTTGTTCAACACACATATCTACCAGTCTCTCACCACTCTCATTTTCACCTGGTACGCCATACTTCCCAATGACACCTTCTACCTCTCCAGCGCCCACTCTAGCATTTAAGTCACCCATGACAACTACATAATTCCTTCTACCCAGTCCTTCTACACACCTAGTTAATTCATTCCAGAAATGCCTGAATAAATGCGTGAAAGAAATGCCTGAATAAATAGTGGCAGCTCTCCTCAATCCGATTTCATGAATGGTTTTAAGTATACCATATCTCCATGTGGTATCATATGCCTTTTCAAGATAAAAAAATACTGTAACATGGTGCTGTTTGGAAGCAAAGGCTTCACAAATAGAAGACTCTAGTCGTATCAACACATCAGTCGTTGAGTGCATTTTTCGGAATCCACATTGAATCGATGATAAAATACCTTTCTTTTCAAGGTACTACATCAGCCTTGCATTGACCATCTTTTCCATGAGTTTACATAAACAAGATGTCAATGCAATAGGACGATAGTTTGCTGCTAAACACTTGTCTTTACCAGGTTTTAAAAAGGCTAAAATAATGGCTAGTTCCCAAACACTTGGGTAACTATGATCATGCCATATTCTATTAATAATTCTTGAAATAAATAGCTTTGTATTAAAATGTACATGTTAAATCATTGCATATTGAATTCCATCAGGTCCAGGGGCTGTATCATTACAATGAGCAAGTGCGGGATCAAAATCTCTTTCAGTGAAAGGAGAATTATACGACTCTTCCCTTCTTGTTGCAAAATTTAAAATTTTCTTTTCTTCAGTGCTCCTATACTGGTGACCAGGGGCTCCTTCACACTTGCATGATACATTTGAAAAATGGTCAGCCAGGGCATTGCTAATTTCATTTGCTTCAGTTACATACTGGCCATTCACCTTCAACACTGGTGGTGGGTTGGGGGTGAATTTGCCAGCTATCTTTTTTACTTTCCTCCACACAGAAGATGGTGGTGTTCTACTGTTAATGGAGGAAACAAAAGACATCCATGACTGGCGCCTTGCTTCTTTCATGGCACGACGGAACTGTGCTCTACATTTCTTGTACATAATTAAATTCTCATCAGTTCTGCGTCTAAGCAATCGTGTTATAGAGATCATCTTGTGGCTCTGTGGAGGGCAGTTAGTTCTGAAGACCACCACGGGACTGGTCGTCGTTTGAATAACCCTGTTGTTTTGGGAATTGAATTGACTCCTGCTGTATGAAGAGTTCCATTCAGTAGGTCTATGGCATCATCAATACTTTCAAACTGTTCTGCTCTCCCTTCAATTTCACTTAGCTCAGAAAATTTAACCCAGTCTGCCTTGTCTAGATTCCAACGTGGTGATCTTTGCAAAGGCGGATCCTTGTTGGTGTTTATAATGATTGGTGCATGATCACTAGTATGCCAATCATCTAATGTCCTCCAATCAAAATCAAGAAGGCAGTTAGAGCTTGCAATTGAAAGGTCAATGCATAACAAGGTACCTGTCTGAACATGGAAGTGTGTGGGCTCTCCTGTATTAAGGAGTCCCACATCCTCATTCTCCACAATTGATGAGATAATATTGCCCCTTGTGTTTGCTAAAATATCACCCCATAAAAGATGTCTACCATTCATATCTCCCAGTAAGAGAAATGGTTGAGGGAGTTGATGAATGACCTCTGCTAAATCATCATATAAAATATTATCATTTGGAGGCAGGTAGAGAGAGCATATTGTATATTTTCTTCCTGTATCAATTTGTACAGCCACTGCCTGCAATTTTGTACATATAGACATAGGTATTTGGGGAACATCTCGACGAACGTACATGAGACTTCCACCATGGCTCCCTGCTTGATGATTATATGGTGTTCTATAGCTAACATACTGCCGCGTACTAGGAGTGTTAGCATCAAGCATACTTTCCTGTAGACATACAATTATGGGGGAATGTTCATGAATTAGGAGCTTAAGTTCTTCAAATTTTGCCCTTAAATCCTGACAGTTCCATTGCAAAATTGAGGAGAAAACTATGGATTATTTCGGGAAGACATCTTGGATGAGGTCTTCCCATTAGCAGTTTTTAATCTAACATTATTACCTGTAAGTTTCTTCAGAAATGGTCTTGTTATGTTGGGTTTTACGTTGGTGTTTTTCTTTGTATCTTTTTTATATATTTGTTGAGGGGGATGGTGGACCTCAACTTGAATTTCTGATTTATCTAAATTGTCTTCTGGTTGATCCCCAACATCAACAGACAAAACATCATATTTATTTGATGTCATAATTCTAGTATTTCTTATGGAAGGGGTTGAGAGAGAAGGAGGTGTCTCTCTTTTACGATTAATAGGTTGCGAGTTACCAGGTTTTTGTACCTTCCCCACGACAGGTACACCTGATAACTTGGTGTCAGGTGGAATCTCCATTAAATCAGGCAAGGATATGGCCTGGAAGAGGTTAGTACTATCATTTGTAATAAGGGACAAAGGTTTGATAGTGGTGGGCAATGTCTTTTTGTTGATTGATTGATTGATTGATTTAAAGTTTTCAGGCATCCTGACATCTGAGGTCATTGACGCCGGTAACATTTAATTTATGTATACAAAAATAAAAGATAAAATAAAATAAAAAATAAAAGAGTATTCAATTAAAATCATAAAAGTTGAATGTAATAAAAGTTAAATATTTTTCAGAAGACCTGCTTCTGAAATAAATCTAAAAATGCCACTTGCATGGTAGGACACATCATTTCCAAGAATCTTGGCAAGGATGAACCTGCCACCCTCACCTCGAGCCTCAAACAAATATCTATTCCGCAAGTTGTTATAATTGGGGCATTCGGTCAGCAAATGCCTTACTGTTAAGAGGTACTAAGCAGTCATCACAATACGGTTGGTGTTGGCCCTTCAGCAGAAACTCGTGTGTCAACCGAGTGTGACCAATACGGAGACGACAAAGAGACGTCTCCCATTTTCGGGGCATCATATTATACCTCCAAGGAGATATGTCATTTGCTATCTCTCGCATTTTATTGCCATCTTGACTATCCCATTGCTGTTGCCATTTATTGCAAACCAAGTTCTTGATGACAGGTAAGAAATCATTACAGGCAATGGGATACCTTCTTGGCAGCAACTCGGATGCAGCCTCCTTAGCCAGTGAATCTGCCTTCTCATTCCCAGACACACCTACATGTGCTGGAACCCAACAAAATTGAACTGTTATACCTCTCCGTCCAATAATGAGAAGCCATTCTAAAATCTTTAAAACTAGAGGGTTATTAGAATTAAAAACTTCCATAGCTTGAAGGACACTCCTTGCATCACTAAAAATTGTAAAATTACCCTCCTTCTCCAATGCTATTTTCTCAATAGCGGTTAATATGCCATACAGTTCGGCAGTAAATATGGAAGCGGTCAGAGGAAGTGCACCTCTACAATTAAAACCATTACTATGTACTCCAAATCCAACGCCAGCATCAGATTTGGAGCCATCAGTATAGATAAAAGTTGATCCTCTATGTTCTTTAACATGTTCATTAAAAAGAGACCTGGCTTCTAGGTCTGACATATTCTTCTTATCTCCAATAAAATATTTACAAAAAGATATCTCTGGTAACTTCCATGGAGGCGTTGATGATACCTTGAATGGAAGTACCTTATTTCTAATTATATCCAGACTATTTAATAATCGTTTCACCCGAAAGCCATAGGGTTGAGGAGATTTTGGGTGCAACTCAAAGTATGATGCGTGTCTTACAAGGCTTGCAGTCTGAAAGGCTAGAGAGTTAGGGAGTCTTTGCAATCTAAACCAATACCGAAGAATGGAAGACATTCGGTAAAGGTCTAGAGGTAACTCTCCAGCATCAACAAGGAGACTTGGGATAGGCGAGGTTTTAAAAGCTCCAGTAGACAATCTAATACCTGCATGATGTATCGAGTCTAATATTTTTAACCGGCTTGAGGTGGCTGAAGAATATACCTCACAACCATAACTAATTTTGGAAAAAATCAAGGCCTTGTATAATTTTAAAATAGTACTGCGGTCTGCCCCCCATGATGTATGGGATAATACTTTTAAGATATTCAGAGCTTCAACACATTTAGCTTTTAATGCTTTTAAGTGAGAAACCCATGTCAGCCTACAATCAAATATCAAACCTAAAAATTTAGCTTCTCTTGCACATGGTATCCGTTGACTTTTAATGTATATATCCGGGTCTGGATGTACTCCCCGGATACGACAAAAATGGACAATGGTAGTTTTACTTGTCGAGAACTTAAATCCATTCATGTCAGCCCACTGGATAATTTTATCAATAGAGAGTTGGATTTTTCTCTCAACCATTGCCATTTTAGTGCCAGCAAATGATATTGAGAGATCATCCACAAATAATGTTGAGAGAACATCCTGGGGAATGGCTGAGGATATCCCATTAATTGCTAGTGCAAAAAGGGTTACACTCAGCACACTACCCTGAGGAACTCCTTCTTCCTGGCACTTACTCTCTGATAGAGTTTCCCCCACTCTCACTTGAAAAACTCTACGTGAAAGAAATGCCTGAATAAATAGTGGCAGCTCTCCTCTCAATCCCAATTCATGAATGGTTTTAAGAATACCATATCTCCATGTGGTATCATATGCCTTTTCAAGGTCAAAAAATACTGTAACATGGTGCTGTTTGGAAGCAAAGGCTTCACAAATAGAAGACTCTAGTCGTATCAACACATCAGTCGTTGAGTGCATTTTTCGGAATCCACATTGAATCGGTGATAAAATACCTTTCTTTTCAAGGTACCACACCAGCCTTGCATTGACCATCTTCTCCATGATTTTACATAAACAAGATGTCAATGCAATTGGACGATAGTTTGCTGCTAAAAACTTGTCTTTACCGGGTTTTAAAAAGGCTAAAATAATGGCTAGTTCCCAAACACTTGGGTAACTATGATCATGCCATATTCTATTAATAATACTTAAAATAAATAGCTTTGTATTAAAATGTACATGTTTAATCATTGCATATGGAATTCCATCGGGTCCAGGGGCTGTATCATTGCAATGAGCAAGTGCGGAATCAAATTCTCTTTCAGTGAAAGGAGAATTATACGACTCTTCCCTTCTTGTTGCAAAATTTAAAATTTTCTTTTCTTCAGTGCTCCTATACTGGTGACCAGGGGCTCCTTCACACTTGCTGGATACATTTGAAAAATGATTAGCCAGGGCATTGCTAACATCATTTGCTTCGGTTACATACTGGCCATTCACCTTCAACACTGGTGGTGGGTTGGGGGTGAATTTGCCAGCTATCTTTTTTACTTTCCTCCACACAGCAGATGGTGGTGTCCTACTGTTAATGGAGGAAACAAAAGACATCCATGACTGGCGCCTTGCTTCTTTCATGGCACGACGGAACTGTGCTCTACATTTCTTGTACATAATTAAATTCTCATCAGTTCTGCGTCTACGCAATCGTGTTAGAGATCTTCTTGTGGCTCTGTGGAGGGCAGTTAGTTCGGAAGACCACCACGGGACGGGTCGTCGTTTGAATAACCCTGTTGTTTTGGGAATTGAATTGACTCCAGCTGTATGGAGAGTTCCATTCAGTAAGTCTATGGCATCATCGATATTTTCAACTTGTCCTGCATCCCCCTCAATTTCGCTTAGTTCACGAAATTTATCCCAGTCCGCCTTGTCAAGATTCCATCGTGGCGATCCCTGTAAAGGTGGACCATTGTTGGTGTTTATAATGATTGGTGCGTGATCACTAGTATGCCAATCATCTAATGTTCTCCAATCAAAGTCGAGAAGGCAATTAGAGCTTACGATTGATAGGTCAATACATGACAAGGTACCTGTCTGGACATGAAAGTGTGTGGGCTCTCCTGTATTAAGGAGTCCCACATCTTCATTTTCCACAATTGATGTTATGATATTTCCCCTCGTGTTTGCTAAAACATCACCCCACAAAGGGTGTCTACCATTCAAATCTCCAAGTAAAAGGAAAGGTTGAGGGAGTTGTTGAATAACCTCCACTAAGTTGTCATACAAAATGTTATCATTTGGAGGCAAGTACAGAGAACAAATTGTATATTTTCGCCCTATGTCGATCTGTACAACCACTGCCTGCAGAGGTGTACGAATAGACAGAGAAACTTGGGGAACATCTCGACGAACGTATATGAGACTTCCGCCATGGCTCCCCACTTGGTGATCATATGGTGTCCTATAACTAATGTATTCGCGAGGGCAAGGGGTATTATGATCAAGTTTGCTCTCCTGTAGACAAATAATTATGGGGGAATGCTCATGAATAAGGAGCTTAAGTTCTTCATATTTGGCCCTTAAACCCTGACAATTCCATTGCAAAATGGAGGAAAAAACTATGGTTTATAATTTGGTAGACCCCTTGGATGGAGTCTTCCCATTAGCAGTGTTTGATCTAACACTATTTTTTGGTGGTTTTATTAAAGAGGGTCTTGATAGATTGGGTTTAGAATTTATGATTTTCTTTTTGTCTTTTTGATCTGATTGTTGAGGAGGTTGGTGGACCTCCACTTGAATTTCCGATTTATTTAAATTGACTTCCAGATCAGAAATATCAACTGACAAATCATCATACTTATTTGACGTCGTAATTTTGATATTTCTTATGGAGGGGGGCGAGAGAGATGGAGGTCTCTCTCTTTTCCGATTAGTAGGTTTTGAGCTACCAGGTTTTTGCACCTTCCCCAATACAGGTGCACCTGGTAACTTGGTGTCAGGTGGCATCTCCATCAAATCAGGCAAGGACATGGCCTGGGAGAGGTTAGTACTATTGCTGGTAATGGGGGACGAAGGCTGTACAGAAATGGGCAATGACCCATTTTTAATACGCTGTGGCAAAGCCTCAGAAGGCGATATGATTACCTTGTCATGCAGTACTTTATTATCAGAGGTGGTATTTCTTTTCTTAGGATTACTGGCAGTGCTATGTGGGGTTGCTGTCTCCTGTGGTAAATTTACCTTTGATTTTAAGGCCTTTGCATAGCTGGTTGATTTATTCAACAATCTTTTTGCATGTCCCACACTTATGTGTTCTAAACTTGATTTGTTTAGGGCAGCTTCCTCCAACTTATACAGTTCGCATCTCCTATCAGTTGATTTATGATTCAAATTGCAATTTGAACACCTGGCCTCAAGTGTACATTCTCCATGATAAGTTTTGGAGCAAATACCACACAATTTTCCATTTTTACAAACTTTGGATGGGTGTCCAAATTTAAAACAATTAAAACATTGCAGGGGCTTTTGTTTGAAAGGCCGAACTTTAATCCTTTCATTTTCAATAAAAATATGGAAAGGTACATCAGCATCCTGGAAAGTGAGTATAATCATTGAAGTTCCAGGAATCTTATGCACTTTCCATACATTTAATGGACACATAGAAAGTATCTCCTCCTCTGTAAATTCGTATAGGTCCTTATTAAAGACCACTCCCCTTCCATAACTAAAATTAAGATGAGGTTTCATTTCCAATGTAATTTCATCACTGCCTGTCTGTAAGTTAGACAGTATTGCAGACTGAGTCGAAGATTTGGCATGGATGAGATAACTGTTCTTCCCAAAACGAGATATATCTCCAGGTGCTATGGTTCCTACTTTTTTTTGGATAAACTTACATATCTTAAAATAATTCCCTATTATCCCTTTAGGTTCAGCTAAGAGCCACATTGGTGGTTTGGGTTTTCTCTGTGAAGGCATGGGTACATTTCTATCTTTTTCAAACCAATCAGCAGGTTTGTACACATCCAATTCCTTTGGGACCTTATCACAAAGAGCTCCCATGATGTTCAATTCGTTAATTTTGATACTACTAATATTACTTATGGCATTAAACGCCTCATCGTGACTTTCAAAAGATATCCAAGAGTCCCATTTTTCATCTCCAAGTCTCATTCTTATTTCCTTTATCAATCCATAGCACTCAAATGCTCTATATATATCATCATAATTTGTCTCTAATGGGATTTGGGAAACATGAAGGAATCGTAGTTTCCCTGTGTTACCCAAATTGCTAGATTTTTTAACATCAGTAGAGTGGTCCTTTTTAGTTCGAAGGTCGTCAACAGAGTTTTCCTTAATTACAGTACCAGAAGTCGTCAACAGTGCCGGGGGGGAGTCAGCAAATCCAGGGGATGGGGAGTCAGTATTTGAAGGGTCCATATTTAAGGATGGGATTTTCAGGTTTTTTGTTGTTTTGTTGGGGTACCTGCTTGAGAATTATAAGAAAGTATCATACGTTGGAAAGGAAATTTGCATTCTCCACTATCGGCACAATGAGAGTATATTTCCCCGATGGTCCACTCCATACCCTACCCGAAGGATAGCATCAAAACAGATATAGAGGCACAGGTGTAAGCTAAACCCGCCTGTTAGGACTGAGACCAAAGTAATATGGAATCATCCTCCCCATATCTGTAATGATGGGCTTCCGGCCAAAAGCCAAGAGTCCCACCTCAAGGATTGGATCCCCCTGGATTCCGATGACCCAACCCTTGAGAGTAGTTCCGCCAAAAAGGTCCAAACCATCTTTGGGATGGCTGATTGATTGATTGATTGATTCAAAGTTTTCAGGCATCCTGACATCTGAGGTCATTGACGCCGGTAACATTTAATTTATGTATACAAAAATAAAAGATAAAATAAAATAAAAAATAAAAGAGTATTCAATTAAAATCATAAAAGTTGAATGTAATAAAAGTTAAATATTTTTCAGAAGACCTGCTTCTGAAATAAATCTAAAAATGCCACTTGCATGGTAGGACACATCATTTCCAAGAATCTTGGCAAGGATGAACCTGCCACCCTCACCTCGAGCCTCAAACAAATATCTATTCCGCAAGTTGTTATAATTGGGGCATTCGGTCAGCAAATGCCTTACTGTTAGAGGTACTAAGCAGTCATCACAATACGGTTGGTGTTGGCCCTTCAGCAGAAACTCGTGTGTCAACCGAGTGTGACCAATACGGAGACGACAAAGAGACGTCTCCCATTTTCGGGGCATCATATTATACCTCCAAGGAGATATGTCATTTGTTATCTCTCGCATTTTATTGCCATCTTGACTATCCCATTGCTGTTGCCATTTATTGCAAACCAAGTTCTTGATGACAGGTAAGAAATCATTACAGGCAATGGGATACCTTCTTGGCAGCAACTCGGATGCAGCCTCCTTAGCCAGTGAATCTGCCTTCTCATTCCCAGACACACCTACATGTGCTGGAACCCAACAAAATTGAACTGTTATACCTCTCCGTCCAATAATGAGAAGCCATTCTAAAATCTTTAAAACTAGAGGGTTATTAGAATTAAAAACTTCCATAGCTTGAAGGACACTCCTTGCATCACTAAAAATTGTAAAATTACCCTCCTTCTCCAATGCTATTTTCTCAATAGCGGTTAATATGCCATACAGTTCGGCAGTAAATATGGAAGCGGTCAGAGGAAGTGCACCTCTACAATTAAAACCATTACTATGTACTCCAAATCCAACGCCAGCATCAGATTTGGAGCCATCAGTATAGATAAAAGTTGATCCTCTATGTTCTTTAACATGTTCATTAAAAAGAGACCTGGCTTCTTTTCAAATTGCCTCTTATCTTCTGCGCTACTATTACTCTCTTTTTTATATGTATACATACAACCACTTTCTTCTATCCGTTCTTTCCAATCCACGAAAGGAAAGTTAAAATCTCCGGATAGGAGTATATTCCAGTCTTTATGGTTTCTACATATATCATCTATTTTTTCTATTATTATGTCAAACTCCTTAGTATTTGGGGGTCTGTAAACTACAATATTCACTAGTTTTTCAAATTCAAATTCTACCGCAATCAATTCACATTCTGTGTTGCTGTATTTTTCACACACACAGAGAGAGAGAGAGAGAGAGAGAGAGAGAGAGAGAGAGAGAGAGAGAGAGAGAGAGAGAGAGAAAGAGAGAGAGAGAGAGAGTTTGTTTGCTTTAGTTTTGTCAAATCGCGAGCAAGAGAGAGAGAGAGAGAGAGAGACTTCTGATCCGCCCCACACTTTTTCAAGGAAGCAAAATATCTAAATAAATAGGATACTCACTTTGCAGTTTTAACATCTTGAAGTTAACCCTTTGGTCTTGGCTAGTAGAGTGGCAACAAGTTTGCCTATATTTTGTATAGCAGCAGATTAATCCCGGCCTAATACTGCAAGGTAAACAGTTTTGTGGGGAAGGCTGCTACTGTAGCTGGGCACCACACTCCACAGTGCAGGTTGGACTTTCTCGACCGATGTTCTAGTGCGCATCTCTTTAGATGATATTGGAACCGAGACCAAACGCCTGTAAAAGAGGGGGAATTAACACTTCTTTCTATAAAGCTCACAAGAATATTAAACATTGCTCACGGTGATGTTAGCTTATTCCATAGAGAAATGATTTATCGGGTCGATTAACTGATGATACTGCACCATAAAATATCTTATGATATGTTCCATAGAATACAAACCATTCTTGGCCAAATGCGTGTATACTCTGTCTCAATATATTTCAAGGGGAAATCATGAATAAGATTGGAGCTAGATATTTGGTTTATTTACAAAGATCTTACATAGAACTAGAAGGGCAAAGGGTGAAGCTAGGGGTAAAATAAGATCAAAAGAATTGGAGATGATTTGACAGAAAACAGATAGCAGAAAAAATTAGTGTATTGCCAAAGTATCCATTGGGATAGAAAGAAAATTTTGACCATTTAAAACAAACACATACCTTTTGTCTCAAATGAGTCTTGCCAAATCCTCCTTAGCATTATTTAGTACACAAGAATGAGCCTGCTTTGCCAGCTCGCAGAAGTGCTGTGAAACAGTTCCTTATTTATTGACGTATGCCATTACTGTATTAATATTGGCTGAGCTATAACCATAGTTGGAAAAGCAGGATGCTATAAGCCCAACTGCTCCAACATGAAAAATAGCCCAGTGGAGGAAAAAAGGAAAAAGAATAGTTTGCCCGACTGTACCCTCAAACAAATTAACTAACTTAAGACAGTGGAAGATCATGGTATAAAGGTTATGGCACTACCCAAGACTAGAGAACAATATTTTGATTTTACAGTACAGTATTCTTTTCTTAAAAGCTGCTTACCAAACCTAGTCTCTCTCTTCTCCCTTCGCCAAGAGTAAAGTAGCCACTGAACAATTACAGTGCAGTGGTTGACTCCTCTAGTGAAGAATTTTTTGCTTATCTTAGTGCTTTCAGGTGTATAAGGAAAAAGGAAAATATCTGGCCTATTCGTTGCATTTGTAGGCAAAAGAAAAAAAAAAGCCGTAACCAGAGAGGGATCCAATGTAGTACTGTACTGTACTATCTGGCCAGTCAAAGGACACTATAATTTGCTAGAGTTATCTCAATGGGTGGCTGGTGCCCTTGTTAACCCACTACCTATGGTAGTATTGTTGCTCAGGAATGCTACAGAGTGACCTCTCAGAGTTTGTTGAATGATTGGAGTCCCAGGAGTGCTGCCTTCAACTCCAACAGGCTGAAGTGCTGGCTATTCTCTTCCCTGAACCTGCAACCTGATGCTATCAGATTCCTCAGGTGTGGTCCCCATCTCTCCTTTCCTGCATTTGTAAAGAACAGCATTTCTGGAGAAGGGCACTACAAGGGTGTTCCCTTGGCGAGGTTCTCGTCCTTTAGCCACAAAGTTAGAATTTCTAGCATCTCTCGTTCCACTGGAATAAGGTGGTGAGGAAAGTTGGTGTTTGCTATCAAGTCACTCTACAGACAAGAGACCTCTGGTGGACATACCCATGTGGAACGAGCTTCTCCAAGGTTTGCCAGTAGGATCGCCAGTGATAGCTGTTGAGACATGAAAAGTCGTGCTACCCTCCCGAGTCTACTGATGCAAGGAAAAAACTCTTTGTTGAGCTATATAATATTTCCAGCTTCCTCGTTCTCTGATTAGGTGTAAAGGTTTGACTCTCATTGGTTTACCACAATCCCCAGATCATGGCAAAAGGAGAAAAGTTAGTATCGGTGTTTAAGGAACAGCCTCCACGAGGACAAGATCAATCAATTATCCAAGTACCTTAGTATACGTATACCCTTGGCATGAGCAAAAGTCAAGATTAGTGTGAACACCCGGGAGATTGATTGATTGATTTAAAGTTTTCAGGCATCCTGACATCTGAGGTCATTGACGCCGGTAACATTTAATTTATGTATACAAAAATAAAAGATAAAATAAAATAAAAAATAAAAGAGTATTCAATTAAAATCATAAAAGTTGAATGTAATAAAAGTTAAATATTTTTCAGAAGACCTGCTTCTGAAATAAATCTAAAAATGCCACTTGCATGGTAGGACACATCATTTCCAAGAATCTTGGCGAGGATGAACCAGCCACCCTCACCTCGAGCCTCAAACAAATATCTATTCCGCAAGTTGTTATGATTGGGGCATTCGGTCAACAAATGCCTTACTGTTAGAGGTACTAAACAGTCGTCACAATACGGTTGGTGTTGGCCCTTCAGCAGAAACTCATGTGTCAACCGAGTGTGACCAATACGGAGACGACAAAGAGACGTCTCCCATTTTTGGGGCATCATATTATACCTCCAAGGAGATATGTCATTTGTTATCTCTCGCATTTTATTGCCATCTTGACTATCCCATTGCTGTTGCCATTTATTGCAAACCAATTTCTTGATGTCAGGTAAGAAATCATCACAGGGAATGGGATACCTTCTTGGCAGCAACTCGGATGCAGCCTCCTTAGCCAGTGAATCTGCCTTCTCATTCCCGGACACACCTACATGTGCTGGAACCCAACAAAATTGAACCGTTATACCTCTCCGTCCAATAATGATAAGCCATTCTAAAATCTTTAAAACTAGAGGGTTATTAGAATTAAAAACTTCCATAGCTTGAAGGACACTCCTTGCATCACTAAAAATTGTAAAATTACCCTCCTTCTCCAACGCTATTTTCTCAATAGCGGTTAATATGCCATACAGTTCGGCAGTAAATATGGAAGCGGTCAGAGGAAGTGCACCTCTACAATTAAAACCATTACTATGTACTCCAAATCCAACGCCAGCATCTGATTTGGAGCCATCAGTATAGATAAAAGTTGATCCTCTATGTTCTTTAACATGTTCATTAAAAAGAGACTTGGCTTCTAGGTCTGACAAATTCTTCTTATCTCCAATAAAATATTTACAAAAAGATATCTCCGGTAACTTCCATGGAGGCGTTGATGATACCTTGAATGGAAGTACCTTATTTCTAGTTATTTCCAGACTATTTAATAATTGTTTCACCCGAAAGCCATAAGGTTGAGGAGATTTTGGGTGCAACTCAAAGTATGATGCATGTCTTACAAGGCTTGCAGTCTGAAATGCTAGAGTGTTAGGGAGTCTTTGCAATCTAAACCAATACCGAAGAATGGAAGACATTCGGTAAAGGTCTAGAGGTAACTCTCCAGCATCAACAAGGGAGAACACTCAAGAACACTCGGGGGTGGTTGGCCATCGCAAAAAACAAAAAATGAAAAATTTTCAAAGGACAAATGTTTGGAAGTATCTAGCTTTCAGGTCTTGAGAGAGCATACAGCGGTTCTTACTGACAACTACTTGCACAGCGTTCACAGACTTCATTTCATACCGAATCTTTCGAGTTAGACCATACTTATTAAAGGGGGAGAATTGCCCCAGTTGCCTATTCCACTAGGAACAGGTGATGATAAAAGCCTGAATATCTGCTCTGTATCACCTGTAGCACATCTCCGTTTACACTTCGTCCACCTCTAATTGGAGGGGGAAGTTTTCCTTCAACTTCGGATGATAAGGTTCTGAGTGAGGGGAGAATAAGAACATGAATGGGATATGGTATTTGTCCCTAAGGAAATTTACCATTCGTTCCTTAGCCTTGAGCAAACCTCACTTTGCCCAATGGCCTGACAGGCATGCTCCTACTCATGGCAGCAAGAGGGGGGCTTCCTGTCTTGGTCCCCTCTGGCTTCTCTTCTACATTAACCCCTTCAGAGCTGACCCCAAGGTCAATAGGGTCGACTTGGATCTAGGTTTCTATAAGAGTAGGAGGGGGGACTGATTTGGACTTGGAATCAATGACTGCTTCTTTCGAGCAACTATGAGTTGTTGATTGGTATTTTTAGGCTCCTTATCCCCCTTGAAGACAATAGCTTGGTGAAAAATATAACATAAGGCAATATCATTCATTTCTCCACTGTTTCACTGGAAGGGAAGAGAACTGGGCTCTTAAGAACAGGAGCATTTCTCCAGGGGAGAGTCTTTCACTGTCCAATCTGCCTTGCTAACTTCCCCACCACAGAGTCTCATTTTGAGAACCCAGTTGGTCCACTGATTGGCCGATTGGGGATCCAAAAAACTGACTACTCGCCCCTGAAAAGACTAGATCGGTTAAGTCCTTGTTCTTGGGCTTTAAAAGGTCCCAATATGAGGCAAAGAATACCACTGCATCAGACCACAAGTTAAAGCAGGATGTAGCCTGTAGTCTCCCCATGGAAGCAGCTTCCATTTTGACACTCAAAAGATGCTAGGCTCCGACCAGTCTTATACCATCAGTGTCCATGGAGTCTTAACTGTGACAATAGACAGGGGGACTGGCTTCTACTGGTGCATAGAATCTCTTCTGCCTAGAGAGTGCCAGGGGAATAATTTTGATTGAATAACTTGCTTTGAGAGAATTATTTCTACCAGAAACCTCTCTACCTATATTCTCAAAAGCTTCAAGATCCAGTTCAGGCTAGGTAAATTTCAAGGAGAGTCAAACCCTAAGAGCCCCAAACAAACAGTTAATGCAAGTCCTACCAGTCTTTGGACTTGAGAATTAGACAGAAACCCTGGAAGCTTCCCCTGAGCTGTTCATTTGTCTGATAAAGGAAAGAACCTTCAAGGTCAATTCAGAATTAGGGTTTTATGGTTTTACTGGAGCAGGATCCAAGTCCCGAGTAATTAAATCCATGTTTATCAATTCGTTTCCCAAATTTACTACGAGGGAGTGGGAATGATCCACGGGTCTTTGAGTTATGGCACGTTACCTTCCAGATTCCAATACATATCCTGGATAAGAAGCTGTCTTCTTTATAAGCCCTGGAGGGGTCTTTGATATTGCACGAGCCTTGGGTTTCTGGTCAATGGCCTGTACCTCTGAAGGGCTCACACATTCACTCCTGGAGAACCTTTGGACTGTATATGTCCTTGGGTTGCCTTTTTAAGGTCAAGGAATTCCTTTGGTCTGGTCGAGGCTAGTTGTGAATGATTGATTGATTTAAAGTTTTCAGGCATCCTGACATCTAAGGTCACTGACACCGATATCATTTAGTTTATGTATAAAAAAAAAAAAAAATAAAAATAAAAGAGTATCCAATTAAAATCATAAAAAAAGTTGAAGGTCAGACAACTTTAATAGTTTTCAGAAGACCTGCTTCTGAAATAAATCTAAAAATGCCACTAGCATAATAGGACACATCAAGTCCAAGAATCTTGGCAAGGATGAACCTGCCACCCTCACCTCGAGCCTCAAACAAATATCTATTCCTTAAGTTGTTATAATTGGGGCATTCGGTCAACAAATGCCTTACTGTTAGAGGTACTAAACAGTCTTCACAATACAGTTGGTGTTGGCCCTTCAGCAGAAACTCATGTCTCGACCGAGTGTGACCAATACGGAGACGACAAAGAGACGTCTCCCATTTTTGGGGCATCATATTATACCTCCATGGAGATATGACATTTGTTACCTCTCATTTTATTGCCATCTAGGCTATCCCATTGCTGTTGCCATTTATTGCAAACAAATTTCTTGATGTTAGATAGAAAATCATTACAAGGAATGGGATACCTTCTTGGCAGCAACTCGGATCCAGCACTCTTAGCCAGTGAATATGCCTTCTCATTCCCAGACACACCTACATGTGCTGGAACCCAACAAAATCAAACTGTTATACCTCTCCATCCAATAATAAAAAGCCATTCTAAAATCTTTAAAACTAGAGGGTTATTAGAATTAAAAAATCCTATAGCTTGAAGGACACTCCTTGCATCACTAAAAATTGTAAAATACCCTCCTCCTCCAACGCTATTTTCTCAATAGCGGTTAAAATGCCATACAGTTCGGCAGTAAATATGGAAGCGGTCAGAGGAAGTGCACTTTTACAATTAAAACCATTACTATGTACTCCAAATCCAACGCCAGCATCAGATTTGGAGCCATCAGAATAGATAAAAGTCGATCCTTTTGTTCTTCAACATGTTCCATAAAAAGAGACCTGGCTTCTAGGTCTGCCATATTCTTCTTAACTCCAATAAAGTATTTACAAAAAGATATCTCTGGTAATTTCCATGGAGGCGTTGATGATACCTTGAATGGAAGTACCTTACTTCTTATTATATCCAGATTGTTTAATAATCGTTTCACCCGAAAGCCATAAGGTTGGGGAGATTTTGGGTGCAACTCAAAGTATGATGCGTGTCTCATAAGGCGTGCAGCCTGAAAGGCTAGAGTTGGGGAGTCTTTGCAATCTAAATCAATACCGAACAATGGAAGACATTTGGTAAAGGTCTAGAGGTAACTCTCCAGCATCAACAAGGAGACTTGGGATAGGTGAGGTCCTAAATGCTCCTGTGGACAGTCTAATACCAGCATGTATTGAATCTAATATTTTTAACTGGCTTGGTGTGGGTGAAGAGTATATTTCACATCCATAACTAATCTTGGAAAAAAATCAAGGCCTTGTATAATTTTAAAATAGTATTGCGGTCTGCCCCCATGATGTATGGGACAATACTTTTAAAATATTCAGAGCTTCAAGACATTTAGCTTTTAACGCTTTTAGGGGAGAAACCCATGTAAGTCTACAATCAAATATCAAACCTAAAAATTTGGCTTCCGATACACATGGGATCCGTTGACCTTTAATGTATATATCAGGGTCTGGATGTGCTCCCCGGATACGACAAAAATGTGCAATACTGTAGTAGTTTTACTTGTTGAGAACTTAAATCCATTCATATCGGCCCACTGGACAATTTTGTCAATTGAGAGCTGTAGTTTTCTCTCAACCATTGCCATTCTAGTGCCAGCAAATGATATGGAGAGATCATCCACAAATAATGTTGAGAGAACATCCTGGGGAATGGCTGAGGATATCCCATTAATTGCTAGTGCAAAAGGGGTTACACTCAGCACAGTGCCCTGAGGAACTCCTTCCTAGCACTTACTCTCTGATAGAGTTTCCCCAACTCTCACTCGAAAAACTCCATGTGAAAGAAATGCCGGAATAAGTAGTGGCAGCTCTCCTCTCAATCCCATTTCATGAATTGTTTTGAGTATACCATATCTCCATGTGGTATCATATGCCTTTTCAAGGTCAAAAAATACTGTAACATGGTGCTGTTTGGAAGCAAAGGCTTCACAAATAGAAGACTCAAGTCGTATCAACACATCAGTCGTTCAGTGCATTTTTCGGAATCCACATTGAATCGGTGATAAAATACCTTTCTTTTTAAGGTACCACATAAGCCTTGCATTGACCATTTTCTCCATGATTTTACACAAACAAGATGTCAATGCAATAGGACGATAGTTTGCTGCTAAAAACTTGTCTTTACCGGGTTTTAAGAAGGCTAAAACAATGGCTAGTTCCCAAACACTTGGGTAACTATGATCATGCCATATTCTATTAATAATGCTTAAAATAAATAGCTTTGTATTAAAATGTACATGTTCAATCATTGCATATGGAATTCCATCGGGTCCAGGGGCTGTATCATTGCAATGAGCAAGTGCGGAATCAAATTCTTTTTCAGTGAAAGGAGAATTATAAGACACCTCCCTTCTTGTTGGAAAATTTAAAATTTTCTTTTCTTCAATGCTCCTATACTGGTGACCAGGGGCTCCTACACACTTGCTGGATACATTTGAAAAATGGCTAGCCAGGGCATTGCTAACATCATTTGCTTCAGTTACATACTAATCATTCACCTTCAACACTGGTGGTGGGTTGGGGGTGAATTTGCCAGCTATCTTTTTTACTTTCCTCCACACAGAAGATGGTGGTGTTCTACTATTAATGGAGGAAACAAAAGACATCCATGACTGGCGCCTTGCTTTTTTCATGGCACGACGGAACTGTGCTCTACATTTCTTGTACATAATTAAATTCTCATCAGTTCTGCGTCTATGCAATCATGTTAGAAATCTTCTTGTGGCTCTGTGCAGGGCAGTTAGTTCTGAAGACCACCACGGGACTGGTCGTCGTTTGAATAACCCTGTTGTTTTGGGAATTGAATTGACTACTGCAGTATGGAGAGTTCCATTCAGTAAGTCTATGGCATCATCAATATTTTCAAACTGTTCGGCATTTCCTTCAATTTCACTTAGCTCACGAAATCTATCCCAGTCCGCCTCATCAAGATTCCATCGTGGAGATCTTTGTAAAGGTGGACCATTGTTGGTGTTTATAATAATTGGTGCATGATCACTAGTATCCCAATCATCTAATGTCCTCCAATCAAAATCAAGGAGACAGAGCTTGCAATTGAAAAGTCGATGCATGACAAGGTACCCGTCTGTACATGGAAGTGTGTGGGCTCTCCTGTATTAAGGAGTCCAACATCCTCGTTTTCCACAATTGATGATATAATATTGCCCCTGGTGTTTGCTAAAACATCACCCCACAAAGGAAATCTACCATTCAAGTCTCCAAGTAAAAGAAAAGGTTGAGGGAGCTGTTGAATCACCTTTACTAAATCTTCATACAATATGATATCATTTGGAGGCAAGTACAGCAAACAGATTGTATATTTTCTTCCTATATCAATCTGTACAACCACTGCCTACAGAGGTGTCCTATAACTAATACATTCGCGAGGACAAGGGGTATTAGCATCAAGCTTGCTCTCCTGTAGACTTACATTTATGGGGGAATGCTCGTAAACTAAGAGCTTAAGTTCTTCATGTTTGGCCCTTAAACCCTGACAATTCCATTGCAAAATGGAGGAAAAAACCATGGTTTATTTTTTGGAAGAGCTTTTAGATGAAGTCTTCCCATTAGCAATTTTTGATCTAATGCTATTTCCAAGTGGTTTTATTAGAGGGTCTTGATAAATATGGTTTTTTGTTTGTGCTTTCCTTGTCCTTCTGATCCAATTGTTGAGGGGATGGTGGACCTCAACTTGAATTTCTGATTTATTTAAATTGTCTTCTGGTTTATCTGAAACATCAACAGACAAAACATCATATTTTTTGTTGTCATAACTCTAATACTTCTTATGGAAGGGGGGTGAGAGATGGAGGTCTCTCTCTTCCTATTTATAGGTGGTGAGGATCTACCAGGTTTTTGCACCTTCCCTACCACAGGTGCACCTGGTAACTTTGTTTCGGGTGGAACCTCCGTCAAATCAGGCAAGGACATGGCCTGAGAGAGGTTAGTAGTACTGGGGGATGAAGTTTGTATAGAAGTGGGCAGTGCCGCAGTTTTAATACACAGTGGCAAAGCCTTGGAAGGCAATATGCTTACCTTGTCACACAAAACTTTACTATCATTAGATGATTTATTTCTTTTCTTGGAATTACTGGCAGCAGTATGTGGGTTTGATGTCTCCTGTGGTATATTTTCTCTTGATTTCAGTGCCTTTGCATAGCTGTTTGGTTTTTTCAGTAGTCTTTTGGCATGTCCTACACTGGATTTGTTGAGGGCTGCTTCTTCAAACTTATAAATCTCGCAGCTCCTGTCAGTGGATTTATGGTTTGAATTGCAGTTCAAACAGCTGGGCTCAAGTATACACTGCATGATAAGGACTGGCACATATGCTACACATTTTTTCATTTTTACAAACTTTAGAAGGATGTCCAAATTTGAAACATTTGAAACATTGTAAGGGCTTTTGTTTGAAAGGTCAAACTTTTATTCTTCCATTTTCAATATCGATGTGGAAAGGTACATCAGCATCCTGGAAAGTAAGGATAATTATTGACGTCCCAGGAATCTTATGCACTTTCCACACTGTTAATGGGCACATGGCTAGTATTTCCTCTTCTGTAAATTCATACAGATCTTTATTGAAGACTACTCCCCTTCCGTAACTAAAGTTTAGGTGGTGTTTGACATCTAACATATCCTCATCACTGCTTGTCTTAAGGTTAGACAGAATTATTGATTGCATGTATGACTTTGCATGGGTTAGGAAGCTATTTTTTCCAAAGCGAGATATATCACCTGGTGCAATGGTTCCTACCTTTTTCTGAATTAGTTTGCCAATTTTAAAATAATTCCCATTACTCCCTTTAAGCTCGGCAACAAGCCACATTGGTGGTTTTGGCTTTCCTTGGGGGAGCATAGTTAAATCGATATCTTTCTCAAACCAGTCAGCAGGTCTATACACATCCAAAATGTTTGGTATCTTATCACATAGGGCCCCAATGACATAAAAGTTATTAATTTTGATATCATTGATGTTACATAATGCATAGAATGCTTCTTCATGATTATCATAAGTTACCCATGAATGCCATTTTTCATTTTCAAGTTTCATTCTAATTTCTTTTATCACTCCATAGCATCTGAATGCTTTATATATCATATAATCAGTATTTATTGGAATTTGGGTAACATGAAGGATTCGAAGTTTCCCTTTGTTACCCGACTTAATTGGTTTTAAAACATTAGTAGATTGATTGATTGATTGATTTAAATTTTTCAGGCATCCTGACATCTAAGGTCATTGACGCCGGTAACATTTAATTTATGTATACAAAAATAAAAATTAAAAGAGTATTCAATTAAAATCATATAAGTTGAATGTCATAAAAGTTAAATATTTTTCAGAAGACCTGCTTCTGAAATAAATCTAAAAATGCCACTTGCATGGTAGGACACATCATTTCCAAGAATCTTGGCAAGGATGAACCTCCCACCCTCACCTCGAGCCTCAAACAAATATCTATTCCTTAAGTTGTTATAATTGGGGCATTTGGTCAACAAATGCCTTACTGTTAGAGGTACTAAACAGTCGTCACAATACGGTTGTTGTTGGCCCTTCAGCAAAAACTCGTGTGTCAACCGAGTGTGACCAATACGGAGACGACAAAGAAACTTCTCCCATTTTCGGGGCATCATATTATTACCTCCAAGGAGATATGTCATTTGTTACCTCTCGCATTTTAATCCCATCTAGGCTATCCCATTGCTGTTGCCATTTATTGCAAACCAATTTCTTGATGTCAGGTAAGAAATCATTACAGGGAATGGGATACCTTCTTGGCAGCAACTCGGATGCAGCCTTCTTAGCCAGTGAATATGCCTTCTCATTCCCGGACACACCTACATGTGCTGGAACCCAACAAAATTGAACTGTTATACCTCTCCGTCCAATAATAAAAAGCCATTCTAAAATCTTTAAAACAAGAGGGTTATTAGAATTAAAAACTTCTATAGCTTGAAGGACACTCCTTGCATCACTAAAAATTGTAAAATTACCCTCCTTCTCCAACGCTATTTTCTCAATAGCGGTTAATATGCCATACAGTTCGGCAGTAAATATGGAAGCGGTCAGAGGAAGTGCACTTCTACAATTAAAACCATTACTATGTACTCCAAATCCAACGCCAGCATCAGATTTGGAGCCATCAGTATAGATAAAAGTTGATCCTCTATGTTCTTTAACATGTTCATTAAAAAGAGACCTGGCTTCTAGGTCTGACATATTCTTCTTATCTCCAATAAAATATTTACAAAAAGATATCTCTGGTAACTTCCATGGAGGCGTTGATGATACCTTGAATGGA
The DNA here is from genome assembly GCF_036898095.1 of Palaemon carinicauda. Classification (NCBI taxonomy): domain Eukaryota; kingdom Metazoa; phylum Arthropoda; class Malacostraca; order Decapoda; family Palaemonidae; genus Palaemon; species Palaemon carinicauda. Next base: position 278,912,200 of record NC_090725.1, read on the forward strand.
AGTACCTTATCTCTAATTATATCCAGACTATTTAATAATCGTTTCACCCGAAAGCCATAAGGTTGAGGAGATTTTGGGTGCAACTCAAAGTATGATGCGTGTCTTACAAGGCTTGCAGTTTGAAAGGCTAGAAAGTTAAGGAGTCTTTGCAATCTAAACCAATACCGAATAATGGAAGACATTCGGTAAAGGTCTAGAGGTAACTCTCCAGCATCAACAAGGAGACTTGGGATAGGCGAGGTTTTAAAAGCTCCAGTAGACAATCTAATACCTGCATGATGTATCGAGTCTAATATTTTTAACCGGCTTGGGGTGGCTGAAGAATATATTTCACAACCATAACTAATTTTGGAAAAAATCAAGGCCTTGTATAATTTTAAAATAGTATTGCGGTCTGCCCCCATGATGTATGGGACAATACTTTTAAAGATATTCAGAGCTTCAACACATTTAGCTTTTAACGCTTTTAAGTGAGAAACCCATGTAAGCCTACAATCAAATATCAAACCTAAAAATTTGGCTTCCGATACACATGGTATCCGTTGACCTTTAATGTATATATCCGGGTCTGGATGTACTCCCCGGATACGACAAAAATGTACAATGGTAGTTTTACTTGTCAAGAACCTAAATCCATTCATGTCACCCCACTGGATAATTTTATCAATAGAGTGTTGGATTTTTCTCTCAACCATTGCCATTCTAGTGCCAGCAAATGATATTGAGAGATCATCCACAAGTAATATTGAGAGAACATCCTGGGGAATGGCTGAGGATATCCCATTAATTGCTAGTGCAAAAAGGGTTACACTCAGCACAATACCCTGAGGAACTCCTCCTTCCTGGCACTTACTCTCTAACAGAGTATCCCCAACTCTCACTTGAAAAACTCTACGTGAAAGAAATCCATCCATATACCAAGGCACTTCCCCCAATTTTGGGGGGTAGCCGACATCAACAAGAAACAAAACAAAAAAGGGGACCTCTACTCTCTACGTTACTCCAGCCTAACCTGGGACTCAGCCGAGTTCAGCTGGTACTGCTAGGGTGCCACAGCCCAACCTCCCACATTTTCCACCACAGATGAAGCTTCATACTGCTGAGTCCCCTACTGCTGCTACCTCCGAGGTCATCTAAGGCACCGGAGGAAGCAGCAGGGCCTACCGGAACTGCGTCACAAACCTTGGCCTTCCTCTTGTACTTCTCCCATCAACTCTTGCATTCATCACCTTCTTTAGCAGACAGCCACTTTCCATTCTCTCAACATGGCCAAACCACCTCAACACATTCATATCCACTCTAGCCGCTAACTCATTTCTTACACCCGTTCTGACCCTCGCCACTTCGTTCCTAACCCTATCTACTAGAGATACACCAGCCATACTCCTTAGACACTTCATCTTAAACATATTCAATTTCTGTCTCCATCACTTTCATTCCTCACAACTCCCATCCATACATCACAGTTGGTACAATCACTTTCTCATATAGAACTCTCTTTACATTCATGCCCAACCCTCTATTTTTTTTAGTACTCCCTTAACTGCCCCCAACACTTTGAAACCTTCATTGACTCTCTGAGGTACATCTGCTTCCACTCCACCATTTGCTGCAACAACAGACCCCAAGTACTTAAACTGATCCACCTCCTCAAGTAACTCTCCATTCAACATGACATTCAACCTTGCACCACCTTCCCTTCTCGTACATCTCATAACCTTACTCTTACTGTGACGGGCCGAGAGAGGAGTTGTGAACTCAAAGGCAGATTGGAAACGACTGAGTTATATATTATAGAACACTCTCCTTTATATACAAAACGACAAGGCAACAGGACAAGGCATGTTCGAGAGACAGACAAAGTTCAGAGCAAAACCGGAGACATGATCATTCAGGTTCTTTTTAGTGCGAGGGAAGAGCGCAGATCACAAGCATAATATATACAAAATAATTATGTACAATTGTGTGACACACGGTTGGTACATGGCTCCCCCTCTAAAAATGACATACTGAACATGTTAAATAGGTGCCCTGAATCTGGAGAGGTAGTAGTAACAACTGCGCCGATTAGCAGCAGTGAGTGGCTGTAGAAGTCGTTGGTTGGGGTGCGAGCAGGTGGTGGATGATGGTTGGCTGTTTTGCCGCTCCGGCTCGTCACGAAGTAGGCGATTGATTGATTGATTTAAAGTTTTCAGGCATCCTGACATCTGAGGTCATTGACGCCGGTAACATTTAATTTATGTATACAAAAATAAAAGATAAAATAAAATAAAAAATAAAAGAGTATTCAATTAAAATCATAAAAGTTGAATGTAATAAAAGTTAAATATTTTTCAGAAGACCTGCTTCTGAAATAAATCTAAAAATGCCACTTGCATGGTAGGACACATCATTTCCAAGAATCTTGGCAAGGATGAACCTGCCACCCTCACCTCGAGCCTCAAACAAATATCTATTCCGCAAGTTGTTATAATTGGGGCATTCGGTCAGCAAATGCCTTACTGTTAGAGGTACTAAGCAGTCATCACAATACGGTTGGTGTTGGCCCTTCAGCAGAAACTCGTGTGTCAACCGAGTGTGACCAATACGGAGACGACAAAGAGACGTCTCCCATTTTCGGGGCATCATATTATACCTCCAAGGAGATATGTCATTTGTTATCTCTCGCATTTTATTGCCATCTTGACTATCCCATTGCTGTTGCCATTTATTGCAAACCAAGTTCTTGATGACAGGTAAGAAATCATTACAGGCAATGGGATACCTTCTTGGCAGCAACTCGGATGCAGCCTCCTTAGCCAGTGAATCTGCCTTCTCATTCCCAGACACACCTACATGTGCTGGAACCCAACAAAATTGAACTGTTATACCTCTCCGTCCAATAATGAGAAGCCATTCTAAAATCTTTAAAACTAGAGGGTTATTAGAATTAAAAACTTCCATAGCTTGAAGGACACTCCTTGCATCACTAAAAATTGTAAAATTACCCTCCTTCTCCAATGCTATTTTCTCAATAGCGGTTAATATGCCATACAGTTCGGCAGTAAATATGGAAGCGGTCAGAGGAAGTGCACCTCTACAATTAAAACCATTACTATGTACTCCAAATCCAACGCCAGCATCAGATTTGGAGCCATCAGTATAGATAAAAGTTGATCCTCTATGTTCTTTAACATGTTCATTAAAAAGAGACCTGGCTTCTAGGTCTGACATATTCTTCTTATCTCCAATAAAATATTTACAAAAAGATATCTCTGGTAACTTCCATGGAGGCGTTGATGATACCTTGAATGGAAGTACCTTATTTCTAATTATATCCTGACTATTTAATAATCGTTTCACCCGAAAGCCATAGGGTTGAGGAGATTTTGGGTGCAACTCAAAGTATGATGCGTGTCTTACAAGGCTTGCAGTCTGAAAGGCTAGAGAGTTAGGGAGTCTTTGCAATCTAAACCAATACCGAAGAATGGAAGACATTCGGTAAAGGTCTAGAGGTAACTCTCCAGCATCAACAAGGAGACTTGGGATAGGCGAGGTTTTAAAAGCTCCAGTAGATAATCTAATACCTGCATGATGTATCGAGTCTAATATTTTTAACCGGCTTGAGGTGGCTGAAGAATATACCTCACAACCATAACTAATTTTGGAAAAAATCAAGGCCTTGTATAATTTTAAAATAGTACTGCGGTCTGCCCCCCATGATGTATGGGATAATACTTTTAAGATATTCAGAGCTTCAACACATTTAGCTTTTAATGCTTTTAAGTGAGAAACCCATGTAAGCCTACAATCAAATATCAAACCTAAAAATTTAGCTTCTCTTGCACATGGTATCCGTTGACTTTTAATGTATATATCCGGGTCTGGATGTACTCCCCGGATACGACAAAAATGGACAATGGTAGTTTTACTTGTCGAGAACTTAAATCCATTCATGTCAGCCCACTGGATAATTTTATCAATAGAGAGTTGGATTTTTCTCTCAACCATTGCCATTTTAGTGCCAGCAAATGATATTGAGAGATCATCCACAATTAATGTTGAGAGAACATCCTGGGGAATGGCCGAGGATATCCCATTAATTGCTAGTGCAAAAAGGGTTACACTCGGCACACTACCCTGAGGAACTCCTTCTTCCTGGCACTTACTCTCTGATAGAGTTTCCCCCACTCTCACTTGAAAAACTCTACGTGAAAGAAATGCCTGAATAAATAGTGGCAGCTCTCCTCTCAATCCCAATTCATGAATGGTTTTAAGAATACCATATCTCCATGTGGTATCATATGCCTTTTCAAGGTCAAAAAATACTGTAACATGGTGCTGTTTGGAAGCAAAGGCTTCACAAATAGAAGACTCTAGTCGTATCAACACATCAGTCGTTGAGTGCATTTTTCGGAATCCACATTGAATCGGTGATAAAATACCTTTCTTTTCAAGGTACCACACCAGCCTTGCATTGACCATCTTCTCCATGATTTTACATAAACAAGATGTCAATGCAATTGGACGATAGTTTGCTGCTAAAAACTTGTCTTTACCGGGTTTTAAAAAGGCTAAAATAATGGCTAGTTCCCAAACACTTGGGTAACTATGATCATGCCATATTCTATTAATAATACTTAAAATAAATAGCTTTGTATTAAAATGTACATGTTTAATCATTGCATATGGAATTCCATCGGGTCCAGGGGCTGTATCATTGCAATGAGCAAGTGCGGAATCAAATTCTCTTTCAGTGAAAGGAGAATTATACGACTCTTCCCTTCTTGTTGCAAAATTTAAAATTTTCTTTTCTTCAGTGCTCCTATACTGGTGACCAGGGGCTCCTTCACACTTGCTGGATACATTTGAAAAATGATTAGCCAGGGCATTGCTAACATCATTTGCTTCGGTTACATACTGGCCATTCACCTTCAACACTGGTGGTGGGTTGGGGGTGAATTTGCCAGCTATCTTTTTTACTTTCCTCCACACAGCAGATGGTGGTGTCCTACTGTTAATGGAGGAAACAAAAGACATCCATGACTGGCGCCTTGCTTCTTTCATGGCACGACGGAACTGTGCTCTACATTTCTTGTACATAATTAAATTCTCATCAGTTCTGCGTCTACGCAATCGTGTTAGAGATCTTCTTGTGGCTCTGTGGAGGGCAGTTAGTTCTGAAGACCACCACGGGACGGGTCGTCGTTTGAATAACCCTGTTGTTTTGGGAATTGAATTGACTCCAGCTGTATGGAGAGTTCCATTCAGTAAGTCTATGGCATCATCGATATTTTCAACTTGTCCTGCATCCCCCTCAATTTAGCTTAGTTCACGAAATTTATCCCAGTCCGCCTTGTCAAGATTCCATCGTGGCGATCCCTGTAAAGGTGGACCATTGTTGGTGTTTATAATGATTGGTGCGTGATCACTAGTATGCCAATCATCTAATGTTCTCCAATCAAAGTCGAGAAGGCAATTAGAGCTTACGATTGATAGGTCAATACATGACAAGGTACCTGTCTGGACATGAAAGTGTGTGGGCTCTCCTGTATTAAGGAGTCCCACATCTTCATTTTCCACAATTGATGTTATGATATTTCCCCTCGTGTTTGCTAAAACATCACCCCACAAAGGGTGTCTACCATTCAAATCTCCAAGTAAAAGGAAAGGTTGAGGGAGTTGTTGAATAACCTCCACTAAATTGTCATACAAAATGTTATCATTTGGAGGCAAGTACAGAGAACAAATTGTATATTTTCGCCCTATGTCGATCTGTACAACCACTGCCTGCAGAGGTGTACGAATAGACAGAGAAACTTGGGGAACATCTCGACGAACGTATATGAGACTTCCGCCATGGCTCCCCACTTGGTGATCATATGGTGTCCTATAACTAATGTATTCGCGAGGGCAAGGGGTATTATGATCAAGTTTGCTCTCCTGTAGACAAATAATTATGGGGGAATGCTCATGAATAAGGAGCTTAAGTTCTTCATATTTGGCCCTTAAACCCTGACAATTCCATTGCAAAATGGAGGAAAAAACTATGGTTTATAATTTGGTAGACCCCTTGGATGGAGTCTTCCCATTAGCAGTGTTTGATCTAACACTATTTTTTGGTGGTTTAATTAAAGAGGGTCTTGATAGATTGGGTTTAGAATTTATGATTTTCTTTTTGTCTTTTTGATCTGATTGTTGAGGAGGTTGGTGGACCTCCACTTGAATTTCCGATTTATTTAAATTGACTTCCAGATCAGAAATATCAACAGACAAATCATCATACTTATTTGACGTCGTAATTTTGATATTTCTTATGGAAGGGGGCGAGAGAGATGGAGGTCTCTCTCTTTTCCGATTAGTAGGTTTTGAGCTACCAGGTTTTTGCACCTTCCCCAATACAGGTGCACCTGGTAACTTGGTGTCAGGTGGCATCTCCATCAAATCAGGCAAGGACATGGCCTGGGAGAGGTTAGTACTATTGCTGGTAATGGGGGACGAAGGCTGTACAGAAATGGGCAATGACCCATTTTTAATACGCTGTGGCAAAGCCTCAGAAGGCGATATGATTACCTTGTCATGCAGTACTTTATTATCAGAGGTTGTATTTCTTTTCTTAGGATTACTGGCAGTGCTAGGTGGGGTTGCTGTCTCCTGTGGTAAATTTACCTTTGATTTTAAGGCCTTTGCATAGCTGGTTGATTTATTCAACAGACTTTTTGCATGTCCCACACTTATGTGTTCTAAACTTGATTTGTTTAGGGCAGCTTCCTCCAACTTATACAGTTCGCATCTCCTATCAGTTGATTTATGATTCAAATTGCAATTTGAACACCTGGCCTCAAGTGTACATTCTCCATGATAAGTTTTGGAGAAAATACCACACAATTTTCCATTTTTACAAACTTTGGATGGGTGTCCAAATTTAAAACAATTAAAACATTGCAGGGGCTTTTGTTTGAAAGGCCGAACTTTAATCCTTTCATTTTCAATAAAAATATGGAAAGGTACATCAGCATCCTGGAAAGTGAGTATAATAATTGAAGTTCCAGGAACCTTATGCACTTTCCATACATTTAATGGACACACAGAAAGTATCTACTCCTCTGTAAATTCGTATAGGTCCTTATTAAAGACCACTCCCCTTCCATAACTAAAATTTAGATGAGGTTTCATTTCAAATGTAATTTCATCACTGCCTGCCTGTAAGTTAGACAGTATTGCAGACTGAGTCGAAGATTTGGCATGGATGAGATAACTGTTCTTCCCAAAACGAGATATATCTCCAGGTGCTATGGTTCCTACTTTTTTTTTGGATAAACTTACATATCTTAAAATAATTCCCTATTATCCCTTTAGATTCAGCTAAGAGCCACATTGGTGGTTTGGGTTTTCTCTGTGAAGGCATGGGTACATTTCTATCTTTTTCAAACCAATCAGCAGGTTTGTACACATCCAATTCCTTTGGGACCTTATCACAAAGAGCTCCCATGATGTTCAATTCGTTAATTTTGATACTACTAATATTACTTATGGCATTAAACGCCTCATCGTGACTTTCAAAAGATATCCAAGAGTCCCATTTTTCATCTCCAAGTCTCATCCTTATTTCCTTTATCAATCCATAGCACTCAAATGCTCTATATATATCATCATAATTTGTCTCTAATGGGATTTGGGAAACATGAAGGAATTGTAGTTTCCCTGTGTTACCCAAATTGCTAGATTTTTTAACATCAGTAGAGTGGTCCTTTTTAGTTCGAAGGTCGTCAACAGAGTTTTCCTTAATTACAGTAGCAGAAGTCGTCAACAGTGCCGGGGGAGAGTCAGCAAATCCAGGGGATGGGGAGTCAGTATTTGAAGGGTCCATATTTAAGGGTGGGATTTTCAGGTTTTTTGTTGTTGTTTTGTTGGGGTACCTGCTTGAGAATTATAAGAAAGTATCATACGTTGGAAAGGAAATTTGCATTCTCCACTATCGGCACAATGAGAGTAATACTTCCCCGATGGTCCACTCCATACCCTACCCGAAGGATAGCATCAAAACAGATATAGAGGCACAGGTGTAAGCTAAACCCGCCTGTTAGGACTGAGACCAAAGTAATATGGAATCATCCTCCCCATATCTGTAATGATGGGCTTCCGGCCAAAAGCCAAGAGTCCCACCTCAAGGATTGGATCCCCCTGGATTCCGATGACCCAACCCTTGAGAGTAGTTCCGCCAAAAAGGTCCAAACCATCTTTGGGATGGCTGAGATCATCCAATACTCTCATATATAGCTTTGAATGCGAATACCTCCCAACCGTGATCCCTTCTCCCATTCATCTAAGCAGGCAGTAATAACGAATGTGGAAATATCCACGCCATTTAAATAAAATAGAAAAAAAAAAATAGATAAATAAATAAATGAACAAATACAATAAATAAATATATATATATATATGCATACATCTACATATATATATAACTAAGAAAAATAATAATCATAGAGATAGGACAGCAAGATGAAATAAAGTTGATAAAATTAAGAGAAGGTCGAAGTAATATTAAGCAGAAGAAAAAGATGAAAGAGAGAAATTTAGATTCGAACTGGGGGAGCAATTTCCCGAAGTTCGAGAGCCCTCTTGCCCGTCACCAAGATTGATTGATTGATTGATTTAAAGTTTTCAGGCATCCTGACATCTGAGGTCATTGACGCCGGTAACAATTAACTTATGTATACAAAAATAAAAAATAAAAAATAAAAAATAAAAGAGTATTCAATTAAAATCATAAAAGTTGAATGTCATAAAAGTTAAATAATTTTCAGAAGACCTGCTTCTGAAATAAATCTAAAAATGCCACTTGCATGGTAGGACACATCATTTCCAAGAATCTTGGCAAGGATGAACCTGCCACCCTCACCTCGAGCCTCAAACAAATATCTATTCCTTAAGTTGTTATAATTGGGGCATTCAGTCAACAAATGCCTCACTGTTAAAGGTACTAAACAGTCGTCACAATACGGTCGCTGTTGGCCCTTCAGCAGAAACTCATGTGTCAACCGAGTGTGACCAATACGGAGACGACAAAGAGACGTCTCCCATTTTCGGGGCATCATATTATACCTCCAAGGATATATGTCATTTGTTACCTCTCGCATTTTATTCGCATCTAGGGTATCCCATTGCTGTTGCCATTTATTGCAAACCAATTTCTTGATGTCAGGTAAGAAATCATTACAGGCAATGGGATACCTTCTTGGCAGCAACTCGGATGCAGCATTCTTAGCCAGTGAATCTGCCTTCTCATTCCCACACACACCTACATGTGCTGGAACCCAACAAAATTGAACTGTTATACCTCTCCGTCCAATAATAAAAAGCCATTCTAAAATCTTTAAAACTAGAGGGTTATTAGAATTAAAAACTTCCATAGCTTGAAGGACACTCCTTGCATCACTAAAAATTGTAAAATTACCCTCCTTCTCCAATGCTATTTTCTCAACAGCGGTTAATATGCCATACAGTTCGGCAGTAAATATGGAAGCGGTCAGAGGAAGTGCACCTCTACAATTAAAACTATTACTATGTACCCCAAATCCAACGCCAGCATCAGATTTGGAGCCATCAGTATAGATAAAAGTTGATCCTCTATGTTCTTTAACATGTTCATTAAAAAGAGACCTGGCTTCTAGGTCTGATATATTCTTCTTATCTCCTATAAAATATTTACAAAAAGATATCTCTGGTAACTTCCATGGAGGCGTTGATGATATCTTGAATGGAAGTACCTTACATCTAATTATATCCAGACTGTTTAATAATTGTTTCACCCGAAAGCCATAGGGTTGAGGAGATTTTGGGTGCATTTCAAAGTATGTTGGGTGCCTTACAAGGCTTGCAGTCTGGAAGGCTAAAGAATTAGGGAGTCTTTGCAATCTAAACCAATACCGAAGGATAGAAGACATCCGGTAAAGGTCTAGTGGTAACTCTCCAGCATCAACAAGGAGACTTGGGATAGGTGATGTTCTGAATGCTCCCGTGGACAATCTAATACCTGCATGATGTATTGAATCTAATATTTTCAACCGGCTTGGGGTGGCTGAAGAGTATACCTCACAACCATAACTAATTTTGGAAAAAATCAAGGCCTTGTATAATTTTAAAATAGTATTGCGGTCTGCCCCCCATGATGTATGGGACAATACTTTTAAAATATTCAGAGCTTCAACACATTTTGCTTTTAGTGCTTTTAGGTGAGAAACCCATGTAAGTCTACAGTCAAATATCAAACCTAAAAATTTGGTTTCCGATACACATGGTATCCGTTGACCTTTAATATATATATCCGGGTCTGGATGTGCTCCCCGTATACGACAGAAATGTACAATAGTAGTTTTACTTGTTGAGAACTTAAATCCATTCATATCGGCCCACTGGATAATTTTGTCAATTGAGAGCTGTAGTTTTCTCTCAACCGTTGCCATTCTGGCTCCAGCAAATGATATTGAGAGATCATCCACAAATAATGTTGGGAGAACATCCTGGGGAATGGCTGAGGATATCCCATTAATTGCTAGTGCAAAAAGGGTTACACTCAGCACACTCCCAGTAAGAGAAAAGGTTGAGGGAGTTGTTGAATGACCTCTGCTAAATCATCATATAGAATATTATCATTTGGAGGTAAGTACAGAGAGCATATTGTATATTTTCTCCCTATATCAATTTGTACAACAACTGCCTGCAGGGTTGTACGTATAGACATGGGTATTTGGGGAACATCTCGACGAATATACGTGAGACTTCCGCCATGGCTCCCTGCTTGTTGATTATATGGTGTTCTATAGCTAACATACTCTCGAGGACTAGGAGTGTTAGAATCAAGCATACTTTCCTGTAGACATACAATTATGGGGGAATGCTCATGAATTAGGAGCTTAAGTTCTTCATATTTCGCCCTCAAACCCTGACAGTTCCATTGCAAAATGGAGGAGAAAACTATGGATTATTTCTGGAAGACATCTTGGATGAGGTCTTCCCATTAGCAGTTTTTAATGTAACATTATTACCAGTATGTTTCTTCAGAGGTGGTCTTGTTATGTTGGGTTTAACGTTGGTGTTTTTCTTTGTATTCTTTTTATCTATTTGTTGAGGTGGATGGTGGACCTCAACTTGAATTTCTGATTTATTCAGTCCATCTTCTGGTTCATTAGAAACATCAACAGACAAAACATCAAATTTATTTGATGTCATAACCTTAACGTTTCTAATGGAGGGTGGAGAGAGAGATGGAGGTCTCTCTCTTTTGCGATTAATAGATGGTGGGATTCGAGGTTTTTGCACCTTTCCCACAACAGGTGCATCAGGTAAGTTAGTCTTAAGTGGAACCTCCATCAGATCAGGCAAGGACATGGCCTGAGAGAGGTTTGTATTACTTTTTGTAATGGCGGCTGAAGGCTGTACAGCAATGGGCAATGACCTAGTGTTAATACACCGTGGTAAAGCCTCAGGAGGTGATAAGGTTACCTCGTTATTTGACATTTTGTCAGATAGTATACTTTTTTTTGAGCTATTGGCAGTGCTAGGTTGGTTTGATTTTAATGCCTTAGCATATGTATTTGATTTATTTAATAGTCTTTTGGCATGGGTCACACTTATGTGTTCTAAGTTTGATTTGTTGAGGGCAGCTTCCTCCAACTTATATAGCTCGCAAATCTTGTCTGTGGATTTGTGATTCGAGCTGCAATTTAAACACCTGGCTCCAAGTGCACACTCTCCATGGTAAGATTTGGAGCAAATACTACACATCTTCTCATTTTTGCAAACTTTGGACGGGTGCCCAAATTTAAAACAATTAAAGCATTGCAATGGCTTCTGCTTGAAGGGTCTTACTTTAATCCTTTCGTTCTCGATAATAATATGAAAAGGTACATCAGCATCCTGGGACGTAAGGATTATCATTGATGTACCTGGGACTTTATGAACTTTCCAAACATTTAATGGACACATGGCCAGTATCTCCTCCTCTGTAAAATCATATAGGTCTCTGTTAAAAACTACGCCCCTTCCGTAGCTAAAATTTAGGTGGGGTTTGACATCTAACTTAATGTCATCATTATTTATTTTCATATTGGACAATATTACCGACTGTGTACTGGATTTGGCATGGATAAGGAAACTATTTTTTCCGAAACGAGATATATCGCCTGGTGCAATAGTTCCTACTTTTTTCTGAATCAATTTGCATATTTTAAAATAATTCCCTGTAACCCCCTTTGATTCAGCTATAAGCCACATCGGTGGTTTTGGATTTCTCTGGGAGGGCATGACTAAATCTGTGCCTTTTTCCAACCAATCGGCAGGCCTGTACACATCTAAATCTTTTGGTACCTTATCGCAGAGAGCAGCCGCGACATTCAAGTTATTAATTTTAATATTATTCAAATTACTTATTGCACTAAATGCTTCGTCATAACTACTATAAGATATCCATGAATCCCAAGTTTCAGCTTCAAGTTTCATCCTTATTTCTTTTATGCATCCATAGCATTCAAATGCTTTACATAGATCATCATAATTTGTTTCTATTGAAATTTATGTAACATGGAGGATTCGAAGTTTCCTCGTGTTACCCAAATTACTCGATTTAGAAATATCAGTAGAATGGTCCTTTCCCGTTCCGAGGTCATCAACAGAGCTATCCCTTATCACATTAGCAGAGGTCGTCAACAGTGCCGGGGGAGAGTCAGCGTATCCAGGGGATGGGGGTTCGTTCCTTAAAGAATCCATAATAGTAAAGAGAGGGAAAAGAGTTAGTTTGATGTACCTGCTCGAGAATGTTAGGCCATCACGCGTCGGAAAGGAAATTTGCACTCTCTACTATCGGCACAATGAGAGTATACTTCCCAGATGGTCCACTCCATACCCTACCCGAAGGATAGCATCAAAACAGATATAGAGGCACAGGTGTAAGCTGAACCCGCCTGTTAGGACTGAGACCAAGAAATTATGGAATCATCCTCCCCATATCTATAATGACGGGCTTCCGGCCAAAAGCCGAGAGTCCTACCCCAAGCATTGGATCCCCCTGGATTCCGAAGACCCAACACTTGAGAATAGTTCCGCCAAAAAGGTCCAAACCATCTTCGGGATGGCTGAAATCATCCAATACTCTCATATATAGCTTTGAATGCAAACACCTCCCAACCGCGATACCTCCTCCCACTCATCAAAGCAGGCAGCAATAAAGGATGTATGAACATCCCCGCCGGGGCTACAATGGATGTGAAAACATCCAAGCCATAGGAGAAAAGAAAAAAAATAAATAAATAAATATATATGTACATAATATATACACACATATAATGAGGGAAATTTTTCTCATAGAGTTTGGAAAGCAAGACTAAAGAAAGTTTGTGAAATTAGGATAAGGTTGAAGTAGTATTGAGAAAAAGAAAAAGGTAAAAGAGAGAAATTTAGATTCGAACTGGGGGAGCAATTTCCCCAAGTTCGAGAGCCCTCTTGCCCGTCACCAAGTTTCAGCACGGGAATTAAATGCCGTGCTGAAGCTTAATGACTTCATCAAGGCATTCTCTCATTAAGAGGGGACTGAGGAGGAGGAAGAACTTGCCCCGAGGCAATACTCCTGCACCTAGGGTCCACAGGTGGATCGGAACTCCCAAGAAATCCCAACACCACAATTGTGGAGTTGGGAACTGGGAACAGTTCACTAACTGCCAGCTTCACCACTCATATGAGGTCAAGAAACCATGGTGCGTCCTTCACAAACGAAGGGATGACTTCAGGAACCCCAAGAAGCAAGTATTTGTAAGAGGACCAATCCCAAGTAGCAGTTTCTTTCAACAAGTGAACAGAGGTAGTGTGCACAGCTTGAGAAGCGAGTACACCTTCATCAGTAGGGGGAGTTTGCTTGCCCATCTCGCAAGCGTGTGTTGGTGCGTGCGCGGTAACACACTAGACTCCCCCACCAAACTATGGCCTGTTCGTCCATATGCCATTGAAGTTATGATATGGTACAAATGTATTGGTAAGGAAATGGTACGACCGAGTGGGGAAAGCATTGTTTACATGAAGCCCAAGCCAAGCCTCACTCCCACTCATCTCTCACCTACTGCTCACTTTAGATTATTTAGTTAGGTTTAGTAAACTATGCACAAATATATTAAGGTATCAGGAATCATATTAAGTCTGTTAATGTCCATCCAGTCCTCCATATTAAATATGTATGCGTAGTCTCGGCCCCAAGACTATATAATAAGCTCCCACGAAACATTCGAATAATTGAAGACATAAGGCTTTCAAGAGGAAACTGAAGACTTACTTCACGAGTCTTTTGACAGTGACGATTTAACAGTAAATGAACAATACGTGATCTGAAAAGATAAATACTCTGAAGGAACAAGGTAAAACGACAGTAGAGGTCCTGTAGAGAGTGGGGTTCCACTGCTGTATGGAACCAAAAAAGCAGCCATCAAAGTAAGTAAAGTGGAGGGTGTATATAATGTGGGTACACTTGGGCACACTATTCTGTCCTATTTCTCTTCCTCAAGTTTTTGTAATTTACATATGAAAGATCTATTTTAATATTACAGTTTTTAAAACAATTCAATTGTTCATTGTGAAACTTCTCTTCTCGGATGGATCCAAGGGGAATAATTCTTCTACCATGTACTGTACCAGCAGACCAGTTAAACAGGAAAGAATGAACACAGTAATACCAAATGAGGTGGTCTCTACATCCTTTAGTGTCTAGATTCTAAGCAAAATTAGTAATGATTTGAAATAAACAGACCAAACATGTTCCATTTTTCACTGTCTGCAGAAACAGGATCAGAAATCTGGATTGGATGTCTTATTACCGACACAAACAAATGTTGGTGTTCTGACAGTACTAGCATATGACAACATAGATAGACAAGAAGAAACTCGGTGGAGCTGGTATATCCCATTGTGTGAATGTAATCATCGTACGAGCACAGTTATTGACAGCCCTTCCACACCCTTGCCAAACAGTCATACAAAAGGACAAGAAGCGATCACTTCTTGAAATGGCACCTATTCGACCACACCATGATTGCAGTGAGAGGAAATCCCCACCTAGTATAACTCCAGATCATCCTATGGATGCACAGAAGGCCACTTTAGCTAAGAAAAAAACCTTTCATGGTTGTTAGTGCAGATGAGTGACCCAAAAGACAAGCTCATGGATAAGCTTTAACATTTTGACAAGTGACAACGTGGACATAAAGCCCGACAGTTAGGTACTTAGCGACAATCAATTCCCCCAGCAACTGGGATGTCAACTGTGCACCAAATACTTGAACAGAAAGAAAATAATGACTGCACTCAATCTTCCAGTCATATCTGCATTTTTGAACAAGCTTTGTTCTCCAAAGCAGCGGAGGCCGTTTGGCAGAATCAGGAAGCTTTCCAGAACATGATCTTGTGAATGGGAACCTTTCACACAATATGCAATCTCCTGTCCATTCTGGGTAAACGATTTGGAGAAGCTGGACTTCGAGATTTAGCAGTCGAAGCTGGAGTCATTGCAGAAGGGTCAATCAACAATGTGACAAGGTCGACAGTACAACCGTGGTGTTCGACTCCACAAGATCATTTATGAAGCACTGATGTGCCCAATATGGAAAGGTTTCCAGCAGGGGATGGAAGAAAATCACACCAGACTTGCCAGTACTTTGATGCCTAATAAACCTTGCTACTGAAGTACATGATCAAACCAACTACCAAACTTAATCTGCACTCCTGGACGACACATCCACAAAGCAAATCATTGTCCATTTTGCAGAATATCAAGGTCAACCTCGAAACACCCATGGACTACTGGCATCATTCTGGATGTTCTATCTGGATCTTGTGGAAATTCTGCTAGCTCTCATTTGTGCCTCCATGGAAGGCAACTGGGTACTGCACCTTCATGGAATATGCAGCATGACTCCTTGATGTTTTGGCTATGACGAAGCAAAATTATGCCCACTACCTATCAACATACCATGCTCAAATGACAAAACTCGAGGAAGATCATCCTATGAGTTACCAACACCTTTTAGAAAGCAAATTCTCCATTCAGCTCAGTAAGAAACACACATTTGGATGTATCCCAGTCGACCAAGCAGTGGAAGAGACTTGTCAATTGTGATACGCAGACACCTGGCGACCAAGAGGTTTTAGCTTGAAGCTAACAGCAGTATCAAAGTACAACCTAACTGCAGAACATCGAAGCACAAGCATATGACAATTTTGTGCTTTGTTGAACTCAAAGATCATGGTCTTAACCATCCAGACCTAGTAGCATCTCACATTTAGAAGGATGAATGTGATATCCAGTCTGTAATTGAAGTGCTGGAAAGTAACTGGATCAACCCTTTCAAACTGCCTTTCGATGTACTGATGAGTATATCATCTGGTATCACAGCACCCACAAGTGTTGCAAGCGATTTCCTCACAGCTCAAGATCAGGGAGAGAAGTCATACCAGAAGTTTGTCGATTCCAGACTCAAAAAAGGAACTGGCTTCTATAACATTGAAAAAGTTGCAACTGAAGTCATTTGACAGTTTGAAAAAAAGCAAAGGCTAAATCAGGAAACAAAGAAACTGTCTTGAATGACAATTACCAAATATTCTCTCGAATGCTGCTGATAGCAAGTAGCCAGAAAATGGACATGAAAGAAGTCCTCCAGCATCCCATCGGACCTTTACTGTGCTAGTTAGCGAATTGTGATGGCACTTCAAAAAAGACCAATAAGGCAGCATGGCACAATCTTGAAGCAAGAGCGACTTCAGATGAACACACTTACCTTCAGCTACGATCATCAACGGCATGGGGATTGTGCATAAAATGCAAGAGGACAACATTACATTCTCAGAGTTGTCTGAACACCTTCTCAGAACTGTACAGCAAACATCAGCATCAAGTTCTCAAGTCGATGTAGTGTTCGACAATCAAAATAACTGAAATCACAGAAAGAGGGGCAGAAAGAGGAATATTGTTCTCGCAAATCCTTCCAGGCCACAAAATTCAAAACTGCCGCCACCTACTTGCATGCCCCGAGAGCAAACCCAAACTAACCAACTTCTTTGCCAACGATTCGCAAGAGAATCAAGACAGGACCAACTTCATGGAAAGGCGATTTTCTTAAGATGCTTCAAGATAAAATCTACTGCAGTGTCAAAAATTGATGAATTGAAATGCATGCATGCAGAAGCCAACACCCGCTTGTGATTACATGCCTACCATGCAGCTGATTCTGGATGCAGGTCGCTCTTACTGATTGCACAGGACACCAATGTCATGACCATATCCCTTGCTTCATGCAGAAACGTTGGTTACCAAATGCACACGAGATGTGGAACAAAAAAACAATCAAGACTGATCAGTAACAACAAACTTGTTGCAAGCCTGGGCCATGATATGTGCAATGCTTTAATAGGTCTCCATGCGTTCACAAGCTGCGACTCGGTCAGCACTTTTGCTGGTCAAGGAAAACTCAAGGATTGAAACTCCTGCAAAAGAACAAGAATTTCCAGAAAGCATTCACTACACTTGGTGAACATTGGCTTATGACTAAGGAGTTAATTGATGCCCTCCAGGAGTTCCCATGTAATCTACTGCATATACATCCCGAACAAAAATCAGTTGCGTAGATGAACTTTGCTATCAGCTCTGGTGAGTAAAGATGATCAGTAGATTCAGGTAGTTACCACCTTGCGAGGACAGCCTTCGACAACACTCTCTCAGAGGCAACTGCTAGAGTGCCATCTGGCGACGCAGTTTGATTCGTTTCCCAGATGCATCACATCCACAAGATAGCCATGGTTGGTGCACACAAGACAGCGGTAAGCTTGAAGTACAATGTTTACCAGGCTCTCCTGCGCCTCATCATCTAGAGTTCATCTCGTGCAAATATGCGAAAATCTGTCAGCCTCCACAGTGTTATTGGACTTCCATACACAGAAGAGTGTACATTAAGTTGAAATACTGTACAAACATGAAAAAAGTGACATCTAAGAACTCCAATGACGATCTGGACAAGGATAACTACTCCTGAAATCAATACAAATTATGCACATGATACTGGATATTAAATGATAACTTTTTAACAATTAATTGTTACAAACTCCCTAGTGAAAGGCCTTTACTACTACATACAACATGATTAATATTGAACAATAACAACAAAGTGTACTGCAAATCATAACTTGCCCAAGTGTTCAGAAAAATACTATTTTCCAACATAAGATTCATGGGCATCTTCAGTTACACAAATAAGGGATTTTGACAAAGGAAAAATCTATTTCTGGGCGAGGGACCTGTGTCGCCCAGTGAAATGCTCCTTTAAGCACCATTTCTAAGGTATAAATACTGCTAAATATACCAGAGAAAAAGTTGCAAGGAATGCCAGGAATATACCCAGCTCGCTCACCCCTAAAGGGTGTCGGTATTACAACTGGGGCGAGTGAAACCACTACTATTAGATGTCAAGGTAGGACAAGAGAGCCACGATGGTGGGGCCATGTGGTTTAATGCATCCTCAGATACAGACTGACTCGGTTGCTCTTTGCAACTGGCACACTCACTTGGCGCCTGCCCGCCATGGGAAAACATATACTTGCAGGTACTCCATCATCCCCCCCCCCCCGGAGATTAATACTGTACATGGGTATACATGGAGAGGCAATGATAAAAAATAATGCATGGATATACATGGATTAAATTGGGTGCATGTGCGAGAATAGGAAGACAGGTACATACCTGTCAGTAATGCAAAACACAATGTGCAGGTAATACATGTTCATAGAATAATATGAGAAGCAAAGGCAATAAAAAAAATATATATATGCAGGTGCCACTGTAATGTACGATGATCACATGTAGTCATCCATCCACGCAGGCCTTCTAGTGCGCCGTGATGGGCGTGGCTCCCGTACTTCTTGTGGGCTGGGCGTAGGGTGACTGCCTGGTAGCTGCTTGGGCGTGGGCGTGGCTGGATGCGTAGCAGGTGTGGCCCGCCCAGGCTGGGGCCCCGATGATGTGAGACACAGGTGCTTCCTGTTACGGAGGGAGAGGCGCCCGCTGCTATCCAGTCTGATTAGGTATTGTTGGTATGGGTGCGTTTCCGCCACGGTACCGGTACGGTCCCACAGCTTAGTGGCCTGATTTTACACTCGCACTTGGGATCCCGGGTATAATAACTGGAAGCTTTCTGGATGGTCCGTTCCCGGTGAGGGCGGCACCACTGTCAGCCATCTGACGTTCTCTTTGCCGTAAGGTTGCCCCCCAGTGTTTGTCTACCGTGAGGTGACAGCGGGTCGAAGGTACGCCGTCTCGGAGCTGCCTGCCCGCTGCCATCTGGGCGGGTGACTTAATTATTCCGCGGAGGGGGGTGTTAAGGTACTGCAACATAGCCATAGAGGACTTGTCAGTGTCGAGGGTGCCGCCGCTGCCCGTGTTCGCCATTATTATCCGCTTCCCGATTTTGACTGCGGCCTCTGCCCTGCCATTGGACTGCGGGTACTGGGCGGATAATAGACGCACGGACACGCCCCATAACTTGAAAAATTCCCCCATTTCCTCGCTTGCCAGATTGGTGCCACCGTCCGTGGAGATTTGTTCCGGGGCCCCCCACCTGGCGAAGTAGCGACGTAGCTGGGTCTTAATGTGGGAGGAGGAGGTTCCGTGGGGGAAGTGGGCCAGCTCCAGCCAACCTGCGAGCCTGTCTGCGTAGGCCATGTACGAGTGTCCGTCAAGCTGGAACATATCTGCTACCGTCATCTGGAAGGGGTACTCTGGGGGCAGCGTGATGATGAGTTCCTCCGCGGCCTGGGATGGTGCGTGTACGTCGCATTCTTAACACGAGGATCGGTGATACTGCAGGTCCCCCTCGAGTTCAGGCCAGTACACCGCCTGGCGTGCTCATCGTTGCATCGAGTCCAGGCCTTGGTGCCCCGCGTTTAGGTTGGCAGCCACCTGCTGACGGAGAGGCTCCGGGATAACTAGGTGGACGTTGCCCTGTTCGAACGTGTATGTCACCAAGTCTTGGATAATGGCCAGCCTCTCCCTGACACCGTAGAAGGGCCGAAGGCACGCAACTTCCTGGGACTTCCTGTCGGCCCAGTCCCCGGCCAGGACCCTGGCCATGAGCAGCTGGTACACGGGGTCGCTGACAGCCGCGTGCCTAACTCTCGCTTCGTCCAAGACACAGCTGTCGTGCTCTACTGCTGCCAAGACGGCAGCCGCCATGGTGTCGGTGAGGTCTTCGTCGAGGTCCATGTCATGGGCGCTGGGATCGGCTTTCAAGGCGGGGTATCGGGTATGTGGGGCGGCTCCTGTCGTAGTAGGCCAGTCCGTCCTTTGCTAATTGGCAGATCATGTCTTGGGCGTGATGGAATTTGGTGCGGAGTGCCTGTCCCAGTACACTGCCTTCCCGGTTGGTTTTTTGAGGAGCTCCCTGAATGGGTTCATGATGGGGGCTGTCGCGAGGAAGGGTGCCAGCTGGTTGACGAATCCGTACCAAGCCCTCATGTTGGTGATAGAAGGCTGACGTGGCATCGAGAAGTTCTTGATGGCCGCCAAATGTTCCTCTGTTGGCTTGTAGGCCTTCCAGCCTAGGTTGAAGCCCACGATGTCTACTTCCCTTCTTGCGAATTGGAATTTCTCCGGCTTAAGGGTAACACCCTTGGCTGCGCATGTTTCGAGGAAGTCATAGGCATGCCAGAAGGCCCCTTCGATGCTGTCGTCGTAGAGTAGGGTGTCGTCTACGCACTTATATTTCCTCTGGATGTCCTGGATGGCGTCGTCGAGTATACGCATCGGCGGCGGAGCAGTGCCCCATGGATGTACGACGGTAACAAAATCTCCCCCAGGGGGTAATGAATGTGGTTAGATCGCGACTTTCTTCGTCTAACTCCACTTGGTGGTATCCCCAGTATACGTCCGCCACGGTCTTGAATGTGTGCTTAGGTACCCCGGACACCATGTCTAATAGGGCGGGGGTGTGGTGTGTCTCCCGTAGGCAAGATGCGTTGAGGCACTGGTAGTCGACTGTACGGCATGGCTGTCCCGACTTCTTGGCAACGACCACCATACGGGCGCACCATTCGGTTGGCTGCCCGGCAGGTACCGGTTCTATGACGCCACGGGCGACATCATCTTCGAGCTGGGCCTTCACTTCCTCTTCCCAGTGTTTTGGCACTGATGCTGGGGTATGGCATGCGTAAGGCGTAGTTCCTGGGAGCAGGTGGATATGGTGCAGTTTCCCCTGCATCACTTTCAGTGGCTTCCTGGCTGTGTTGAATGTCGTTGTAGCAAAATGTTGCAGGAGCCAGGCTTCCAACCTGGCCGCATGTTCCTCCTGGGGCGGCAGGGGAACCTCGGCAGGTCGGGGTGGTAACTAGGCGGCCCGTCTGGCCGTGCCATCAAACAGGCTCACGTGTGCCACCGCGGGGGAGGGATGGGGGAACTTCTTGGGTACCAGCGTTAAGTCCCTGCAAGCGTTCAGCGACAGGAAGAGGTGCTTTGCCGACTGCACTAAGTACACGTCCTGCTCAGTGGTGCGACCTTGCAGGGTGATGTGGCACACGGCAGATCCAAGGCACTTCAGGGGAAGGTTTGCCACATCCCGCAAGCCGGCCCGGGGTGTAAGGGCTTGGAAGTGCGATAGCAAAGAGGTCCCCGCCACACATACCTGTGGCCCGGTGTCCGCCACGGCGGTGACCGGCACTCTTACTCCTGTGTCGTTGTGAACGACTGTCACCTCCACTACTGGGTAGCGGGAGAGGTTGGCGCCCGCAACAAACACAGCGCTAGACGTAGCACTAGACATGTCTGTCGGGGATCCTGTCGATTTTGCCTGTGACTTTCTGCAGCATCTGTAGTAGTGGCCCTGCTTGCGGCACCCGTTGCATACGGCGGATTTAGCAGGGCATGAGGCTCTGCCAGAGGTGTGGTGCCCACTGCAGTTCCCGCAGGGAGGGGGTGGGGCACCCCTACCTGTGCCAGCGACGGTTGCACTCGGATGATCTGCCTCGGATGTCTCGCTGCCAGCCGCGCAAGCAGATTCCCTCCAGTTGCATTGGCGCGCAGCGGCGTCGACGCGGGCCGCCTCGTAGGCACAGCACCTGGCCCTAAGGACACTTAACACTATTGATGTCATTGCTACACTGGTATACATGGCGCCGCATAGCCTCATCACTTAGGCCCACCATTAACTTGGGTAATAACATATATTCAGCTAGATTACACTGACACTGAGGGCACTGGAAATTGCAATTGGTGGCCTTTTGAGAACACTTTAAAAAATAATCTCTGACACTTTCTCCTGGGCCTTGTATCGCATTAAAAAAACTCCGACCGTAACACAGCACGGTTTGTAGATCGCAACACAATATCACTAATAAAATCCATGGCTTCCGTAGCGGTGAGGTTACTCCATTCATGTAAGGTGAATCTGGCGCCCAGCGCCCGTTGTAGAGGGGGTGTGCAGTATAGCCTGATGTGGTGGACGACCTCGTGGTGCAGCAGTCTGCATAGTTCGATCCAGCATTCCATCGACCTCCTGCAGGACCTGAATGTGGCGGGCTTCAGCTCAATTTCGCACTTCTCCGGGGCTGCAGACGCGGGGACACGAGGTGCAGAGGTAGTATGTGTTGTAAGCAGGTCACGGAGAACGTTGATCATTTGCTGCTATGCCACCATGGCTTGCCTGGCTTCTTGCAGGGCAGGGACAAGCCCACGGGGGACAACGAGGTGTGCGGCCCTTGGGGTGGACTGCACTGAGCGGCGCTGGAAGGGCATGGTGGGGGTCACGTTGGTCCTTGAAAATCACTGCGCCATATTAGATGTCAAGGTAGGACAAGAGACACACGATGGTGGGGACATGTGGTTTAATGCGTCCTCAGATACAGACTGACTCCGTTGCTCTTTGCAACCGGCACACTCACTTGGCGCCTGCCCGCCATGGGAAAACACATCATACTTGCCAGTACTTCATCAACTACCAAAAGTCCCTTTCCAATTAGACTTCTCCCTCCTCAAAATCCCCCGTTACTATGAGGTGTCGCTCACTACAGCTACTGCCCCCCCCCTCCCCCCCAACACCAATACCTATCCTTCTCCCACATTCCTTGTTAGCACCCATGAACGTTCAGACTTGTTTTTCGTAGTGTAATGACAGAAATGCTTCATTTAACTGAATGGTAATTCCATTTACGATTATTAGACTTAATAAACGAATAAGTTTTCATCTCGTCAAAATGTTACGTTAGCCACACGTAGTTGAGATGGTGTAGGATTGAGTATGCATACGCAGAGGTGTAGAGAGGCGTAACAAAGGAGTACAGGGACGGCATGCGCCGGCTCCTCTCACACAGGACCATTTTCCCTGTCCCTTCTGTCCTTTGGTGATGGCCTAGCAATCACACCTCTGTGTCCGCTGTCCTACATCTGACCGAGTGCCGGCAGGTTGTAGGGCCGGCTCAGTCTTCCGTCTGTTAGGCCTAGCCGTTCAGCTTCCCTTTCGCACATGATGTTCTGGGATAGCTTTCTGCAGTTCTAGCTGCCAGCGGGAGACCCCCTTTTGCTTTAGTGTGTTCTTCAGTCCTCACTTGGACTGCCATCCGTTGCCTTTGTCCGACTGATACCAGCATGGCTGCAGATGGGTGGAAGCCTGATCATATGTTCTCCCCTTCCATTTGAACTCTCATTCCAGAGAAAGGCAGCGTCAGGGTGGCTTCGCCGCCACGCTTTCATCTTCCTTCACTCATTGCTTTCTCTCTCTCTATTGGCTAGTGCTGCCAACTACGTTGACTGCCGGCCACCAACCTTGCCGGCAGAAGGCAGACGGGTTTGTGGTCCGACAGCCATTAATTCACTGTCACATCTGACTCTGTCGGCGAGAGCCAGTTGCGTATGTTCTGGGTCACCACTCAGTTACAGTATGATGGCTGGGTTGGTGTGCCTTCAGTCGGTAGCCAGCCGGCAGTATCGCCGACGATTCGGCGGACCACCGGCTATGCATAAGGTTTCACCACTACCCAGTCACATTGAATGATGGCTGGGATGGTGTGCCTTCGGTCGGCGACCTTCCAGCGGGCCGCCGATATGCCGAAAGACTGCTAGCTATATAGATAATGAAGTATTGTGCAAGTTGAATTATCTCCAAGTACTAGCCTGGCCGGTAGTATGCCGGTAATGCCTGTTGTATAGGAATATACAATAGCCAGTAAATCTGTAGTATTGAAACATACCACAGACAGAAAACTACGGTATATAATTATACAATAGTAAGTTTTCCAACATACTCTGTGCATCCATGCAGTGTCTTGTTGAGACCTACCTGAATTGGGGACTGAATTCCCCTTTTCTTTACGCTGAGCGTTCATCAGTTCCCTTAATTCTCATTATTAATTCTTTGGAAGTGGGTGCTGTTTACATTACTTTATCCCTATGGGCTAGAATCTTCCATTGGACCCCTTACAGAGGTTGCCCTAGAATTGATAGTGAAGACGGTCGTAGCAATTGGCTGGGCGGGATTCACACGTATGTGTCTTTCCAATTTCATTTCCAGCTTACCTATCCTATTTAATTTCCAGCTTAGCTTACCTATCCTAAGCTTACACAATAGAAAGGAATCTTCTATTATGATTATTATATTATTAAGTCTACTATGATAGACTCCAATATACTCATTTTCTTTTCCTCTCTTTACAGGAGGAGTACGTCTAGTGTGAGAGCACGTTCTGCAGCGTTCAACGCAAGGACTTTTATGGCCATCTGGGGTGCCGGACTCACTCCCGCTGTTCCATCACAAAGGGGCCTCTTGAGGTATTGGGACCCGCATGTACGTACTACTTGTAAAGACCTGCTAAATGAGGGGTTTGCGACTCCCCAGTCTGCAGAGTCAAGGGATATTGCACGGAAGAAACTACGCAAGTGGGTGCGTGGTTTCCAGAAGAACTCCATGGGGCCTTACCTTCCTAATGAGCGCATGAGAACCATGCTCTACCCTAGGGCATCTGCGGATGCTGTCATTCCTCAGCCTCGCCCTGAGATCCCGTGCAGCCAGCTGACGGTCGATTCAGACATCTCTCATGCAATGAAGGACATCCACATAGAGGTTGATAGGATGTCAAGAGGTGTCAGAGGATACCAAGGACCTTTTGGCCGAAGGTCAGGAAGAGGAGTCTACGGTGGCTTCTGAGTCAAAGGAGGAGGATGTCGCGTCACTATCCGTGTCGTCGGTTCCCGCCCCAGAACCCGGACCCTCTTCATCGTCCCCTCCATTGCCTACGAAGTCGGACGATACCATGGCTGCCATTCAGGCTATGATGGTGATCTTCGATGAGAAGATCAAGCAGAGGGATGCGGATCTCAAGAAGGAGATCCTTCACATGACGCTTCACTGGGGGTCTCAGAAGACTCAACGTCAAGGAGCTTCCCTCCTGTTCCGAGATCAACCCATAGAAGCATGCTGAGTACATGCCCATTACCAACGACACGATTGTTATCTCGGACAAGCTGGGTGCCGTCCCAATCGAGGATGCGGAATTCTGCCCCAGCTTCGAATCCTACCCGGACTGCTTCGTTCTTCTCAGGACGGAACCCGTTTCCAAGGAGGAAACAGAGCCTAAGGAGGTAATAGTATTTGACCATTCTAAGGCTCAGGCTTTGTTCGCTGGCTGCCTGAAGGACAGGGGCTACACCAATTCCAAGGTGCTGGCCCTAAGCAAGAAACGCCCATCCTTTCTTGCACCCAATACTAAGGTCTTCCCCTTCGCGGAGAAGTCCTTCAAGGCAGTATTGAAGGCAATGGAAACGGGGTAACCTTGCCCTACATTGGAAGAGTGTAGGCCCCTCCCTAGCCCTACCACCTGATAACAAAGACTGGAAGGACATTCAGCTAACCTTCTGTCGGGAAGTTGGAGGCTGACATCGCTGGACGGCAGTTCAGCGAGAACCTCCCCAAGTTATCCGAGTTTCTCCTCCGTAGAGAACAGGATACGAAGGAGAGGCTGGCTGCCTCTCTCTCCCTCCAGGTGGCCATGGAGACAATGGCCGGTAACCAGAGGACCCCGGACATGTTCATGGTCCTAGCCAAGACCCACTTGGCGACCCTGACGAAAGACTTCTACAGCTTCATCAGGGCACAACGGGCGTGTAGAGTTCATGTTTGCGTCGGCGATGATTAAACACGAACCTAGGAAGTTGATTTCTTCCAAGATATGGGGGAAGGATCTCTTCCCAACTGACTTGGTCAAGGAGATCGTTGACAAGGCCGCCACGAAGAATAGGAACCTTCTCCAAAAGTGGGGCATGTCAGGAAAGGGAAATCTTCTCCGGATGAGGGTCCCCAACCGAAGAAGTCGAAAAGACCAAGGCTGCCGCCTCGAACGGCGAAACATCAACTTCCCGTTACCGCAACACCACAGCTGGTGGCGCAACCCCAACCTACCTTCCAACTGGTATCCCAGCAGGTGGTGACTCAGTCACCAGCCTTTACTCCCGCCTACGAGAGGCAGACCACTACCTTTCGTGCTAGAGGTAAAGGCTCAGGGAGAGACTCCTCTAGACGTACCTCCAGAGGGAGAGGAGGCAGGAGGCAAGCAGACGAGGAGGCAAGCGGTCGAGGAGGCAAGCGGTCGAGGAGGCAAGCGGTCGAGGAGGCAAGCCCTCCGGGAATCAGAAGCAATGAGTTGCTTCCAGTAAGAGGAAGACTCCGTCTCTTCCGGGATCGTTGGACCTTCGATCCCTGGGCTCACAGCATCATCAAAAACGGACTAGGCTGGAGCTGGAGGACAGCGCCACCAACATTTCCTCAATTCTTCCAACAACCCTCCTGCGTTCTGGAAGAATACGTCCAAGAACTCTTGAACAAACGGGTGATCAAGAGGGCAAAGTCTATCAATTTTCAAGGAAGACTGTTCTGTGTTCCCAAGAAAGACTCCAACGAACTCAAGAGTCAATCAGGATTTGTCCCCTCTCAACAAGTTCATCGAGAACAAGTTTAAGATGCTAACCCTTCAACAAATAAGGGCCCTATTGCCCAAAAAGGCATACAAAATCTCCATAGACATGGCAGACGCCTATTGGCACATTCCGATGAATCGCCAGATCTCCTCCTTCCTAGGATTCAGGCTTCGAAAAAGAAAGTACAGTGATACCTCTGGATATGAAAGTTTCTGCTTACGAAAAATTCAGGATGCGAAAAGTGATTCGAAGATTTTTATGCCCCAGTAAACTAATAAAATTTCAGGATACAAAAACCTTACGAGATCCCAACTCTTCGCCGAGATTAATTTTAAAAAGCGCGCGCCGCCAGACTTTGAACTTGGGTAGACTCACTCACAGCCTCCCGCTCACCCATTGGTTATCTCCCTACTCAGACACTAGCTGACGCCATAAGATCCTGCTTTCCTATTGGTCGGCAACTATCCCAGCTTGCTTACGCACGGGCGTTCATCTCTCTCTCTCTCTCTTTTCGTTCTAACCTCGATATCGTTAACAGACACTGTGTTCTTTCACTTGTTTGACGTAGTGTTAATATACAGTACATTCGTACGCTACGTGTTATCGTTATTAAACATTCGTTACTGTGCACTGTACTGTATTAGTGTTTACTATACATAGTACTGTATATAACATACGTAGTGTATTATATTACGTATTACGGTAGCCATGGGTCCCAAGAATGTTGCCGAAGGAAAGAAGACGACGACGATGCTCTCGATGGAGACGAAACTTGAAATCGTAAAAAAGTACGAGTCTGGCATGCGTTTAAGTGCGATCGCCCAGGAGTATGGCCGGAATCCATCTACGATAGGCACCATCCTGAAGCAGAAGGTGGCCATCAAAGCAGCGACACCTTCTAAGGGCGTCACTATTTTCTCCAACAAGAGAACCCACGTGCATGACGAGATGGAGAGGCTGCTTCTTGTGTGGATCAAGGACAAAAAGATCTCAGGAGACACCATCACTGAGACTACAATTTGCCCGAAGGCCTCCGCCATTTTCGGTGATCTTGTGCGTTCTCAGGCCGAAGAAGGGGCAGGAGAAGGAACATCCCAGCAGGAACCCCCAGAGTTCAAGGCTTCTCGTGGGTGGTTCGAGAAATTCAAGAAAAGGACTGGCATTCATTCAGTGGTACGGCATGGGGAGGCAGCCAGCTTGGACACGAAGGCCGCCGAAGCCTTTGTTAAAACGTTCGACGAGTTGACTCTGCAGGAAGGCTACAGTTTTCAATTGCGACAAAACTGGACTTTTTTGGAAGAAAATGCCTCGTCGGACGTTCATCACGGCGGAGGAGAAGAGGCTAACCGGACATAAGCCTATGAAGGACAGGCTTACCCTAGCTTTTTGTGCAAACGCCAGTAGGGACTGCAAGATAAAGCCCCTGCTGGTGTACCATTCAGAAAATCCCCGAGCCTTCAAAGCCCACAAAGTCATCAAGGAGAACCTTCCCGTGATGTGAAGGGCAAATGCTAAAGCCTGGGTAACGAGGCAACTTTTCATTGACTAGGTGAATGTCTGCTTCGGTCAGACTGTCCGAAAATATTTGGAAGAAAAGCGCCTCCTATGAAATGTCTGCTGGTGTTGGACAATGCTCCAGCTCACCCTCCTGGCCTCGAGGAATATCTTCTGGCCGAGTATTCCTTCATAAAGGTCCTATATCTACCGCCTAATACCACCCCTCTCCTCCAGCCCATGGACCAGCAAGTTATTTCAAATTTTAAAAAATTGTACTCGAAGCATCTCTTCCAGAGATGTTTCCAAGTCACAGAGAGTACAAACCTCACTCTGCGTAAATTTTGGAAAGATCACTTTAACATCGTGATATGCCTCAAACTCATCGATCTCGCTTGGCAGGAAGTTTTGAGGCGTACCCTGAACTCATCTTGGAGGAAGCTGTGGCCTGATGCTGTCTCTGCACGAGACTTCGAGGGGTTCGGGAAGCCTGGAGGCGAAGCCGAGATCGTTAACGATCCTGAACCAATTCAGCAGTCTGAGGTGGCTGACATCGTACATCTTGGTACGTCCATGGGGCTGGAAGTTAGTACGGAGGATATAGATGAACTTATCAAGGAGCACCACGAGGAGTTGACGACGGACGACCTGAAGGAGTTGGAGACGATGCAAGTGAGTGATGTTCAAGAGCAGTTCTCTAGGGGTGATGAGGAGGATGTTACACCTTTGAAAACGGCAGACATCAAGGAAATTCTTGCATGTTTCCATAAAATGGCAGACTACTGTACATCGAAAAGGAACATCCAGAAAAAGTTTATACCAACCGTGCGCTTCAACACTGCAATGACGTTTGCCTAACGCATTTTAGAAATGTGTTGAAAAGTAGGCAGAAACAAGCTTCAATGGATAATTTCTTATTTAAGAGGCCAGCGGTATTAGTAGGCCAAGACGAAGGTGAAAGTGAAGAAAAGAAACAGAAAAGAGGAAGGGATGAAGAATTAGAAGGTGAAAGTAAAGAAAAGAAACAGAAAAAAGAAAGTGATGAAGAAGTAGAAGAGATTTAGAAAATATGAAAAACGTAGTTATAAAAAAGCAAAAAAAAAAATTCCATTTTAAGTTTTGTTACCGTTAAGTGTTAAAGTATTTTTTTCTTTCATTTTATAGTTTTCCATACGTAATGTTAAGTGTTAATTATTTCTGCCATTTCGTAAAGTTTAAGTGTTAATGTGTTAAAGTGTGTAAATTACAGTACGTAGTCTGTCACTTGTTACGTTTTCTGCCTTATGCCATCCTCCTCTGCCGTGACTTCGCTATCGGACATCGTCTCAATCAAAAGGTAAGTTTCAACTTTTTTGTTACACTAATTAACTGTAACCTTTTTTCATAGTATCAATCCTTAATTTAGGTGTACGTACAGGTAACAATACACCTTCACTGATCCAAATGCTTTACATACAGTACCGTAACTTTTATACAGTAGTAAAGAAAACGGACTGTTTTCTTATGGCTTGGGGGGGATAACTAGGCTATAACTACATTATTGAATAATCTCATAGTGGTTTCTGGAATGGATTAGGCTGTTTTTAACGGTTGTGTTAATTATTGAATGATAGAAATGGCTGAATTGCATGTTTATTACTACAGTTTAGCGTGTTTATGGAAGAAAAGGTGTCTTCTCGTAAGGCTTGGAACGGATTAGGCTATTTACATGTAAAATGCGACTCAGGATACGAAAAAATCAGGATACAAAACCGTATCCTGAACGGATTACTTTCGTGTCCTGAGGCATCACTGTACGTTTTCAGAGCCATGCCCTTCGGGCTAAACAATAGCCCCAAGGATCTTAACGAAGCTTGCAGAGACACTCGTTCAACAACTACGCCTACATGGCGTCCACGTGGTGGCTTACCTGGACGATTGGCTGGTGTGGGCAGCATCGGAAACGGAATGCCTGCAAGCCTCCACGAAAGTGATCCAATTCCTGGAACATCTAGGATTCAAGATCAACAAAAAAAAAGTCTCGACTATCTCCAGCTCAGAAGTTCCAATGGCTAGGCATACATTGGGACCTTCAGTCACACTGCCTCTCCATTCCGTTAAAGAAGAGGAGGGAAATAGCGAGGTCTGTCAATAGACTCCTCAAATCCAAATGGATTTCAAGACGGCAACAGGAGCGGGTGCTCAGCTCGCTCCAGTTTGCTTCGGTGACAGACCCAGTGCTGAGAGCACAGCTAAAAGATACATCAGGAGTCTGGAGAAGATACGCATCAAATGCTCGAAGAGATCTCAGAAGATCACTACCGTCTTGGCTACGATCACTTCTCAAACCATGGTTGGAGGCCAGGAAGTTCAAGAGGTCAATACCCCTACAACTACCTCCGCCCTCAGTTGTCATCCATACGGACGCATCGCTGGAAGGATGGGGGCGGTCACTCCCATCATAGAAGAAATTGTCTCCTCGTCCCTCAGCCCACGTGCGACTGACTTTGGATAGCGATGAGGTGGTCAGATGTCTGAATCGTCAAGGCTCAAGATCGCCTCAACTCAACCAAGTGATGTTGGCCATCTTCCGACTAGCGGAGAAGAAAAGATGGCACTTATCAGCAGTTCACCTTCAAGGGTTCCGCAATGTGACAACGGACGCTCTATCCAGGATAGCTCCAATAGAGTCAGAATGGTCCCTAGATGCAGAATCATTCTCCTTCATCTTACTCAAGTCCCGGAACTGCAGATCGACCTCTTCGCAACGAGCGACAACAAGAAACTTCCTCGATACGTGGCCCCGTACGAGGACCCTCTAGCAGAAGCAGTGGACGCCATATCCTTAGACTGGAACAGATGGACCAGGATTTAACTGTTCCCTCCACCCAACCTTCTGTTAAAGGTCCTCAAGATGAGATCCTTTCAAGGAACAGCAGCCCTAGTGGCTCCCAAGTGGCCCCGGAGCAACTGGTTCCCCGATTCTGGAATTACAACCGAAGATGATTCCCCTGCCGGACCCAGTTCTGTCTCAAGTTGAGAAGTTGACTGTCTTCGCTTCATTACAGAAAACCAGAGATCTTCATCTCATGATTTTCTCTCCCTAGCCATAAAGAAAAGGTTTGGAATCTCAAAGGAAAGCTTAGACTTCTTGGAGGAATATAAGTCGAAATCTACCAGAAGGCAATAGAAGTCATCTTGGAAGAAATGGGTGGCCTTTGTCATGGCAAAGAATCCGAAGGAAATCTCAATGGATTTCTCCTTGTCTTTCTTTATTCACCTTCACGGACAAAGTTTCCTTGTCTTTCTTTATTCACTTCACTGACAAAGTTTAGCAGCCAACACTATCTCGACGTGTAAATCTGCCCTGACAAGACCCTTACCTTATGCCTTCCAGATAGACTTGTCTAACAAAATCTCTAATAAGGTGCCGAAGGCCTGTGCCAGACTTAGACCTGCGGCTCCTCTGAGACCCATTTCATGGTCTCTTGATAAGGTGCTACATTTTGCATCAGGTTTGTTCAATGAGACTTGCCTTCTGAAAGATTTGACTCATGTTATTTTCTTGTTTGCTCTAGCCTCAGGAGCTAGTTAGTGAAATTGTGGCATTATCTAGGGAAGAGGGCCACATCCAGTTTGCTGACACGGGGAAGCTCACCCTCTTTTCCTGACCCAACGTTTCGCGCCAAGAACGAGTTACCCACTAAAAGTTGGGGTCCCTAGAGAATCTGCCCTCTGAAGGAAGATGTCTCTCTGTGTCCAGTGGAGAGTCTAAAGGTCTATCTTCGCAGAACTTCAGACTTCGGGGGAGGACAACTCTTTAAAGGAGAAACATCGGGTTTAAACCTGTCACTTAAACAACTAAGGGCGAAGATCACCTACTTCATTCGCAGAGCGGATCCTGACAGTACATCCGCAAGTCATGATCCTAGGAAGGTCGCCTCTTCCCTGAATTTTTTCCAGCTAATGGACTTGAGAGTCTTCGTTCGTTTACTGGATGGAAATTATCCAGGGTGATCTTTAAACACTATGCGAAGCAAGTGCAGGAAGTGAAGAGATTCGTGGTAGCGGCAGGTAGTGTACTAAAACCTGATGCTTAGTGCTGCGAGGAACAGTGAATTATATGGGACGTTAATTCCATGGGTGTCTATGTTGGCACTAGTGCACAACATCATAGTGAATTGTCATCATGGTGACAATACGGACTGTTCTAATATACTGAGGTAATATAACTGGTGACAATACAGACTGTTCTAATATACTGAGGTGATATAACAGACTGAACACTAGTGCCGCGTGTTTATTACACGAGTGTAAATTGAGGAATTCTCAGAAAGACATTACAATTCCTAACGGAAATTGACGTATGTGGTGGCAAGTTTTCCTTTTTAGGTATCACAAACATTTCTGTTTATGTCATTGTGTCTATGTAACTTGAATGATTTTAAATTGCAATTTTACATCATAATACATGTATGCCCATCCTTACTTATTGATAATAAATGTCTAATTGTTTCGTGCATCTTATTTCGCCCTAAACATTATAATAAAGCCTGTGTGTGAGTATTTATTCTACCCTTTATTCTGCATAATGTATTTGAACAATAATATTACCTTTGTTCTTACGCTTCTGCAAACCCTTCCGGCTAAATGTAACTTGTTCCGATACTTGATACAAACTCGGGCTACTGACATGCACTGAGACCTGCATGTCTCCTTTGACCACTAGGTTGGTTACATATAACATGCAACTTCGAGACTTTTCCCGAGTCTAGTTTGACTCTTCCCTGTAGGGGGTAGGAAGCACTAACAGTGTATGTTTAGCGGATATGACTTATAATGTAATGCCATAGGTCTCTTAGGTCCTAACGACCAAGGAAATATTGTCTGGAAGTCGAAGGCACAGCTGGGAAATCCACGATACATTAATGCTCTGGTAAACTTCCATCAGGACGACATGGCCCGAGCCCAAAAAACGGATTTTGAGCGAGCGAAAAAAGGGATTTTGACGAAGGAAAAATCTATTTCTGGGCGAGAGACCTGTGCCGCCCAGTGAAATGCTCCTATAGCACCATTTCTAAGGAATATAACTGCTAAAATATTACCAGAGAAAAAATGCATAGGAATGCTAGGTTGAACTAGCTCGCTCACCTATTGGTGTCGGTATAATCTAGGGCATAACAGACCAGAGGTCTCGTACCATTTAGATATCTCCTCTTCAAAATCCCTCAATAGTGAGGTGCGGTTCAACCTCCCCTGCCGCGCAAACTAGTACTACTAACTCTACCCACGCTTGCCCAGCACTCCCTATAGCAGCCCTAAGTTTGGGGTTTGATTAGTGGGGGACAACTAGGGTGGGTTCACTGGGCGGCACAGGTCTCTCGCCCAGAAATAGATTTTTCCTTCGTCAAAATCCCTTTTCTGGGTCGACCTGTGGGGCCGGTGAAAAGGGTCCTTCTTATACACTTTTCTGATATAAACCTTCCAATTATACCAGAGAAAGATAAAAGCATGGAATGCAGAGGTTACTACCCTCGCGCGAGCACCTTGTGGGTGTCGTGTATAAAGCAGAGGCGCGTGAAAACCACTATTCACAGGCTGTCTTCCATTTAGCTAATTCCTCCGTCAAAGGGATGGGCCGATTCAGAGGCACCAGCTACGCTACTAGAACCATGCCACCGACGCCCCGACGCGAGCGCCATCTGATCAACATCCTTCTGCTTTGGACTTGCTAGCGTGTTCGTAGAATTTTGTGCTCTCGGTGTTTTCACTTTTCGTGGATTTATTTCGTCATGACCGAAGCTCCAACTTCACCCATTCCAATGTTAAGTACCATAGTTTGTTTTGACAGCTTTTTGTAGTACCGGGCAGTTGTCCTCTTCCCAGTACTGTATAGTTTATTTTTATTTCGACCGGCTTGGCATTCTGCGGTGTCGGCAGCCATTGTTGTTTTGATTCGACTCGCTGGGAATTCATGTTAGTCTTGCCCATTTGGTACTCTGTCAGTTAGGTTCTTGGTTAAGTCACTGGCCTTACGCCTTTTTGAACCATTATTATTATTATTATTATTATTATTATTTCCTATGGTATTTTTGCTAGCAAGTCGAGTCTCGAACAAGAATAGCGTTCTGGCTTTATTATAGTTTAGTACCCGCCCTGAGAGGCGTTCGTCAGTGGACTATATCCTTTTAAAATTGGTTATAGCAGACGTTATTCTTCGTTCGTAGTCTTGTATTTGACGTTACAAGTTTCTTGTTATACTTATATCATATTATAGTGTGCTTAATTAGGTTCTTTATAGCGTAACCACGAGAGCGAGAGCAGGGAGTTCTCGTTTTCTATAGCCAGTCACGAGTTACCCTTTCTCTTTTTTTCTTTCTTAACCTCGGGTATGGGAAGTGGATTTACCGTTTTCCGTTTTATACGATCAACGGGTTCACCCTCCCCCCTCTCCCTCGACGGGTATATGATATCTTACGAGTTATTTTAGTTTGTGGTTACTATTGAAATAGATAGCATTATTAATAGGTCCCGTTCCTGTGTGAGTGTTTTGGGCCATCATTCAGAACCCCCCCTGTTCCCCTCGTAGTTCCGTCCTCTCCCCATTACGGCTTGGGAGTAGGATCTGAACATTCATCCACTCCGCCTTGAGTTCTACTCCGCCATGAGGGATACTCAATGAGCTTGGAACTATAGTTATATATTGTTTAGATGCAACCCTCTGGAAGGGCCTCATCCTCCGGTGGCCCTTACACCCGGTCTCCGGCCACGGCCATATCCACACAAATATTCATTATTAATCACAACTGAATTATTCAGGACCTTTCACCGGACCTCCGGCGTCACCGGAGATCACCAATACGCTTAACAATAATATTAGCCTTAGCCTTTAGCTACTGCTTGTGTTTTATAATTTATTTATTACGGGCCTGTCACTGGATCCCCGACCCTGTCAGAGGTTCGGCAGATTTCATTAGATTATTTATTCTTATTTTAATAATATTTATAGTGATACAGACCCATTTCCATTGCTCCGACACACTCCGGTGCAGGAAACATTTATAGTTCACGTATTTTAATATGGAGCTCCGGCTCTCAAGTCACTGAACTCCCCTAAGCACACATACTTCATTATATCTAGGCTCTGTTAGTAGATCTTAATCCCTTACCAGAGTCTCAAGGAACATCCAGACTTATGTCTCCTTTCTTTTACAGAAGGTCCGCTGTGCTGCCCAGGGCTGCCCCGCCTCGTTCAACGATCCCGTTGGACATGACCTCTGTCGTTCGCATGCGCATTGCGCCATCTCCTTTATTCGGGAGCCGGGACAAGCCCCGTATATGATCTGGTTCCCGGAATCGTGCACACACTGTTATGAGTTGTCCTCCATACTCCTGAACGATGATGTAAGTTGGTTTTCGTTTTGTTCCTTGTTTATCTTTTGGAGATACATTAATTTGTCCCTTAATTATATATACATGGTATATTTCGGAGAACAATCCTTCTCCTTCATCACTAATCACCTCAACTCTTTCAGGCCGATGATGAGTCTCTTCGGTCAGCAAGGGCTGCTCTTCGTCCTTGGGTCATTTGGGCTCAGTCAAACCAGGAATGCAACAGAGCTACGACGAAGGTCATTCAATTTCTCAACAAACTGGGATTCCAAGTCAATCTCCAAAAGTCTCGCCTACAACCATCAAGCCACTTCGAATGGTTAGGCATCCGGTGGGACCTTTCAAAGCACAGGCTCTCCCTTCCTCCCAAGAAGGTAAGGGAGATAGCTTCCAAGGTCAGGAACTTTCTCAAACACAAACAGGTGTCCAGAAGAGCTTTAGAAAGAATCCTCGGCCTTCTCCAATTTGCCTCGGTAACCGATCTCCTATTAAAAGCCAAACTCAAAGACATCAATCGAGTTTGGAGAAAGAGAGCTACAATACCTTTGAGAGACAAGATCTCGAAGATCCCGTCTTAAAAATGAGACTACGACCATGGTCCGAACGGAAGAACCTCTCCAAATCGGTTCCTCTACAGTTCCCCTCTCCACAAGTGACAATTCATACGGACGCGTCTCTGAGTGTATGGGGGGGTTACTCCCAACATCAGATGTTTCAGGGCTCTTGGTCACCCACCATGAAACAGTTCCATATCAATGTTCTCGAAGCCATGGCAGTGTTCTTGACCCTGAAGAGAATCTCTCCTCCGAGGTCGACCCACATCAGAGTGGTCTCAGACAGCACAGCAGTAGTACACTGCATCAACAGAGGAGGATCCAAGTCACCCAACCTGAATCAGATCCTGGTCACTGTCTTCGCCTTGGCAGCAGACAAAAACTGGTTCCTGTCAGCAACTCACCTAGCAGGAGTCCAGAATGTGATAGCGGACTCACTATCCAGGACAAAACCACTGGAATCAGAATGGTCCCTAGACATGAATTCCTTCCGGTGGATACTCAGGCTGGTTCCGGGCCTCCAGGTAGATATATTCGCGACCCAACTGAATCACAAACTCCCCTGTTATGTGACCCCGAACCTGGACCCTCAGGCTTATGCCATGGACGCATTAACCCTGGATTGGAACCATTGAAAGAAGATCTACTTATTCCCTCCAGTGAATCTTCTACTGAAAGTCTTACACAAACTACGCTCCTTCCAAGGGGCAGTGGCTTTAGTAGCACCTCACTGGCCAAGAGCAGTTGGTTTCCTCTCCTCCTCGAGTTGAAACTCCGTCCCTTCCGGATCCCATTTCCCCAAACTGACCCAAGTGGTCCAAACTCGGACTGTGTCAGATTCCTCAAGGATAGCCAAAACCCTAACTTTGTGGATTTCATGAAGTTTGCGGCTCGTAAGGATGCGAACATCGACCCGGAAAATGTCCTCTTTATAGAATCAGACAAAAGGGACTACGATTCGCCAATATGATTCGGCAGTTAAGAAACTAGCAGATTTCTTAAAGAATTCAGACCATACTTTTATGACTCCTAATTTAGCCATCTCCTTCTTTAGGTCCATATTTGACAAAGGCCTAGCAGCTAGCACTATAACCACCATTAAGTCAGCTTTGAAGAAGGTCTTCCTTGTTGGGTTTAACATTAACCTGGCGGATTCCTATTTCTCATCTATTCCAAAAGCATGTGCTAGGCTTCGACCTTCGGTTCGTCCACAAAAGGTCTCTTGGTCTCTGAATGATGTCCTCAAACTTGCGTCAGACACGGACAACGAATCCTGCTCCTATATCACTCTTCTTAGGAAGACTTTATTTCTAACAGCTTTGGCCTCGGGTGCTCGAATCTCAGAACTAGCAACTCTCTCACGAAACTCGGAAAACAGAGTTCCTCCCTTCAGGTGAAGTACTTCTTTCTCCAGACAGAGCTTTCCTAGCTAAAAATGAGGACCCCCAAAATAGGTGGTCCCCTTGGAAGATTATTCCTCTTCTCCAGGATACTTCTCTATGTCCAGTCACTACTCTCAGGGCATTTTTAGCTAGAACTGCCACCTGCTCGTCTGGCCCCTTGTTTATCAGAGAACAAGGAGGTACTATTTCCATTCAAGGTATTAGGCAACAGATCCTACACTTCATTAAACAAGCTAATCCGGGATCATTTCCCCATGCTCATGATATCCGGTCAGTAGCTACCTCCATCAATTATTTCCAAAATATGGATTTTGATGACCTTAAAAAGTACACGGGTTGGAAATCTCCTATGGTCTTCAAACGCCACTATCTAAAGAACTTACAGGCCCTTAAATACCCAACGGTTGCAGCTGGGAGCCTTATCTCTCCCCAGTGATCTCTTGTTCTTCCTTTCATCCATCTCTTTTCTTCTCCCTCCTACCCGCCACTCGCACCACGACGCCACTCTCCTTGGTGGTTCGTTAGCCCTAAGTTTATTACATGTTTAGTTAGTAAGGTTATAACTATTATTGTGTTTACCATAACTTTAGTGTTGGGTTATTCTTAGCCATGTCAGTTTTGTTACATATTGTGCTCT
The DNA here is from genome assembly GCF_036898095.1 of Palaemon carinicauda. Classification (NCBI taxonomy): domain Eukaryota; kingdom Metazoa; phylum Arthropoda; class Malacostraca; order Decapoda; family Palaemonidae; genus Palaemon; species Palaemon carinicauda. Next base: position 278,950,621 of record NC_090725.1, read on the forward strand.
GATACTCGGAGGCTTCCTTGTTATGTTTGTTTAATCTTACGCTCACTATGTCCTTTGGCTAGTTTATGATTTATGCTTATTTATCTTAATATAATATATGGTTTGCCTTACATGGTATTTTTTCTCTCCCCGCATTAGGTTACTAGTTATTATTGGGCTTGGAAGGCATTCTCTGGTACATTTTCACCGGCTGCCACAGGTCGACCCAGGAAAGGGATTTTGACGAAGGAAAAATCTATTTCTGGGGAGAGACCTGTGGCGCCCGGTGAAACCCTTCCCTATTATTTTGTACGATCCCACCCTTTCCTTTCCAAGCCATCATGTTCAATACAGAAGGATGTTGTTCAGATGGCGCTCGCGTCGGGGCGTCGGTGGCGTGGTTCAAGTAGCGTAGCTGGTGCCTCTGTATCGGTCCATCCCTTTGACGGAGGAATTAGGTAAATGGAAGACAGCCTGTGAATAGTGGTTTTCACGCGCCTTTGCTTTATACTACCCTCGCGCGAGGGTAGTAACCTCTGCATTCCATGCTTTTATATTTCTCTGGTATAATTGGAAGGTTTATATCAGAAAAGTGTATAAGAAGGACCCTTTTCACCGGGCGCCACAGGTCTCTCCCCAGAAATAGATTTTTCCTTCGTCAAAATCCCTTTTCTGGGCTCAACCTGTGCCGGCCAGTGAAATAGTACCAGAGAAACGAACCCAAACTTCAGTAAATATAAGGGAACGAATTAAAATCAACATAACATAACAGTAGTTTAATCAAGAGTTGTAGTAGTAGACGATAGTCTTTTATAACATCAAAAACTGACAGGGTATAATATCCCAGGAAGGGATGACAAAATGTAAAAATAAAACTTGAAATCAAAATATGATCTGAAGTCAGATTATCTTAGATAAAACCATATAAAACTGGACATAAAAGAAATATAGTTCGCAGGACAAAATGTAAATATGACAATTAATAATAGAGATAAACAATATCTAAGACATGGGGACACCCATGGGTGACACAACAAACTGAACTCAGGTAGGAACTGTAAGTGAGGCAGGTAAGAGGAAGATGGCAAGACATGGTACATTCAGGAATTAATTAGGAATTAATTTGTTCGGGGGATACCACGCTCCCTGCGGCTACGGTAGCGAGCTGAAGGGCCTCTAGATGTTTAAGATAGTGCTGCCTGAACACTGACGGGGATTTCCATCCGGTATATTTAGTAAGATCTGCAAAGTTCATGTGATGGAAAAAATTTATTGAGGTTGCTACCGCCCGTATGTCATGGACGTGAGGGAAAGACTCAGGATTAGCCTGTTTGATAAAATACAAAATCTGTTGTCTGATCCCTTTTAAAGTTATAGTCCCTCCCTGTTCTCTGACGAACAAGGGTCCTGAGGTCTTATAGGAAGTCCTTGATAGAAAGGACTTTAGAGTGGTAACAGGACACAGGGAAGGATCCTGAGGGAGCGGGATAATTTTCCAGGAGGACCATCTGTTCTGAGGGTCTTCATTTTTGGCCAAGAAGACTTTGTCTGGGGAGAGGAGAACTTCTCCTGATGGAAGGAACTCGATGTGGCCTGGATCTCTTGACAAGGCCGCTAATTCCAAAATTCTAGCGCCGGATGCTACACTCATAAGGAATAGTGTTTTTCTGAGTAGAGGTATATACTCACATGAGTCGTTGATGGTTTCTGACGCCAGTTTGAGGACATCATTGAGAAACCAGGAAACCGAGTTAGGACGAATGGATGGTTTCAGTCTGGCACAAGCTCTTGGAATTGAAGCTAGCAATGAGTCTGTTAGATCTATATTAAACCCGACCAGGAAAATTTTCTTCAAGGCAGATTTAATGGTAGTAATAATGTTAGCTGCCAAACCTGACTCAAACAAGGTCCTGAAAAAGGTAACTGTTAGGTTTAATGTCATAAAGACAACATTAGAATCCTTCAAAACCTTTTCTAGTTTTTTGACCGCTGAGTCATATTGACGAAGAGTGGAGTGTCTCTTATCTGATTCTAAGAATAAAGTATTCTGGGGATCTATGTTAGCCCCTTTGTGGGCCGCAAACTTCATGAAGTCCATAAAGTTAGGGCGTTCCGAATGTTTGAGGAAGCGAACACAGTGCGCGTTTGTACTATTTGGGTCAAAGTCGGGTTGGGAATCTGGCGAGGGCGGAGACTCAGCTCCAGTAAAAGAGGAAACCAATTGCTCTTGGGCCAATTGGGGGCCACCAAGGCTACTTGACCTTTGAAGGTTCAAAGTTTGTCCAGCACCTTCATCAATAGGTTCACCAGTGGGAAAAGATAAATCCTTTCCCAGGTGTTCCAGTTCAGAGACATGGCATCTGTGGCGTAAGCCCGAGGGTCCAGGTTGGGGGCCACATAACATTTCAGTTTGTGGTTGGACTCCGTCGTGAAGAGATCTACCTGGAGGTCCGGTACGTGGGAGAGGATCCACTGTAACGATTTTTGGTCTAGTGACCATTCTGACTCCAACGGGGTCATCCTTGAGAGTGCGTCTGCCACAACGTTCCGAACTCCAGCCAGGTGGACAGCTGATAGGTGCCATTGATTCGAGGCTGCTAGGGAAAAGATTGCTACCATCACATGGTTGATGGTGCCTGACTTGGAGCCCCCTCTGTTTAGGCAACGGACTATAACTTCGTTGTCAAGAACTAGTCTCAGGTATTGCTTCTTGGCCGGGGAAAGACGTTTTAGAGTTAGTAAGACCGCCATGGCTTCTAGGACGTTTATGTGGAACTGTTGGAACATTGTGGACCAAAGGCCCTGAACCTTCCTGTGTTGGGAATAACCTCCCCAACCTGATAGGGAGGCATCCGTGTGGATGACTATCTTTGGAGGAGGGTACCGTAGCGGGACCGATTTCGACAGGCTCTTGGTGGTTGTCCATGGGAGAAGCCTCTTCCGAAGAATGGGAGGAAGACGGGTCTTCTTGTCTCGAAATTTGTTGTTCGCTCTGGAGCGCCAAACCCGGTTTATGTCCTTCAGTTTTGCTTTCAGAAGGAGGTCTGTCACTGAAGCGAATTGTAGGGATCCTAGGATCTTTTCTTGGTTCCTTCTGGATGTTATCTTTTCCCCAAGAAAGCGTTTGGTATTCTTCGCAATCTCTATTCTCTTGGACCTGGGAAGACACAGGGTGTCAGAGCCTAGGTCCCACTGTAATCCCAGCCTCTGAAACTTGGTCTCCGGTGTTAGGCAGGACTTTTTGAAATTTGAATCCCAGAGACTGAAGATACTGGATCACTTTGTTTGTCGCTTTGAGACAATCCTCGACGTCTGACCAGATTAGCCAATCGTCCAGATATGCGACGACTTGGACCCCTTGGGTTCGAAGTTCTTGAATGACTGATTCCGCCAGTTTCGTGAAGATTCTGGGCGCGATGTTGAGCCCGAAAGGCATCACTTTGAACGTGTAAGCCTTGTTGCCTAGTCTGAATCCTAGGAATGGGTGGAAATGTCTCGCTATTGGAACGTGATAGTAAGCATCGGTAAGATCGATGGAGGTGGTGACGGCCCGACGGGGAAGTAAGGTCCGTACCTGCGAGACAGTAAGCATGTGAAACTTGTCGCATTGAATGAACAAGTTTAGCTGGGAAAGATCGAGGATGACTCTCCGGCTGTCTGAATCTTTTTTTCGGGACGCTGAATAAGCGACCTTGAAACTTCAGATGTTTTGTTTCTTTGATCGCGTTCTTGCGCAATAGATCCTGGGTAAACAGGGTCAGATCCGGTGTCGGGAGTTGATGGAATTTGTTCGGTGGAGGAGGCCCTTCTATCCAACTCCACCCCAGGCCCTTGGAAATTATGCTGAAGGCCCAAGGACTGAACCTCCAGCGACTCCTGAATGCATAAAGCCTCCCTCCTACCTGAAGAATCTCAGTAGTTGGAGGATTTTCCGCCACGGCCTCCGCGTGATCCCTTTCCACGGGAGAAATATCTCCCCTTGCCTCTGTTCTGAAAGGAGCCTCGTGAACCAAGGCCCCTGCCTCGCTGGTATCCATGAGAGGAACCCCGGGACTCATAGGCAGGGTTATAAGCCGATGAGGTGAACGAACTCGAAGCCACTTGGCTTTTAGGGACGAGAACATATTCCTCTTGGGGCTGAGGCTTGGAGGTGGAGGGTCGGATTGTCTGAGCAACTGGGACCAGCTGGACTACCTGGAGAGGTTGGCGGAACTGGGCAGAGCTATAAGGACATAGCCTTTTCCTGCCCCGGGATTGAACGTTCGACTGTTCGAACTTGCATTTGGGAGTGAGACCCCAACGGACTTTGAGGCTCTGGTTCACCCTGGCAGCTTCGCTTAACACCGAGTTGACCATGTCCTCCGGGAACAGGTCCGGGCCCCAAGCGGAGGCTGTAATGAGCTTATTCGGCTCATGACGGATAGTAGCCTCTGATACAACATGCCTACGGCAACGTCTTCTGGCTACCAAGAAGTCATAGCAATACGATAAGGATTGTAAGGTGGCCTTTGTCATGACCTTAAAAGCGTGTTCCTCATCAAAGTAGAGGGAAAACATCTCCGCCATCGTCGAGACGTTTAGGCTCCTGCTAAACCTAGACCGGGACTCGAACTCGAGTCGAATTAAGGTTTCGGGAAGTCTTGGAAGTCGTTCGCTAAATTGCGTCGACGCACAATCAGCAGATAACTTACCAGAGGTAAATGTTGACTGAATGTTAAGCCAACATTCGTTATCTGATGAGAGCAGAAGAGATGTAGGGTCTGTCTCCCGAAGCTGGGGCAAAGGTTTGTCTTCGGCCACTGCCTGAAGAGCTAAGTCCACCATCTTGGTGACGCAAGAGTAGGGGTCTGCTCGTCCACAAGAAACATAGTGTATGTGCTCTTGTGGGGAGTCAGCATGGTGTTCGTGCAACCCCACTCGTTCAGGGTTCTAACCCAAACAGACTGAGCCTGTTCTTTTGGGAAGATAACGGTCTCCTTAGGGACCTTATCTAGCCTGACAAGAGCTTCTTCCGTTAGCCGGGCGAAGCCGGGGAAGGGGAATTGAAGGTCAGGAGGGAAAAATTCAAAGTCTTCAATGGGCCGGGTTCCAAAGCCTTCAATGGTCAACATCCCGTCTGTGAAAGGGCAGTGGAGCGCCATTTTCCACGGGTTTTTTCTAGTGAAAGGCTGGAGTTTTGAGGCGTCAGGGATGAGGAACTGCTGTTGTTGAGGCAGTCCTCCTTCTAAGGTGTCCAGTCTTCTGGTACCGGTAGATAGCATTGAGCTAATCTGTTCTGAGACAACCCTTGACATCATATTAGTGAGAGCCACCGGGTCGAAGTTGGCCGGGGCAACTGAGGAAGTTGGCTGCACTCCCGGGTCCTGAGAAGTAGAGGAGGTGCTAGCTGAGCCACTTGGGGCTCCGGGGAGGGAAGTCTTCTTTGACTTGGTTGTTTTGGGAAGTGTAGGATTCTTGCGAGTCCTAACTAAGGGTCTCTTCTGAGACTTAACCTTGAGAGGAACCGGGTGTGATCTTGGGGTAGATTCACGGTTCTCATCAAAACCTAGAAAGGAAGAAGTATTAGATGCCGAAGAAAAAGAGGGGCTAAGAAGAGGGATCTTAGCGCCAGACCCACCTGCCTCACCTACCTCCTTACCCGTCTCCGGTTCGTCCAAAACCATGGGTTCCAAGTCCAAATTCAGAGCTGCAACATTGTCCTCAATGGGGTCGGGGTCGACACCGAGGTCAGTATCCTGCTGTAATATCGGCAATAATAGGGGCTGCCACTTCTTTAGGCACTGCTGCAGAAGATATTGCGTTGGGATAGATCAGGTTGCAGTAATCTTCAGAAAGGACGTAAGGTTTCTTGGCCTTAACGTTACGGGCGAAGCCGCCTACCCAAACTTTCAAGGTGGCTCTTGCTGTGGTCTTAGCCACTTGAGAACTCTGAAAGAACGGGGATAAGGTTAGCAAACCCGGGAGACGGAGCCGAGAAATGATAACCAAAGGTTCATTATATAAAGCAAGAGGAATGTAAGTAGAAAAATGACCTATAGAGGACTCACTGATTCCGAAGAGAGGGTGGAGACAAGGTCGTAACAGACAAGGCAGTTGTCGGGGTGCCAAACTATCAGGTCATCCATTTGAATCCCACAGTCGGCGTGAGATCTACAGACCTCATGTCCGCAGGGCTGGTGAAGGACGGCCGCGCAGGCTGTCGTCCGACAGCGGACCACCTGTAAAAAGGAAGAGTCTATGAACACCACCTTAATATCTCTAGAAAGGACCCTGGAGGATCCTGACCTTGAAATTAAAGCAAAATGCCTGTCTTAGACTAAACATGCAGAGAACCTTAGACTATTCCAAGAGGAACCCCGGGAGAGCCGGGGATGAGAAAAGGATGTATAAATAAGGGATTGAATAGTAATAAATAATAGTCCAGGGGGCTGGGAACAGAAATACTTAAAGTAAACTTGAGTAAACTTAAAGTTACATCCTTAAAATACATATAATAAAAAACTCCTATTATTATGATCTAATACATTAACGTCCGTGAGAATATAGGGTTCCCGTAGGGAGAGTAGGAATCATAAACTGTGTCAGTGTTATCAGATCCGGCAGTATTGTAAGCCCGGAGGTCCCAATGTCTGATGACGGGAGGGTACGGTGGGAGAATGCTGGGGGAGCCAAGGGATCCCCCAACGAGACTACCGGACGTACCGGGACGAAGGTAATGATTCGTGTAGAATGCTATGATTGTAGGTTAATAATATGTCCTACTACGAACGATAATGGCAGGAGGTACCGTATGATGGGGACACTCCTACCATATAGATAAGGTCTCATTCCTAATTCCATTAAGCTAAAACCAAAGGCCATACTAAGAAGGCGTAGGATATACTGCCCGATTACATGGATAGGGCACGTGATATAGTCCCTGGCGGTCCCGACCTTCCCCCTCCCCAGACTGATGGCCAATCGAGACGACGGGAGGGGGGGAGGGACGAGAACCGCCCGGGATGAATGAGACTAAGTAGCACCCCGTGAGATAATCTCGGTCCTCAGTATGTCGGAATGTTGAGGGAAGACTGAGGAACAAGCATGCTTGGCCCGTATTGTCATAGCCAACAACCATCGAGTAAGAGGAGAGACGTGCTCTGGGAGGGGTGGGGGGGGGGTACAGGGGAATAACGTGGACAGGTGGTGGTAGGCAGGGCTACCAACTGGAGATCCCCTCAACACAACATGGAAAATCCCAAAAATATGATCATAATGGAGTGTGACAATAAAAACAATATGAACTGTTAAAAATACTTAAAAGTAAATAATGAAAAAAGCGTAATCACGTAAAAATGGCTAGGCATGCAAAGTTAATATGGCAAGAGAGGGACTCGAGCGAGTGGCAAGGGAGGAGGCATGACGTCATCTTGGAAGATGGAAAACAGGGGTACCAACCTTACTACTGAAGCAGGTAGATACCAAACAGTAACACAAATAAAGAGCTACGCGAGAGTCCCACTCGAACCAAAACGTAAAACTATGTGGAGCGAAAATAAAACTAATAGTCATTTATAACATCAAAGTGAAATGCTCCTAGAAAAAACAGCAAATCAGTTCCCCGCGGGAACGCTATCCACTATATGCACGAAGGCAGGCATGCCAACATAACTGAGCCTTAATGATACGTAACGCTGATACCATGGTATAATAATAATAATGATACGCTAAAGTTGAAAGAATATAATCGGTGTAAAGGTAAAATTCGCCCAAAAAGTTCGAACGAATAACAAAGATGAAAAGAAAAACGAACGAACTAGCGAGAAAGGGCAGGACCGTGGAACCATGGACGGTTAGAACGGGGACGCTATTCACTATAAAACACTTCTGAATTAATAAAACAAAGGTTACACTGCCCATTCACGCTTAAAACTCATGGATAAAGTACTTAACTTCGATGGAGTAACTTGGGATTCCGCCATCGATGCGTAGAGAGGGGAAAATAATAAAAAAAAAACACCGAGGTAAACACAACCAACTTAACGTAACAGGTGCTATTAGGGAGTGATGGGCAAGTGTGGGTAGAGTTAGTGGTATAGTCTGCGCGGCAGGGGAGGTTGAACCGCACCTCACTATTGAGGGATTTTGAAGAGGAGATATCTAAATGGTACGAGACCTCTGGTCTGTTACGCCCTAGATTATACCGACACCAATAGGTGATCGAGCTAGTTCAACCTAGCATTCCTATGCATTTTTCCTCTGGTAATATTTCAGCAGTTATATTCCTTAGAAATGGTGCTATAGGAGCATTTCACTGGCCGGCACAGGTTGAGCCCAGAAATATATTTTTGGGTGAGATAGCCATGTCGTCCGGATGGACCCGCCCTCCTTTCTACGAAAGGCCTTGGCAGGCTCCCTCCCAATCTTACTGTATCTTACAGTACTGGCCTAACGCTAAAAGGAATGAAGATGGCGGACGGATACAACGTCATCCAAGATGGCGACGAATAAGACGTCATCCGAGTGCTCAAACAGTAACAGAGGAGGAGAATTTTGTAACAGCTCCTCCTTTATCTTGCCACTTTTACCCCTCGATGCATAAATGCTATGTGGGGTGCAGATAGCTATGTGGCGTGTCAAGAATATGTCCCGTTATTATGAGATATCCTAAAAGGAAACTTTAAGGATATTCACGCCAGAAGTTAGAATTCTGGAGACCTTTACTTTGATTCTCTGGGAATATACACTGTAGTCAAATATACCCTAGGAAGGTACTAAAGGAACCTTCCTTCAGAACGACATGGCTATCTCACCCAAAAATAGATTTTTCGCTTCGCTCAAAATCCGTTTAGTTCCTCCAGGTGTTGATGTTAGCATTCAATCAGGCAATACTAGAGAAGAAGTTGAATATTTGTTTTCTCAACAAGATAATTCCCATCTAAATGCTGATCAACAGGCAGAGTTAAGTGACATGTTAGTTGCAAATCACTCCATATTCATTCTTGAAGAAAAAGAATTGGGAAAATTTAAAAATGTTCAAGCTCATATTGCAGTAAGTGATCCACATCCAGTTAGGTCTCCCATGTATCAATACCGATCACTCTCAAAGGATGTGCCTCGATTACCGTAAAGTCAACACACACCTCCAGGTTGCTATTCACCCTATACCTAGATTAGAGGAAATGGTAGATACAGCCACAGGAAACCATTAGTAGGCTTCCTTAGATATGAAAGATGCATATTATCAAGTGGAATTAGATAGAGATTGGATTAAGTTGCAGTCCAGCTATATTTTCACGTATCATGTCTAATATCTTGGCTCCTCTTATTAAGAAAGGGTGGGTTAAGAATTACTTAGATGATATAGTTGTTTGGGCTCCCAGTTTTCCCATCTTGTTGAAAAGGTTAGAGCAACTATTCAAACTTTTCAGTGACAAAGGAGTTAGATTGGATTAAGTTGCAGTCCAGCTATATTTTCACGTATCATGTCTAATATCTTGGCTCCTCTTATTAAGAAAGGGTGGGTTAAGAATTACTTAGATGATATAGTTGTTTGGGCTCCCAGTTTTCCCATCTTGTTGAAAAGGTTAGAGCAACTATTCAAACTTTTCAGTGACAAAGGAGTGAAGGGAAATAAATTTTTTAGGTCATATAATCTCCAAGGACGGTTGTAGACCCTCCAGACAATATCAGTGCAATCAAAGGCATGAAACCACCTACCAATGTTAAGCAAACTAGGAGATTTATGGGAATGTGTGAGTTTTACAGGATACACATTAAGGATTATGCTAAAATTGCTGTTCCCATGACTAGTCTCTTAAAGAGAGAAAGAACCCTTTCTGTGGACAAAGAATTGTCAGTCCAGCTTTGAACAGATGAAACAAGCATTAGTCACTGCTCCAGTTTAAGTAAAGGCTCAAATGACTAAACCCTTTGAATTATTTACCGACGCTAATTTAGATCATGTAAGTGCGGTTTTGATGCAGTGACAAGATGATCAGTTGAAACCCGTTGGATATTTCTCTAAGAAACTGAAGCCAGTTGAGCAGCGCTACAGTACCACTGACAGAGAAGCACTTGCTATTGTCTTAGCATGTCGTAGGTTTCATCATTTTCTTTGGGGTGTTCCATTTACCATTCACACAGATCATCAGCCTCTAGTATCAGTGTTCAAGAGAAAGACTAAATCACCTAGAATGAGCAGATGGGTAATTGATATGCAGGATTACCAGTTCAAGGTAGAATATAGGCCAGATAAAAATAATCAGGTGGCAGATCAACTAAGTAGACCAGTTAGAGCAGTTTTTCATCAGAGTAGGGACTATTATCTCGGTCTGAGCAAGGAGGAGTTTAAAGAAAAGCAGCTAGAGGAACCAAGGTGGGCTGAGCTAATAACCTTTCTAGAGGGTGCAAAATTACCACGTAAGAGGTTTCCTAGAGCTTTGATTACACAGTTCCTGCTGTATGAAGGCTTATTATATCTCAGTGCAGATAAAGTTGATAACTCCATTCAGTTGAGATTAATAGTTCCTAGGGATTTATCCAAGGCAGCTTTGAAGTTCGGTCATGAATCATTGTCAGGTCACTTAGGGATACGCAAAACAATTGATGCTATTGAAAACTTATTTTATTGGTCTTCACTGTTTTGCCAGTATTGAAACTGCTTTATGCTGTGCTTGCATGCAGTTGGAATTGTGCCACCGACCGTAAGTTGAGATGTGTAATATTATTCTCAGATTTGTGAAGTATTCTTTGAGTTGCCAAGCTGACTGTGCAGTGTAACCAGTAGGTTAGGTAAGAGTACAGTATAGCCTAGGCTATGAATTGCATGTTGTTTGACATAGAATCGCTGTCCTGAATGAAGACTTTGTATTACAGGGTACCAGTTTGGAGTACCTCTCATGTACTAGCACTTGTAGAAGTAAGAATAAAAAAACTGGGAACCAGCCTATGTCAAGGCTTGGTTTGTTATAGATAGGCTAGCCAGGAATAAGTCGATTGTCCTAAATTGAATGGTGCCTCCGAATTAAGTAAGGACAATTGACGAAGGTAAGAGTTTAGTGAAAAGTCATGTGTGAAACGGCATGACGGTAGCTCTGTGTTATTTTGTGTTTTGAAGGTGTCAGGCATTTTTGAGATCCCTGCTCACAAGTTGAGTATTATATTTGTCTGTTTGGGATTTCTAGGTAGCAACACACGTTCATTTAATAACCTTGTTGGGTTTTCTCTCAGCCGCTTTGTTGACGCTCCCTTACGTGTGTGTATGCGGGCTTTTGGTGACGCTTCTTCGGGATCTCTTTATTTTGTAAGACTTTCTATTAGTTCCTTATACTAACTGTAGTCTTATTTTTGTGTTATGGACATCTATTCAATGTTTTGGCATGATTTTTTCTTTTATTTAGGCTATTTGGGCAGCGTTAGTTAGCCGCTTCGGTCGGTAGCCTTTCCGGCGAGAATTCATGGTTTTTTTAATTTTTTTATGGGGAATCGCAACGCGTTTTGATTAATTTTAGTCCTGCCTGACGAGATCAGTATTTTACCCGATTTTGGAGGATTAGTTTTTGTTTAAAATGGCATAGTTTCCTCTCCAAGTCAGCAACTCCCCAATTTTGGAAGGTTTTGCTATTATTCCTTTTCCCCCAATTTTACTCAACATGGCGATTTAGCCTATGCAGTAGCTATAGTGAACGAAACCTCGTATTAACGGGGGATTTTGAGGAGGGAGAAGTCTAATTGGAAAGGGACCTCTGGTAGTGGTTTCACTCGCCCCAGTTTTAATACCGACACCTTTTAGGGGTGAGCGAGCTGAGTATATTCCTGGCATTCCATGCAACTTTTTTCTCTGGTATATTTAGCAGTATTTATACCTTAGAAATGGTGCTTTAAAGAGCATTTCATGGAGCGACACAGGTTGAGCCAGGAAAACCTATTTTAGAAAAAAAAAAACGGTTATTTTTTATATTATAGCAAAGATCTAGGTGACACAAAAGTCATGGTGCTTCATATGAACTCTTCAATCATAATAATAGATGTTACTGTAATCTAGCATCATTTCCCGAAAAGCCCACAAACCAAAACATTTTCAGCACAGTGGTCCTCTTTGATTGTGAATCTCGCATAGAAAGCTATAAAATACAGATATCCAGCAAACAGTTCTGGAAAGTAGATATCATCAGCTTTCAGAAAATATGGTCTCGTTTTGTACCGTTGATTGGTACCAATCAACAAAAAAAAAAAAGGTCTCTGTCCCATGGACTAATGGACCACCAATGTCAGTCAGCACTACCAGAACAGTGAACGAGGGATGCGGGAAGGAAACTAAAGGAAATGAAAACTGTACGTGCCTTGCACGCCTACTCGCCCCTAAGTGACCATATGGGCTCCAATTCCTGTGCAGTTGTGAACTATGTAAAGATGAGGAATTGGCTGATTGACCAGTATGCATCATCAACATTCAACACATACCCTCACCACCCCTTACCAAGTTATGGATGGTCCTCCAGAGGAAATACACCTAGAAGAAGGAGCCATTCCTCAAGCTTACCACACTGCTGCACCTATTCCTGTACATTGGCAAAAGAAAGTACATGACCTATTCCATGATGAGGTATTGGGTGTTAAAGAAAGTCTCTCCTATGGTGAGCCAGCAACATGGTACCACAAGATGGTAGTCAAACGAAAACATGACGGTACCCCACGCAGGACAGTGGACCTTTCCCCATTGAATAAATTATGTAAGCAAGAAACATTTGCAGCAGTCACCCTTTCATCTAACACGACGCATACCAGGAAATGGGTGGAAACCACTTGCAGATGCTGGGAATGAGTACCACTCTGCTCCTCTGTGTGAATTTGACCGGCATCTGACTACGTTCATTACCCCATTTGGCAGATGGCGCTCCCGTAGAGCCCCACAAGGATTCCATTTGTCCAGCGATGGCTACAACCGACAATTTGATGACATCCTGTCCTACTTTGAGCATAAAGAAAGATGTGTTGATGACACCATCATTTCAGATGAGAATCTGGAGGACCACAGGTAGTGCATAATAGACTTCCTGAAGACTGTTGAAGATTCAGGCATTGTACTCAACCCCAACAAATTTCAGTTTTCTGACCGTGAAGTAGATTTTGCTGGTTTCCACATAACTGAAGTCCATTGAACCACATGCCAAGTTCCTTGATGCCATCAGAGAGTTCCTTGATGCCATCAGTGTGTTCCCTAATCCGACTTCTACAATAGTTATTCGCAGCTGGTTCGGTCTAGTAAACCAAGTCACTAACTATGCCCAACAGAGATTTCATGACTCCATTTAAATAATTCTTCAGCACAAAATATAAGTTCTTCTGGACCCCTGAGCTTGAAGACGCATTCCAAGCCTCAAAAGGTGCCATCGTCGAAGAAATCAAGGAGGATGTAAAGACCTTAAACGTATCCAAGATGACCTGCCTTAAACCTGATTGGTTGACAAGAGGCATCTGATACTTTCTACTACACAAACACTGCACTTGCACTTCACTCTGGATCGTTGCATGGGTGGATGATGCATTGTCCTTGCAGGCTCCCATTTCCTTTCTAGTGCAGAATCAAGATAGACAGCTTATAAGGAAAGGCACTTGCGGTTACCTGCAGTCTGGAACAAACAATACTTCACCCATGGTTGCAATAATTTGATAGTAGTGACAGACCACAAACAGCTGGGCAAGATTTTCATTGACCTCATCGAGATCACAAATACACAACTTTTTAGAATGAAGCAAAGAACACTGCAATGGCACTTCAGTATCATGCATATGCCTAGGAAATAAAATTTAGCTGCAGAAGCAACACCCCGCCATCCTTCACCATCAGCCCACAGATGCCTTGAGCACTGGCGACCAGATGGAACACTTTTGCCACTGCCATACAAGAGGGAAGCTGCTGGGGTTATGTCACTACCATGGTCACACATTTTTGAAGAAACTCTGAAAGATCACCATGTGTAGGCTCTTGTTTAGACAATTGAGGATAGCTTCCTAGACACCGTCAAAGAGCTGCCACACACCGCCCATTACTGGTAATACTGGAATGAACTGAACATATTAGATGGAGCCATCATCTATCAAGAGTTGATATTTTACCCTCAGGTTGGCGCAAAGTTTTAAACAGTCTAAATTCCGCCCACCAAGGAGTCTACCAGATGAAACTACGTGCATGGGCCAATGTGTTTTGGCCAGGTATGGCTGCAGATATTCATGTAATATGTGCAAGGTGTGCAGATTACAACCTTAATGTGCCTTCACTGCCCCATCTCCCAGCAACATCAACAACACCCAAATAAACTTCAAGTTCATCTTTGCTCATTTTGAATTTGAGGGTCAGAACTACCTGGTGATAAGAGACTGCCTATCAGGTTGTTTGGAAGTGTTTGTATGCCCACCAGGATCCTCACACACCAAGGCTACAGGTCTTATTGGATGCCTCTGCTCATTGCAACAACTGGTGCCCTGGAGGAGCCCTCGAGTGACAGTGGTCCAGAGTTTACAGCCAACACCACTAAAGATTTCCTCACAAGATGGGGAGTCAAATATCACATGTCATCACCATTCCACCCACAGTCAAATGCCAGGGCAAACGTTGCGGTCAAAAGTACAAAGTACCAACTGGACAACTAGATAATGACCACTTTCTACAAGCCCCCCTACAGCTGAGGCACATACCAAACCTTGACTGTGACCACTCTACTACCTACATTATCTTTGGAAGAACCCCAAGAGACTCGCTCACTTTTGTAAACCGGCTAGAAAAGTTTTCCAACCAAAATATCAAGACCAACTTAGCAGAAGGCTTAGAAAATGGAGTTGGCCATCTGCACACGGAATGCCAAATCAATAGTCCCCCTTGATGCCCATTCTTGGCCTGCTCGTCCACTACATATTGGGGACAAATGTCTTCAGAGTGGTGTAGGCTATCATCCAAAGTGCTGGGATAAAACTGGTACAATCACAGAGGTTTTGGACCATGACAAGCACTGTATCCGGATTGATGGCTCTGGCAGGGTAATTAGGTATGCGGGACTGGAGAAACCTCCGTGCCTTATTCCCCATTAACCAACATATGCCTGACCCCACTCCTACATAAACTACAGTTGCAAGCACTCCTAATTACCCTTTCACAGGCAAAACACCACCCTCGAGTCTGCCATCACCCAACCAAATGCCAATGACGCTACCCCCATCAAGGTCGCAAGAGGCACAACCAATAAGCAACAACCATGCTTTGGTGCCACCAGGAGCCAGTCATGTGTTACCAGACACGATGGTGTTCCAACATTACCCAACCTCACTACCTGCCTCACGCCCTCATTAACCCTGGATAGGTACGGTGGGTCGTTTGCGACCCCGAGCGTCAAAAAAAAACAGGTTTTTCTCACGTGACTCACCCCTGTGACTGAATTTGTGGGTGATCGACCTGCAGGAGGTGTCTCCCCTACACGCTCTAGTAGTGTCCAGATGTGCATTGCTGTAGCTGTACTCCTTCCCCGATTTCTGAGACGCGTCGGGGTCGTTCGCGTCCGAGTTTACCCTTCTGAGGTACTTTGCATAATTATCAAAGTTATTACGTATTATGAAATTGTCGTAGAATGGTGCAACTTGTATAGGTTATCAGTTGTGGAAAGTCTTGGTGGATTGTTTGGCTACCATGTGCATGTTTTGTTTTTTAGTTAAAATGTCGTTCATCACCACGAGGACCATTTTACCGCGAGTGCCCCTTTTTCATTTTTTTTCATTTTTTTGCCAAGTCATTTTTCCGTAAGATATTGCCAAATAGTGTCGTAAAACTTTTGCTTGTTTAGTGTTGGAAAGTGTGTCTAGATGATCTGGCTACCCATGCATGACTTTGTTTTTGTCAGATACGACGTAGTTATTGGTATATTGGGTATTTAACTGCGGTTACCAATTTCTGTTTTTTTTTCAACATTTGTAAAAATTACTACGTAGAAAGGAATTGCCGTATATTATTCATTTTTTTTTCATGTTTATGTGTTAGAAAGTGTGCCTTGATGGTTGGGCTAACACGTGCATGTCTTTTTTTTTATCTGAGATGTCGTATATTAGAATGTCGGGCATTTTACCGCGAGTGTCCCTTTTTAATTTTTTTGCCAAGTCATTTTTCCGTAAGATATTGCGAAATAGTGTCGTAAAACTTTTGCTTTTTTAATGTTGGAAAGTGTGTCTAGATGATCTGGCTACCCATGCGTGATTTTGTTTTTGTCAGATACGACGTAGTTATTGGTATATTGGGTATTCAACTGCGGTTGCCAATTTCTGTTTTTTTTTTCAATATTTGTAAAAATTTACTACGTAGTAAGGAATTGCCGTATATTATTGATTTTTTTTTCATGTTTATGTGTTAGAAAGTGTGCCTTGATGGTTGGGCTAACACGTGCATGTCTTTTTTTTTTATCTGAGATGCCGTATATTAGAATGTTGGGCATTTTTCCGCGAGTGCCCCTTTTTATTTGTTTTGCATTTTTTTGCTTAGTCATGTTACCGTAAGGAATTGGCAAGTAGTGTCGCAAAACTTATATTTTTATAGTGTTGGAAAGTGTTTCTAGATGATCTGGCTACCCATGCCTATTTTTTTTTAGCCAGATATGGCGTATATATAAGTATGTGTTCGATTTTCCTGTGATTGCCATTTTTTCGTTTTTTCCCATTTCTTTCAAAATTACTACGTACTAAGGAACTATCACAGAGTAATTATTCATTTAGATGTTTATTTGTCGGAAAATGTGCCTTGATGGTTTGCCTAGCACGTGGCTGAATTTTTTTTTTCTGAAATGCCGTATATTAGAATGTTAGCCATTTTTCCGCGAGTGCCCCTTTTTATTTGTTTTGCATTTTTTTGCTTAGTCATGTTACCGTAAGGAATTGGCAAGTAGTGTCGCAAAACTTATATTTTTATAGTGTTGGAAAGTGTTTCTAGATGATCTGACTACCCATGCCTATCTTTTTTTTAGCCAGATATGGCGTATATATAGGTATGTGTTCGATTTTCCGGTGATTGCCATTTTTTCGTTTTTTCCCAATTCTTTCAAAATTACTACGTACTAAGGAACTATCACAGAGTAATGATTCCTCTAGATGTTTATTTGTCGGAAAATTTTGTTTACTTTTTTTTTGATTGAATATCATCAAATTTTTTTAGCTAAAATATTGTTTTACATTTTTTTTTTTCGATTTTATTTCCCTTCAAAAAAATTTTTTTGGGTCAGAATTTTAATTTTATAGTCGTAAAATAATCGACAATTATCCAGCAACCCACCATACAATTTTTATGCATATCCAATAATAATTAGATTAGTAAATAACACCTTGAAATTGACATACCCTTCCTACATTTCAAGTGGCAGATTAGGGAGTCTGAGTCAGTGTGGTTGGCGGCCATTTTGTGGACATATCCGAAGCGTAAGCTGCCCTATCTATATATATTCTTGTTCCCTATAGAATTTGTGATATTTTGGTATATTTTTACCTGCATAAATATCATATTATATATTAAATATATGTATTTTTTTACGAAATTTCTAAGTACTCAAAAAATTACCTTTAGATATGGCCCCTGATATAAATGTAATTTACAAAATAATGAAGATTTTTTTACATATTTCTATTTTAGGATAACATATGTTTATTCCCTAAAAAAATTAGCCACTTCCTATTTCATTTGGGTACCCAAAAAAATTCATGAAATTTGGACAAATTTTTTTGGCCAAAAAAAGTTACCCTTTTTTTCTCATTTCAGATCTTCACCTCCATGGGTCTGACTTCATCCAAAATACATCAAGATGTGTCCTAAACATTCAAGAATCAATTCCTAAAAGGATTTGTGTATATATGTATAAACTTTTTTTTTATGAATTTTTACGTCAGGTCTTTTTTTTTTCTACTTAATTTTTTAAAATATTTATAATAAATAGTTTTTCTGCAGATGAGTAGTATTTATCTTTACAGTTGTTTTAAGCATTCATTGAAGTTTTTTTTGGCAAAAGAAAAAAGGAGGTTACTGCAAAAACTGATTTTTCAAGAATTTTTTTTGGCGTCGGGGTCGTTCGCGTCCGAGTATACCCTTGAAGGGGTGTCCGAGGACCGTACCTATCCAGGGTTAAGTAACCAGAAAAAGTTGGCAGGGGTCTGAGGAATGAATAATGGAATAGTTAAGCTCGTAACTTTAATTACGTTTGATGGGGATGAAGAGTTATGGTATGGTAACACAGTATTGTTAAGGATTTAGTAAAACTGAACAGGGAAAGCACTGTTTACATGAAGACCAAGCCAAGTCTCACTCCCGCTCATCTCTCCCCTAATGCTTACTTTAGATTATTAGGTAGGTTTAGTAAACAGATTTTGAGCGAAGCGAAAAATCTATTTTTGGGTGAGGTAGCCATGTCGTCCTAATGGAAGTTCCTTCATTAGTAGCTTTCTAGGTATATTTGACTGCAGTGATATATCCCAGAGAATTTACCAAAGGTATCCAGAATTCTAACTCCTGGAGCGAATATCCCTTAAAATTTAAAAAAGGGATATCGCGTAATATAGAGGAAGTATTCTTGACACGTCTCATAGCTATCTACACCCCTAATAGCGCTTTCGCTTCAAGGGGAAAAGTGGCAAGAATATAGGAGTCGTTAAAAAGGCAACGCTCCTACCGTACTGTAAATAGTGCGCCAAATCGCCACCGCGCGGCGCCACCAAGCCATTCTTTGTAGCTTTGTAGGTCTTGCAGATACAGTACCATAGGGAGGGATTCATTATCCTTTTGTCAAAAAGAGGGTGGGTCCATCAGGACGACATGGCTACCTCACCCAAAAATAGATTTTCCGCTTCGCTCAAAATCCGTTTATTGGGCTTAGGCCATGTCATCCTGATGGAAGTTTACCAGAGCATTAATGTACCTGTGGATTTTCAATAGTGCCGTTTATCTCAAGCTAAATTTTTCCTTTTCGGTCTTCTAGACCTAGAGACACTTGATGTTACCGTTCTACATCAATCAGCTGATCATAAAATATGTCAGTGCTTCCTGTCCCCTACAGGGAAGAGTCTGGGCAGACTCTAGGAAAAAACCCGAGGATTGTAAGTTCAAGGAAACAATCTAGCAAACAGTTTGTATATTAGTGTCATCATATACGTAAAGCATAGTTTGTACTTGGATGGTATTGATCTGTGTAGGTTACTGATACCTCCTGGGTCTGTTTGTTAAAGAGACAGACAGGTTTATATACGTGTAGGAAACCTTAAATCAGTAAAATGAACAGTTTAGTACAATCAGTTCTTACCTGTTTGCTTGGAACAGTAGTAATCTTAGTTCCCAGTATTTTCTTGAATATTAAAAGAATCAAGGATGCTCTGACTTTATTCTTAATCTAGAATGTTTGAGGCGAAAGAGACGCAAAGATTCCTTCCATTGTTTATTACAAAAAAAAATAGAAATCATAGTTGTATTCAATTACATATTACACTGAAAAATTCTGCATAAAAGCATAAACAGTAATAACAGAAATAAAAATCAGTTTCACCTGAAAAGGAAACACCAGCCACTCTATGGGAAATTGACAAATTCGAAGATAATTTGTACTTTTCCTAACCATACAAACCTTAGCTATTTACATTGGGTTTACCTTTTAGCGCAGCTGAAATGGCGAGCCATTAGAAAGTAACGAGGGTGTATTACCCCTGCGCTAGTTAGCGGGGGGGGGGGGGGGGGGGGGAGTGGTAGCTAGCTACTCCCCCCCTCACACACCGGTGAAGCTCACTTTCACTTAGAGGTAGGATTTGTCTTGGGGGACAGGGCTGGCGGGCAAATATGTGTAAATAGCTAAGGTTCGTATGGTTAGGAAAAATACAAATTATCTTCGAATTTGTCATTTGTTCCGTAACCGAAATACAAACCACGCTATTTACATTGGGTGACTTACCCCCTTAGGTAGGGTGGAGTCCCCAGCCATACTGGCTTTGGCTTTACCCGGGGACTCAGAATCCGGGTGAGTCGCACTCGAGAAAAGGAGTCCCTGCACCTCACAAGTTCCTTGCTCAGCAAGGAACCGTGTGGCCTACATAAGCTTGTGTGTGAAGGAAGAAGTGTGACCCGTCCTTGGCAGTTGACCTGGAGTTCCAGAAGAAACACTGGGTTAGGACGTTCCCAATACCACCTCGTCAGGGTATGGGGGATGCGACAGTATTGACTCAATACTCGGAACACAAGGAAGCATGGTTTACCTGCAGAGGTTCGAGGTCAGCTATGCAGAGACCAGGATGCTACTTCCCCGTAGAGGGGATGATGAAGAAAGAAGTAAGGGCCAGACATACTTCTTTCGTTCATGCAGACTAAAACTTGATAACAATGCCCTCAACCTTCTACTACCTGTCCAAAAAGGAGCCTGAGGTTAGACCAGCTGTTGTGTAGCCACCACAGAGATAAAAAACGTATCGAAACTCCTGTGGGTCATCCCCTGTAGGAAGCGGGCTGCAAAGGTCAGACGCTTCCAGACTCCAGCTTGTAGCACCTGCGTCACAGTAGTATTACTCGAAGGCGAGGGACGTTGCGATGTATCCGACATCGTGCTGTAGGGCGACGTGACGGGGGAGGGTCTGGAGACAGGTCGAGATGAATGTCCTTGAGTCCGAGCTGAAGAGGTATACTGGTGACTCTCCCCCGTGTCCTTCTTGTGCTCCCAAACCGGCTGCAACTGAGGACAAACTGCAGCTGTTCCCAAAACTAATCTCTCGATTCCTTTACTGGCAAGAATGAAAAGGTTTTGGGACATCAGATACAGAATGGCGACTCGAAATCTAGAAGGAATTGGACCGAAGGGCCGGGACCCCAAGATTCTGAGTCTAGCCAACAACTCGGGAGCGAACCTGAATGTTGCCTTCCCCTATTCCTTAGAAAGGGCGGAGTCATACGAGACCAAGAAGATTGCTTACATACTGGCCGCAGCCAGAGTGAGCAGGAGACCCAAGACGGAATACGATCAGAGGCCTGACGTAAAGGGTCTTGAGAAGATCTTTTAAGGGACTAGAAAGTCCGAGCCATGCTCCAAGTTGGAGGTCTCACTCCGACTATGGCAGGGACGTTCGCAGCTTCGCATGAGCGAGGAAAGGCCCAGCAGGAAGGAACAAGTTATTCCTTTTAAGCCTGAAGGTCAGGGAAAGGCTGAGCGACAGGCTCCATTGCCGAGAGCGGAAAGGAGTTTCCTCCCGCCGAAAGGCAATAAGATCTTTATTGCTGGAGAAGAGGCCTCAAGGGAAGAGGTATATCTCCCACAACACCAACCACCGAAGACTTCACTTCGCCTGGAAGACCCCTGCGGATGACTATCGCATATGACACGACCTCCGTCCCGCGACTATAGCGGGTTGTTTCTTCTTGAGGAGGAGGTGTAGTGTCTCCAGGCATGAAGCCGAAGCGACGCCCCGGCTCGTGAAAGATTTTGCATTGTGGTTGTTTGAGTAGCCTGTGCCGTGGGAGAAGCTCTCCCGGCAGTTCCGTCAGGGGAAGCAGAGGGTCCGGAAACCGTTCTGCGCATAGTCCCAGTGGAGCTCTCAGGGCCATTGAAAGGTTGACAGACAACCTGGTCTTGTTGAGACCCATTCTCAACAGACAACAAGGAGGGAAGACGCAGGCGTCGATGTTGTCCCACCATCACTGGAATGCATCTTGCCAGAGTCTCGGGGTCTGAGACTGGGGGGAAGAACAGCGGAAGCTTGAGGTTCCAAGCTGTCGCGATCAGGTCCCCTAGATCAGAACTTGCTGGATACTCAAGGCCAAAGACCCACAGGTACACTCTCTCTACGGGGCTCTGCTCGGATAGTCGGAGAGAACATTCCTCTGCCTGGAATGAGAGAGCCGATGGTGGTATTGAGAGTATCTCAAATCATCTCGGTATCTCTACTGCAAGATGCGAAGGTGTGAAAATGCGTCCCCTGCTGGTTAGAACACCCCAGAACCATGAAGTCGACGCGCACGGAGCGACTCGGCAGGACCTGTAGGATCTGTAGAGGGGCCAGACTAAGGCCCCTAAGCCTGCCTGAATGATGGAGAGGTATCCTTCAGGTCCTGACCATAGGCCTGGACCGGAACATGCCCCCCCCCCCCCCCCCCTTCTTTGACGAGTCCGAGAACAGCATCAAAAATGTGGGGAAAAGACGAGAATATCCACTCCCATTAAGAGGTTCCATAGGTCAACACCCATTGCAGGTCTAAACGTTCCGCTGGTCCCATAGAGGCCAGAAAGTCCGGTTAATCGTTGCTTTGAAACCACCGGAACTTGGACTGCCCCACGTGGAACTTATCCTGAGGCGACCGCTCGGAACTATAGACGGGTCAATGAGGAAAAGAGAACTAGGAAACGGTCCAAGGTAGGGCTGAAAGCTCTGCTTGACTGAGAACAGGCACTGCGACCAGAACCGACGTTGCTTAACCTCGCTGGACGGACGAGAAGCGGGGTTTCCAACGTGGCAAGGCCGTTGACTCAATATCATGGCTAGATACTCCAGATGTTGAGGCAGAAGAAGAGAAGGCTCCTAGCAAAATACCATGAACCCCCACTCATGGTAAGCATTCGGAAGCTTGTCCCGGCGCTGAAGAAGGTGGACCCCGACCTACCGGAGTTGACCGGACCTCCAAAAGGCGAAGGAGGCGGAAGCCTGCACCTGAGCGGCCATGAGGAAAGCAGGGAGAGTTCTCTGGGGAAAAAAACCTGCGATGCCACGGCGGGATCGCCACACTGCATCTTAAGCAGGAATACCTGCAGTCTAGGCTGAATTCCACGAGCTTCCTGGAAGATGGATGGAATGGAAACTGAAAATACCCATCCTTCCCATCCAGGGCCTAAGGAGTCCTGTCGCCTCGTTACCAGTCTGATCGATTCTGCTGTTCCATGCTGGATGAAGTTTGTTCGACAAACTTGATCGGGGCTGAGAGGTCGACTACAGAACTCCCGTCTCAGATACTTTCTTACAAGAAAGGATCGACTGAAGAAGCCGGGGGTGAAGCCGTCGATGATCCTATGGAGGACCTTCTCCTAAGGCATGGATCATTCTGCCCAAACGGGCAAACTCTTGCCGACCCTATGGCATAGAGGTTCAGAGACACTGAATTCGCTGACAGAGACGGCAGGCGCGACATCCTTGGCTGATCACGGAGATCGTGCAGGAATGGGCATCGGGAAGCTGTCATCCGGATGAGTAACCTTAGGCATCCTTCCAGCGTGAAACCTGCAAGAGGGAGGTGCCAATCCTAGATTTCGTGAACTCTACCGCTCCCTCTAGGACTATTCCCCCCCCCCCCCCGAGAGCCATTTGTGCCATCTGTTCCTGACAGGAGGGAACTGCAATTGGACACCTTGTCTCAGTTGTCGTAGCCGGTCCGATAACTTAGGCCGACGTGGCTGAAAGAAAGAAGCGCTGGAGCCCTGCAGGGTCTGGAAGAAAGCGCCTTGGAGGAGTGAAAACGAAGTCGACTTCCTCCGTACAGCCGCTGTCTATGTCTGTCCTTGGGCACAAACAAACTCTTCTCAAGGATGGAACGGTGTCTGAGGTTGTCGACATCCACGGATGAGACACCCGAAAGGAAGCCCTCGGTCATTGCGTCCAGATGGTCCAACATCGAGCTTGCCCGCAAGTTCGAAACTTGACGACGAAACGCCAAGGTGCTTGAGCCCAAGAGGAGGAAAGTACCCATGACTTTCCTGTAGCTTCCTTGAACCAAACCGAGGAGGGAAAGGACCTGGTAAGCCCCTTTCATGAGATGGAAAAGAGGAAGGGGTAAACAGTCACCCCTTGGCCGATGGAGTAATCTCGAACGGAAAGAACCCCGCCAAAAATCTTTCCAGGGAATGACGGGGAAGGGCTAACCAAGGTTCTGGAAAGAAGAATGTTGCTCAGACCTCCCTGAAGATTCTTCTTATTCTTGCATGTGCCATGCTCTGCGTTTACGGGGTGAGGCCGTGTTCTGGAAATACGCCACAGAAGACTCGCCAGGCTGGCCATGCTGTGAAAACCCCAATGGGAATCGCGGTCGCAATCGCCCTGGAGCCCGCGCGATGGTAAATCAATGATTTGCACGTGGGCGAACGTAGAAGCGCCCATGCGCGGTCACGCAGGAACGCAAACAAAGGCGAGCGAAGGAGCACAGAAGGAGGGCAAGCGTGGTAGGAGAGGCTAGAGCTGGTGGTCGGCGAGCGATAACCCATAAGCTAGCAATGGACACTGCAAGAATTAAGCCGACGTTCGTGCGAAGAAACACCGTCGGCTCGTGCGACGGAACACTGTCCGTCCGCGCGACGGAATACCGCTGGTTCGCGCGCGGGCAAACATTGGAGAGCATGTGCGCGACCGCGCATGAGCGTGGGCGTGCGGTCGCGCGGACAGGGGGACGCGTGGGCGCGTGGGCGTGCGGTGGCGTGCGGTGGCGTGCGGTGGCGTGCGGTGGCGCGGGCGCGCGGGTGAGCACAGGCGGTCGGGAGACCGATGACGCGTAGGCAGGCGATGGCGCGTTCTGGCGAGGGATAGCTCGTAGGAGAGTGAAGGCGCGTCGGCAAGCGACGGCGCGTTGGCGAGCGATGGTGCGTTAACAAAACGCTAGCGCACAGGTGAAGAATCGCGCGGGCGCGTAGGCGATTGCCAACGCGAGTGAGACTAGTGATGGTCAGCACGCAGGTGCATCAGAAGGTGAGCGCTGAAGCAAGCTGTTAAGCAGGCGATCCTAAACGGTCAAAAAACCGTTGGCGCCCATTGGTGTGTGGCAAAGAAGGGCGCGCAGATGTGCGCTGGCGATTGAAGAAAGCTGGCGCACAGAAGGACAGAAGTAAAGGTGAGCGCTGGCGAGCAGGAGGAAGATCTACGGCAAGACTCAGCTACCGGAGATCGTGGTCCACAGCAGGCGAGCGCTAGATCGCTACTGATGGTGGTCAGGGGAACTGACACGCGTGGCAGATCGATGGCGATCGTTGACGCGTAGGAGATCGCTGACGAGCAGGTGAACGTTGATGCGTCTAAAGTCGCTGGCGAGCTGGTGATCACTGACGAGCAGAAGGCAACGCGTGGAAGCCCGCGCGTAGAAGAAGAGTCCTTGACCCAGACCTGAACCGAAGTTCTAGATCACGAGGGCGAACGTGGGCGCACAGGGTGCGTAACAGGAACCAACAGGAACAGCAGAGATGATCATCATGAGAGCGCTGACGAACAGGAGAGCGCTGGCGAACAGGAGAGCGCTGGCGAACAGGAGAGCGCTGACGAACAGGAGAGCGCTGGCGAACAGGAGAGCGCTGGCGAACAGGAGAGCGCTGGCGAACAGGAGAGAGCTAGCGATCAGGAAAGCGCTGATGAGCATGAGAGCGCCTGTGAGCTAACACTGAGCAGGAGCAGTAGAGCAGAAGGGCGCACAGGGGAACCCTGACACGCAAGGGAAGAACCCCCGTGGGAGGCAACCCTTTGCCCCGAAGGGATCGTTGTCCGTCAGGAGACTGACGTCCGTCGGAAGACCGTTGTCTGTCCGCCGGGAGACTGCTGTCCGTCGGGAGACCGTTGTCCGTCGGGAAGACCGTTGCCCGTTGGGAAGACTGTTGTCCGTCGGGAAGACCGTTGCCCATCAGAAGACGAGGTCAGACTGCTGTCCATCTGCACCAGGGGCGGAAGATCAAGAAGAAGGAGTTGTAGGTTGCATACGGAGATTCAAAAAGGCGCTTCTTAGCACCCTTATAGGGAGATGAGAGGCCCTTACGACGAGGCGGACGGTGAGCCTTACGGCGAAGGAGGCCAACAGCAACAGCAGCAGAAGAATCCTCCGAAGAGGAGTCTCTATGAGTATACTCTCTCGCGAACGAAAGAGAAACACTTCGTAGAAGAGACTGGTCAGCCAGTGACCTAAAAGGAGCAATCCTCCGAAGAGGGGCTCCTGCAGTTGCCCAGCCCCTTGAGCGAAACTGCAGGTGCGACCGCTCAGCCCCAAGAGCATAGTCGCACGAAAAAAAGGCAAGAGAAGAACCCCCCAAAAGGGGAAAAACTCAAGCATGGACAGGAAAACTTACCTCGGAAGGAAAGTTACCCACCCAAGGAGGCAGGCCTGATAGTTCTAAAATGAACTGGAGAGCTGTCAATCGTCACGGGAGTACTTCCAGTAGGAGACACGCCCCTGACGAAAATCCAAAGGGGAGGCAGCAACAGCCGAATCCCCAGGCCTCAACAAGACAGCTCACACCGTTGCCATATTACAGAAACGAACTAGATCGGTAACTGTAAAAAAATAAAACAAAAATCATTAGTACACATTCATTCCCCCGGGAAGGCTCCGAAGAGGAATCCCGAGGGAAAGGAAACAAGAATTACACAACTGGCACGTGCCCTCACAACCACTTACACTCACGGAAGGAGAGCTGTAACCAACACAGAATTACGTATAACAATTATAATTTTGAAACTATGTAATTATGTAATTTAAAAATGAATGAACACTAAATAAAGAACGAAAACCCCGAAAGGAATCGTTCTACAAAGCTGAAAAATTAACAAATACAATTAGATTCATAAACTAATTGATACAAAACGTACGGCGTAGCAACCCCCCACACGGGAAGGAAGCTACAAGGGGCGTAGTAAATGTAGTACTGTAATAGGGTGAACGACCTCAAGAGAGAGAGAGAGAGAGAGAGAGAGAGAAAGACCGAAGTCAAACTCGACCGCAACCCATAAAATTACACCATGGTGGCCTAAACTGCCGAGGGCTCCACGGAGATATCGTACACTACACACACAACTCTGACAAGGAAACTTACTAATTTCTATACTCAAATATATATACAAACATGAAAAACTGTTTACATATATATTGAGTAAAAGAAAATTAAGTGATTAGGTAAAGACAAAACAAACAATGGCTGCCAAGCGAGGACAAAGTGATGTCTGTCCCAGTCCGAGCCAAAAGTGAAAGTGAGCTTCACCGGTGTGTGAGGGGGAGAGGGGTAGCTAGCTACCACTCCCCTACCCCCCCTCAAACTAGCGCGGGGATAATACACCCTCGTTAAATTCTAATGGCTCGCTATTTCAGCTGCGCTAAAAGGTAAAACAAATGTAAATAGCGTGGTTTGTATTTCGGTTACGGAACAAATAAAAATTTCACTATGTATTCTGTTGTTACTAGGAACACTGTGCATATAAGTATGCCTGGCACTTGTGTTAGTCTGTTATGTTTAAAGTCACCTGTGTGAATAGAACAGTCTATAGTGTCATCACTAAACACAATACTCAATATGATATGCGGCAGGTTTTATTACACTGCCTGCCGCCACCACATGAAATTTTATTTCCTGTAATTGCTTCGTGTAGTGTTTGAAGAATACTCTGAATGACTTCCATCCAGTATAAGTACGAAGGTTTTCAAACGACATCGTCTGAAAGAAATTCAGAGACAAGGCAACTCTTCTCGGATCATGACCTGCGGGTGTACTGTCTGGATCCGCTCTGCGTATAAAATAGTCTCTCCCCTGAAAAGCTGACCTCCCTTAAAGTCTGAAGTTCTACGAAGATAGACCTTTAGGCATTCCACTGGGCAGAGGGATGCTTCTTCCTTCAGAGGGCAGATTCTCCAGGGACCCCATCTCTTAGTGGGCAGCTCATTCTTGGCAAGAAACGTCGGGTCCGGAAAGAGGTTTAGTTCTCCGCTGTCTGTGAACTGAATGTGGCCATCATCTTTCGAGAGGGCCACTATTTCACTAACTCTGGCTCCTGAGGCTAGTACAAATAAGAATATCACCTTTTGAGTCAAGTCTTTCAGCAAACAATCTTCATTGTTCAGGGTTGATGCTAAGTGAAGAACCTTATCCAAAGACTGTGAAATGGACTTTGGAGGAGCTGCGGGCCGAAGTTTAGCGCAGGCTTTAGGAATCTTGTTGAAGATCTCATTGGAAAAGTCTACCTGGAAGGCGTAAAGCATTGGTCTGGCTAGGGCAGATTTACATGTAGTAATCGTATTGGCTGCTAAACATTGTTCACGAAGATGGATGAAGAAGGACAAACAGAAATCCGTAGAAATCTCCTTAGGTTTCTTCGCCTTGACAAAGGCCACCCATTTCTTCCAGGAAGACTAATATTGTCTTCTTGTTGACTATGACTTGTATTCTTCTAAGAAGTTAATACTGTCCCTAGAAATCCCAAACCGTTTCTTGACCGCCAAGGCGAGAAAATCATGAGATGAAGGTTCTGGGTTTTCTCTTATGAAGCCTAGACAGTCAATTTCTGCACTTGCTGAGTCAGAACTGGGACCGGCAACGGGATCAGCTTCAGGCGTAGTCCCTCGAAAGGATCTCAGTTTGTCGAGGACTTTCAGCAGAAGGTTGGTTGGAGGGAATAGGTAGATCTTGGACCATCTGTTCCAATCTATGGACATTGCATCCATTGCTTTCGCTGGAGGATCCTCGTACAGGGCTACGTACAGGGGTAGCTTCTTGTCGCTCATTGCGAAGAGGTCTATCTACAGTCCTGGGACTTTGCGTAATTTGAAAGAGAATGATCTTGCTTCTAGGGACCATTCTGACTATCAGTTTGATCCTGGATAGAGCATCCGCTGTCACATTGCGGAACCCTTGAAGGTGGACTGCTGACAAGTACCATCTCTTCTTCTCCGCTAAACGGAGGATGGCCAGTATCACTTGATTAATGTGAAGCGATCTCGAGCCTTGTCGGTTTAGGCAACTCATTATGACTTCGCTGTCTAGAACCAGACGGATGTGGCTTGAGCAGTGAAGTTTCAGTTTCTTCAGAGTGAGAAAAACTGCCATGAATTCCAGAAAATTGATGTGGAAGGTTTTGAAGAGGGGAGACCAGGTTCCTTGGACTTTCCGACGATGAGAGTGACCTCCCCACCCTTCATTTGAGGCATCCGTGTGAATGGTGACTGAAGGTGGAGGTGGTTGCAAAGGTACCTTGTTCTTTAGGTTCTTGGCCTCCGACCATGGCTTGAGTAGTGATTGCAGACGATTTGGTATTGGTCTTTGTAGATCTCTTCGACCGTTTGATGCGTATTTTCTCCAAACTCCTGATGCATCTGTCACTGAGGCAAACTGGAGGGACCCCAACACTCTCTCCTGTTGCCTTCTTGATATCCTGGCAGATTGAAGGAGTCTTTTGACAGATCCTGCTACCTCTTTCCTCTTCTTTGACGGAATGGAAAGGCAGTGTGACTGCAAGTCCCAGTGGACGCCCAACCACTGAAACTTTTGAGCTGGAGATAGTCAAGACTTTTTCAAGTTGATCTTGAATCCTAAGTGTTCCAGGAACTGGATCACTTCCTTGGAGGCTTGCATGCACTCTTCCACGGATGCTGCCGACACCAGCCAGTCGTCCAGGTAGGCTACCACCTCGATTCTCTTTAGGCATACATAGTTGATGAATGACTGCATTCGCAAGCTTGGTGAATACCCTTGGAGCTATGTTCAGACCGAAGGGTATGGGTCTGAAAACGTACTTTCTTTTTTGTAGTTTGAATCCCAGGTAGGCGGAAACTTGACGGCTGATTGGAACGTGCCAGTACGCATCCGTCATGTCTATGGAGACAGTGTATGCCCGTTTGGGCAAAAGGGTCCTTATGTGTTGAAGCGTCAGCATTTTGAACTTGTAGTTCACTATGAACTTGTTGAGTGGTGATAAGTCCAGAATGACTCTGAGCTTTTTCGAGTCCATCTTTGGAACACAAAATAGCCTTCCTTGGAATCTGGTGGACTTCGCCTTCCTTATAACTTTTGTTCAGGAGTTCCTGAACATATTCTTCCAGTATGGAGGTTGAGTGTTGGAAGAATTGAGGGAAGTTTGGTGGAGTTGAGCTCCAACTCCACCCTAGTCCATTCTTAATTAGGCTGTGGGGCCCAGGGATCGAAGGTCCAACAATCCCGGAAGAGGAGAAGTCTCCCTCCTACCGGTAGCATCTCACTTTGAGTGCTGGTTGAAGGATTTACCTCCTTGGCCATGTCCACCTTTGTTGCCCCTACCTCTGAAGGGGCGTCTAGAGGATCCTCGAAAGGAGCCTCGAGACTTCGGCCTAAAAGTTTCTGACTGCCTTTCGAAGACAGGGGTGAACACAGGCGATTGGGTCGCCAGCGTTTAGGGCACCAGTTGGAAGGTGGTGGTTGGTTGTGCCACCGTGGCCATGGGAAGCTGTTGCTGTTGTTTTGGCCGAGAGGGCACTCTTGGTCGTTTTGGCTGGGGACCCTCATCAGCTGAAGATTTTCTTTTAGAGGACAAGCCCCACTTGCAGAGGAGATTTCTGTTCGTTGCGGCTTTGTCTACGACCTCTTTGACCACTTCGCTTCGGAAGAGGTCTTTTCCCCAGATGTTGGAAGCTATCAGCTTCCTTGGTTCGTGCCTCACCGCAGCCAAGGCAAACACGAACTCTCTACAAGCCCTTCGGGCTTTAATAAAGTTGTACAGGTCCTTGGTGACTGTCGCCAAATGAGATTTGGCGAAGACCATGTACATGTCTGGGGTGTGCGGGATGCTTGCCATAGTCTCTAGGCCAGTCTGCAGAGACATGGAAGCAGCAAGACGTTCTTTTGACTCCGGTTCCCTGTGCAGGAGAAAGTCTGACAACTTCGGGAGGTCTTCGCCGAACTGTCGTCCGGCAATATCTGCCTCCAGCTTCCCGACTGTGAAGGTGTTGTGGACATCCTTCCAGTCTGCATCGTCTGATGGAAAGGCGAGGGAAAAGGGTCTACACTCTTCCAGTGCAGGGCAAGGTTTCCCTGCCTCGACTGCCTTAAACCCTTTGTCCATAAAGGGGAAGGCACGTTTGGGGTCAGCAATGAAGGACGGGTGCTTCTTGCTGAGCCGGCACCTTGGAGCTAGTAAAGGCCTTCAAGGTGGTTGTATATAAGGCCTGGGCCTTAGAGAGTTCGAGGACAATGGTCTCCTTCGGCTTTGTCTCCTCTTTGGATGCAGGTTCCGTCCTCAGATGGACATAGCAATCCGGATAGGCCCCTTTGCTGGGCCAAAACTCAATTTCCTCTACTGGGACAGTGCCCAGTTTCTCCGAGAGGAAGATCTTCCCCCCCGACATAGGCATATGCTCTGCGTACCTCCAGAGGTTGACGTCAGAGAAGGCGGGAAGATCCTTGACGTTTAGCTTCTTCGGGGCTAAATGTGTTGCAACCAGCTGATGCATTTCCATCCGAAGAGAAGCTTCTTTCTCTGACGATTTCTTCTGAATGTCCTGCACCATAGACAGCAGCGAGCGCAACGTACTCGTGATGGAATCTAACTGGGGTGCAGTGGAAGAAGTCGAAGGCATCGGCTCAGTCACCGTGGCTGATGATACCGAAATAGTTTCGGTTTTCTCGACTTCAGCTTCAGGAGGTACGTCATCCTCCTGATCCAATTCCTCCACTAGGAGATTGTTCTCAGTCTCCTCCAAGACAACAGACATGTTGTCCTCCAATTGGATGCTCTGCAAGGCGTCCGATACATCAGGTTCTGAACAAGGGGAATCTCAGGTTGAGCCTGGGGAATGACTGCATCCGATGATGCCCTAGGGAAAAGACAAGCCCTCATCCTTTCATTAGGAAGGTAATGGCCAGAGGTGTTCTTCTGAAAACCCGACCCCATTTTCGCAGCGTCTCCCTTGATGCGTCCCTTGACTCAGTAGACTTTTGGTCATCAAAAGCCTCTTTCTCCAGTTTATCACAAACTGGTACATACCTGTAGGTCCCAGTACTTGAGAGCCCCCTTGGTGACTGCGCAGCGAGCATGGGGCCTGCACATGCCATGGCCGTAGAAGTTCTTACTACGGACCCTGCAAAAGTTGTTCCCGCACACGGGATGCTCCTCCTGTAAAATAAAGAAAAGCATATAAGTACTTGGTGAAATTCTCAGATTTCAGCATACATATTTTTAATAACATTAGCTTGGATAGAGTAAGCTAGAAAATAGGAAAGACACCTACTTGTGTTTCCTGTCCAGCCCATTGCTATGACCTCCTCCGATATTGAACACTAAATTCTTAACGAATTTTAGGGGAAGATGATATCCTTTGATATAAAGTGTCTTCTTAACACAATCTTCTAGGATCAATATTGGGGATTAAAAATAATGGTTGATAGCCATTAATTGGTAGAGAGAATCGCTCTCTTATACGTGATGGTCTCACAATAGGCTGCCCATGAAGCACCTTGTAGGTTGGAAAAAATTTTTGGGCTACAGCATTGACTGTCGGCGGCATGCCACCAGTCCTGCCGGGCCTGCCCGGTCTATTGAAGGCAGTTACTGTCTTCAGAGTAATGGACGGCAGGTCGCCGGCAGCGGCTCTGCCGAAGGATCCCTCTATCAAGTAGAACCCGACGGCAAATGTCTAGATTTTGGGTGGCCGGCTGCCGGCCGACAACTTAGTTGCCGGCAGCCGGCCCCAGTATGTCTATTGTCGTTGGGTCGTCGATCAGCGACACCCACGGCGAGTGGTGGCAGAGCACTGCCGGCCGACAGACTACCAACATGGCCGCCGGCAGCTACTAGCTGTCGGCGGCAGGCCCAGTATAAGGAAAGAGAGAAAAAGAGAGGATGGAGGAAGGCAAAGGCTCAGCCTTGCCGGCCTACGTCCAGAATGAGGGTTCAAGTGGAAGTGGGAATTATATTCGGGCTTCCACCCAACCATATCCCATCAACAAGGGCTATGGAAGGCAGTCCAAGGGAGGACTGAAGAACACCCTAAAGATTATTAGGGTACCTGTCGGCAGCCAGCTCAGCCGGCGGCAGACGGGGAACCTCAGGCCAGTTCTTCAAATTACCCTTAGGGTCAAATGTAGAATGACGGCCAGGGAGGGTGATGGCTCATCCAACACGAAAGAGACAGAGGGGAAGGGGTAAGTGTCCTATAAGTAAGGTAATACC
This sequence comes from Palaemon carinicauda, assembly GCF_036898095.1. Lineage (NCBI taxonomy): Eukaryota > Metazoa > Arthropoda > Malacostraca > Decapoda > Palaemonidae > Palaemon > Palaemon carinicauda. Next base: position 278,983,489 of record NC_090725.1, read on the forward strand.
CAAAGGCACCACCCAACTTGAAGGATTCTGATCTCATAGAGTAACCTCAGGTAGGGGAAATCATTTCCCCAGGTTGGGTTGGTCAAGTGAGAAAGCGGCACACAGGACACAATCTCACAAGAGCACAGAATCTCGTACCAGAGACCTTAGGCAAGGAAGAAATCATTTCTTCGGTCTAAGATCTACCAGCACAGGACTGTCTGCTAGACAAAGGAAGTAGGGATTGTCATACAAAAGCCTCCACGTATGGTCTAGGGAGGTCTAGCCTCCTGTAAAGGCAGCTTAACCTGACATGGGAAATCATTTCACCAAGACAGTAAGATGCCTAACACAGACTATTACTCTGATGTCCAGTTCTAAACTCAAAACCGACTCGGTGGTTAAGAGAAAGAAACGAAACACCCCAGTAAAACTTTGCCAGAACTCGGTTCACAGCAAAGCTAGCTGAGGATAGCCTAGGCTAATCAGAGGAAAGGGGGATTGCTCTTAAATCTCGCCAGGAGATTAGTATCGACTTAAAAGGTATAGGTGTCAGTCTCCCCTTAAAAGACGATACAAGAGCAATGGGGACATGTATGAAAGTATACTAAAGCCCCTAGGCTAGTAGCCTAGGAGCATTGAGAATCGTTCACCGAAACTCTTGTATACTATCTTGGAAGAGGAAAATTTTATGCAGTAATATCTTAATTGTATAAAATATTGCCTGAGCTTCAATAAAATTTTACCAGGAAGGTTTTATCATGCATGAGGTGTGTAGGTGCCTAGGCTAAGAAGCCTAGCACTCGTGAGGCTCGATCACAAATAGCCAAATCCACGACAACAATGACATATAAAAATCCCTAACTAAATTTCTAAATAGCTAAGGTTATTAAAGCAAATAGTGCCGGGAAAAGTCGCTTTGGCTAACTAAATGTACAAGAAAGAACGACCGCGTCCATGATGCCATCCGGCTGGCAACAGCTCTCGTTATGTTAATTACGATCTGAATCGAAAAGCAAAACTGGCAAGAGCTTACATTTACACAATTTAAAGATATTACTTAACTTTCCCGAAGCAGATGAGGCTGGTGAAGACATCATAGCGAAGAATAAACTCCAAAATAGCACGAGATAACACCGGTCAACAAAGCTACAGCAGAAAGAATGGCTTGGTGGTGTCGCACGGTGGCGATTTGACGCACTATTTACAGTACAGTAGGAGCATCGCCTTTTTAACAACTCTCCTATATTCTTGCCACTTTTCCCCTCGAAGCGAAAGCACTATTAGGGGTGTAGATAGCTATGAGACGTGTCAAGAATACGTCCTCTGATATTACACGATATCCCTTTTTAAATTTTAAGGGATATTCGCTCCAGGAGTTAGAATTCTGGATACCTTTGGTAAATTCTCTGGGATATATCACTGTCATCAAATATACCTAGGAAGCTACTAATGAAGGAACTTCCATCAGGACGACATGGCCTAAGCCCAAAAAACTATGCACAACTATCATTAAGGTATCGAGATCATACTACGTCCGTCGATGTATATCCAGCCTTCCATACTTAATATGTATGAGTGAAGGGTGTAAATCATTTGAAAACGGTTATTGATGTATAGTATATATTTCAGGGCTGTTACTGCCCATGTTTGGGTATATCATATCAATAATTCTGAGGATAACACCCAAATTGGAATTAATCTGTATTTATATTTGTTCGTGGCCTATGTATACCATTGTCTAGTATTAAGTCACATTAACCCTTTTACCCCCAAAGGACGTACTGGTACGTTTCACAAAACCCATCCCTTTACCCCCATGGACGTATCGGTACGTCCTTGCAAAAAAATGCTATAAAAAAAATTTTTTTTCTTCATATTTTTGATAATTTTTTGAGAAAATTCGGGCATTTTCAAAGAGAATGAGACCAACCTAACCTCTCTCTGACAAAAATTAAGGCTGTTAGAGCAATTTCAAAAAATATACTGCAAAATGTGCTGGAAAAAAATAACCCCCTGGGGGTTAAGGGTTGGAAATTTCCAAAGGGTTAATATATCAATCATATTTACTCTATGGTGTCAGTTCCTAACCACTATCATGTTTTGCAGATACTGCCACCGACATTGTCAATAAACCTGATTGTACTTTATATTGATGGCAAGTTTTATCCAGCCATAGCAGCATGAAAAGGTGCATGAACACTTGTCAGTGAACATGCAGTAGGTTGATGAGTAGCCTTGCACACTCCTACCGTAGGAGGCAGCCGTTCGTAGGCAAGTGAGCAACGCTGAGGGAGCTTGTCTGTGAACGCTCGCTGCCATCGCTCACGAACATCAGAACAAGTGGGTTCTTTCCTGTAAGGGTAGAAACCTGAGTCAACAACCTCAAAAGGTCAGGCCTTACGAGACTTGCCAAAACTCACGTTGCCCTAGGGGCACAATGGCGAGGGACTGACACTGCAGTCAGGATGCTCCTAAATACTCAATTCCAAAGACCTGGAGGGAGGCATAGAATAATCTTAATGCCCGGTTGCAAGGTAATCAAGGGGGAGACCTCAGAGGATGGAGCAACAGACAGTTTCTCCTGCTGAACACACAGCAAGCTAAGTATGATCAGCTGGCGGAACAAGTTTGGCTGGCATGTTCACTCCAAAGGATCTGGTCATGATCGTCAGGTGGTTGAGAAGCAAAAGGCATGAGACCTACTTAAGGGAACGCCACTTCAGAGGCTTGGGTGAAGGATGTGACCAACACCTGTGGAGGCAGATGAGCGCTCCAGCTGTGCCCCAAGCTTCAGCACCTCCAAAAGCCATTCCTTAGAGAGGGAACTCAAAAGACCCAGGGAAGGCCAGAGTTGACTCATAGCATCAAAAGATAGGCTACCCTTTGGGTGTGGACACTCACTTCGATAGGGAAAGCAACAGGACCCTCCATACCCAGAGGTTGTCCAGGGATCTTAACGGTCATCATTCTTACTTGTCCGTTCTGCGGAAGAGACCTAATGAACTGAGTCAGCAGGGAGAGGATGAGGCACCAGAGAAGTTAGACCAAGAGGAAGCAGAATCACTTTTAGACCTTCTGTCACCTAACACCATGCCCACTGGGAAAAGGACGCTTTACATAGGGATAGCCCCAAGTGCAGGAGCGTCGTCTGACTGCACGTGGGGTAAAGAGAACGATGATCCGTCTCCCTAGTCAACAAAGGTTCCACAAGAGCGACCTTCAATGCTTGGGTAAACCCGCATATTGACAGCCCTCAAAAGACCAGACACCTGCCGAGAGAAAGAAGAGAGCAAAGTGAGTTTACAACTAATCCAATTTTAGGGTTTACGGGAGAGCTATACAGCACATCTTCACTCCACCAAGCCAAAACCAAAAGTGATGTAATACAGCAGGCGAGTGTGTCAACCCCACCCCACCGCCAACCCCAAACAAAAAGCAGCAGGTTGTTATAACGTTTAAAAAGTTTATGGGTAGTTTCCAGCTATGTCAGAATAATACATCCTTAGTAAAGACCAAAAGGTTTGTATAAGAGTAGGAACAAAGAAACGTTAAACCAGTCAAGTTGGGGAGACCAAGAGTATATCTGTACTGCTCATCAGCCAAAGTCGAAATAACTTCTTGGTTTACTAGTGGGTGGCGGAGAATCCCTTTCACCTGCCAGCAACTACCGACACCTTTATAAATTTAAACGGAAGTTTTCAGCTTCACTGAAATCATACTCGTAATAAAAGAAAAGGGTGTCTGTGAAGGATAATATCCAATTACTATGAACTGGGTAAACAGGAAAATAATTATATCAAAATATATGATGATCCTTATGCATCATGCAGAAATACCTTAGTCTTACAGGTTAGGCTGAGGTAAACTAGATTAGACCCAGTTATGATACAAGTAACATCAACACTCAGCACTTTTGGCAGTTCTACATACACACTTAAAGGTAGCCATGGGAGAAGTACATAGGAGCTTTCAAACTCCTTTGGGAACCAGTTTTAAAATCCAGGCCAGATACTTTCCCAATGTTTGAAAATCCATCAACGTTACAGAAAACAATAGGGATAGCATATTGTTAGGAGATTAGATATGACCTAGATAATCGGAAATTCTCAAAGATGATCCAACTGGATATTAATACCCGTAGGAGGCAGCCATTTCCATAAAAGAGCAACCTATGGATCCACTGGGATAGAAGAAAGAACATTTTGAGCATTCAAAACTTTTATAGCTAAAGGTCCAGATATACTGAGTTTGAGACTGACCAAGATTTCTTGATTTTTGCTAATAAAAAAAAAACATTCTTCCTTTTAAGTTGTGGGAAGGCGATTCCTAGATTAACAAAATCACAACTCATGAATTTCACCTCTTGCACTGCATTCGAAACAAGGATAACAGGAGAGGAATAAATAGTTAACTGCTTAAATCATTAAAATAAATTCCTCCCAAAGTTTTGAGGTCAATAAGTCATTTTTCCTATTACTACAGTATCAATCCCTACTTAAAAGATTAGAAAAAGTTTTCTCATTGCATGAAATCAAATGAAGATGGGAATTCAGTGTTACTTTACTGAAATGGAGGGCGACAAGAGTACGAATACAATAATAGAACCGAGCTTGTGAAAGACATTCATCAGCAGCTGCTGAAAGGATTAATATCACAATGAAGATTAACTCGAAGTTAACACATGATTAACTATTTTTATCTAGTCTAGCTTAACCTAAAAAAGTAACTAGAAAATCACTCAAGAGTGCTGACCATCTGAGCTAGTTATTCAAGAATGAAGTGTGAACATGAGTACTGGTAGAAAGTGGCTGTTGATAAGGGCCAAGAGAAACATGCTAAGACACCCAAGTATCCAGTCCAAAGAGGACTAACCACTAAAGGGGCTAAAGCAATTTGGTATCTTTTTCCTTCATCATTAACGCCAAAAAACACATTTGCACAATGTATTTTTTCTTTAAGGCAACTGTCTAGAAACCCATTACACAATACATTTTTAAGGAAACTGCCTAAAACCCCATTGCACAACACATTTTATCTTTAAGACAACTGTTTGAAAACCCATTGCACAATATATTTTTTTCTTTAAGGCAACTGCCTAAAAACCCATTGCACAATGTATTTTTTTCTTTAAGGTAAATGCCCAAAAACCCATTGCACAATATACTTCTCTCTTTAAGGTAACTGCCTTAAAACCCATTGTTTATTAAAAAATATGTCCATTCTAATTTTTCATTAAATACGACTATTGTTAACCTTTAGAATGTCAAATCAAACAAATCTGAAAATAACAAATATTTTATATAATCTTCACTAATTCTGGATCCTTGCAACAATCACATAACATTCCTAATCGATAGCATATACAGTTTGTATATGGCCACTTTACTGTATTGAATCTCTTAAAGATGCCGTGATTACAAAAGTAAAAGCCACCTCAAAGAGTAGTGGTGCCACATGCTGCTGTTACATTAAAGGAGACGAAATCCTTTAATATGTACCACCGCCAGGTTTCCGCATGCAGAAGCCGCCACAGAAGACATAAAATGATATTTATTTGAAATATAAATATTGAACAAACTGCAGATAGTGATTTCAACTGTATTTAAAGAGGTTTTAACTATGTAAATTCATTTTATGTCTCCTTGGGAACCACCACTACTGTCTGAAGGTAGTCAACTCACCGTTAAAGGTTTAAAGGTCGTTCATGAATGGTAGAGGCAAGGGACAGTGACATTGCCCTGACAAGCAGGACAATGTCCTAGAAACTGACCATATATGATCAGCACCCAAGACCCCTCTCCACCCAAGCTAGGACCAGGGAGGGCTAGGCAATGACTGCTGATGACTCAGCAGATACACCTATAGGCTCCCCCAAACACCCCCAGCCTTAGCTCACAATGATGGTAAGGTTGCAGACACTAAAGGCACTAACGAGTCTGAGCGGGACTCTAACCCCCGTTAGGCAAACACCAGGCAGAGACGTTACCAATCAGGCCACAACAGCCCTAAAGTGGACTTGTGATTTCTGGCTACATAGCCATGAGCTGACACCCATTCACATGCCAAGAGGTTGGTTAAGCCTGGATCTTACAGGACCTGAAAAATAAACAAGTCATCATTACAAAAGATTACAGCAATCTCATATTTTATAAATGTACTAATATTTTACTTAAAAGAAACCATTTTGATTAACAAATAGTACTTGACAAGCCCAATTCTATTATCATTATAAGCTACAACCATAATTGAAAAAGCAAAATGTAAGCCCAAGGACTCCCACAGGGAAAAATAGCCAGTGAGGAAAGGAAATAAGGAAATAAAACGATATAAGTAATGAAAATTAAAACATTTTAAAAAACGTTAAAACAGATATTGGATATATAAACTATAAAAGGACGGTAAATATATGAGACTTTATTTCTAGCCAAATACATGAACCATATATTATTCCTACTCGCAATCCTGTGTTTAACGCATTTCTGACCTTGATTATTGGGGCAAACCACCCATTCATGAGTTTTTGTACCCCCTTATATAAAGACAACTAAGGGGGACCTCAGTGGGAAACCGGGGATTTTTGGTGGGGAAATGTAATAAACGAGTGATTTGCAGCAATATTAATAGTCAGAAATGCAAAATAAGCCCAAGATAACCAGTTGGAAAAATATATGGTTCATGTAAGTGGCTGAAAACAGGCCAACCAGGCCAAAACGTGATTAACACTTTTGAGATTTGCAAAAGGGTACAGAACCTAACAAACCCACCTAACCTAACCTAACCTAGTAGTTCCCAGGTCACAGTCCCTAGCCGAGGGGCAAGCCCCCCGGACCCCCTTCCCAGGTCACAACCCCTAGGAGTCCGGACCCCCATTCCTAGGTCACAACCACTAGACGTCCGGACGAACCCCTCCCAGGTCACAAACCTTCCCAAGTCACAACCGCTACTTGGAGTCCCCTTTCCAGATCACAAAACTAAGTAAATCACAAATAAATCCTTACCTTATGATTGACACAGAGTCAGTCTCTCTCTCTCTCTCTCTCTCTCTCTCTCTCTCTCTCTCTCTCTCTCTCATCTTTACAGTAGCTTTGCAGTGGATATGTGCTGGCCTACCCAAAAATTAAGTCAGAATCGGACCTTTGAGGCAGTATTTCGCTGTTATTTTTCAAGTTCACGTGAGAAACAATAGCTTCACACTAGAACCACCAAAAACAATTGCTAACATAAACGCATTTACACTAAATTTTGAAATAAATTGATGTGCTTCACTTAAGTTCCGTCTGGGAGACATTCTCGCATTATGGTGGTCGAGTTGAAACTGCAGGCCTGGCCAGGGTTGCCAGGTTTTCTAAATGAGAAAAGGTCAATTTCTAATCAACAGAGGCTTTAAAAGGTCAACCCATTAATAGAAAAAGGTCAAAAATATAGTATTTAAGGGCCGGCTTTTTTCATATTACTAAAGGCCAACCTATTTAAATACAAAAGGTCAAATTTGAGTTATTTTTGGCCGGAAAAAGGCCAAACTGGCAACCCTGGGCCTGGCGAAGGCAGTGTTGCCTAGTGAAGGAAGATAGGGAGGCTCAAAATAGAATGTTAATACGCTAGTTGGCAACTCCAAAGTTGCTCCGATTTCAGATGGCGTTGTAGGTATACATCGTTTGTCGTGTTTGTTTATATTCAGAATTTGACAGTCAGAGTTGACTCAAA